>NC_087369.1:79622954-79925396 GCF_030014295.1 Loxodonta africana | reverse complement strand
TCTTCGGGTGCCTGATGGATTCTTTTGTTGCTCAGTTTCTATTTGTTCAAGTTGTAGGGACAGTTCTCTGATTTTGGCTCTTTCTTCTTTTTGTATGTGTGCATTTATCAATATAAATTGGCCTCTGAGCACTGCTTTTGCTGTGTCCCAGAGGTTTTGATAGGAAGTATTTTCATTCTCGTTGCTTTCTAAGAATTTCCTTATTACCTCCTTGATGTCTTTTATAACCCAGTCTTTTTTCAGGAGGGTATTGTTCATTTTCCAAGTATTTGATTTCTTTTCCCTAGTTTTTCCGTTATTGATTTCTAGCTTTGTTACCTTGTGGTCTGAAAAGATGCTTTGTAATATTTCGATGTTTTGGATTCTGCAAAGATTTGTTTTATGACCTAATATGTGGTCTATTGTAGAGAATGTTCCATGTGCACTAGAAAAAAAAGTATATTTTGTAGCAGTTGGGTGGAGAGTTCTGTATAAGTCAATGAGGTCAAGTTGGTTGATTGTTGTAATTAGGTCTTCCGTGTCTCTATTGAGCTTCTTACTGGATGTCCTGTCCTTCTCCGAAAGTGGTGTGTTGAAGTCTCCTACTATAAATGTGGAGGTGTCTATCTCACTTTTCAATTCTGTACAAATTTGATTTATGTATCTTGAAGCCCTGTCATTGGGTGCATAAATATTTAATATGGTTATGTCTTCCTGATCAATTGTCCCTTTTATCATTATATAGTGTCCTTCTTTATCCTTTGTGGCGGATTTAAGTCTAAAGTCTATTTTGTCAGAAATTAATATTGCTACTCCTCTTCTTTTTTGCTTATTGTTTGCTTGATATACTTTTTTCCATCCTTTGAGTTTTAGTTTGTTTGTGTCTCTAAGTCTAAGGTGTGTCTCTTGTAGGCAGCATATAGATGGATCGTGTTTATCCAGTCCGAGACTCTCTGTCTCTTTACTGGTGCATTTAGTCCATTTTCATTCAGCGTAATTATAGATAAATAAGTTTTTAGTGCTGTCATTTTGATGCCTTTTCATGTGAGTTGTTGGCCATTTCATTTTTCCACATACTTTTTTGTGCTGAGACGTTTTTCTTAGTAGATTGTGAGATCCTCATTTTCATAATGTTTAACTTTATGTTATTTGAGTCGTTACGTTTTTCTTGGCTTTTTTCTTGAGTTATGGAATTGATATTCCTTTTTGTGGTTACCTTATTATTTACCCCTATTTTTCTAAGTAAAACCCCAACTTGTATCCTTCTATTTCGCCTTGTATCACTCACCATCTGGCAGTTCAATGCCTCCTATATTTAGTCCCTCTTTTTGATTATTGTGATAGTTTATCTATTGATTTCCATGATTCCCTGTTGTGTGTATTATTTTGTTTATTTATTTATTTTTTAGAATTAATATTAATTTGTTTGTTTTTGTGCTTTCCCTATTTGACTTGCGTTGATATCAGGACGTTCTGTTTTGTGACCTTGTATTGTGCTGGTACCTGATATTATTGGTCATCAGGCCAAACAATCTCCTTTAGCATTTCTTGCAGTCTTGGTTTAGATTTTGCAAATTCTCTAAACTTGTGTTTGTAAATATCTTAATTTCTCCTTCAAATTTCAGAGAGAGTTTTGCTGGATATATGATCCTTGGTTGGCAGTTTTTCTCCTTCAGTGCTCTGTATACGTCGTCCCATTCCCTTCTTGCCTGCATGGTTTCTGCTGAGTAGTCTGAACTTACTCTTATTGATTCTCCCTTGAAGGAAACCTTTCTTTTCTCCCTGGCTGCTTTTAAAATTTTCTGTTTGTCTTTGTTTTTGGCAAGTTTGATGATAATATGTCTTGGTGTTTTTCTTTTTGGATCAATCTTAAATGGGGTTCGATGAGCATTTTGGATAGATAATCTTTCGTCTTTCATGATGTCAGGGAAGTTTTGTGTCAGGAGTTCTTCCACTATTTTGTCTGTGTTTTCTGTCCCCCCTCCCTGTTCTGGGACTCCAATCACTCGCAAGTTATCCTTCTTGATAGAGTCCCACATGATTCTTAGGGTTTCTTCATTTTTTTTTAATTCTTTTATCTGATTTTTTTTCAGCTATGTTGGTGTTGATTCCCTGGTCCTCCAGAAGTCCCAGTCTACATTCTAATTGCTCGATCCTCTGACTTCCTATTGCGTTGTCTAATTCTGTAATTTTATTGTTAATCTTTTGGATTTCTACATGCTGTCTCTCTATGGATTCTTGCAACTTATTAATTTTTCCACTATGTTCTTGAATAATCTTTTTGAGTTCTTCAACAGTTTTATCAGTGTGTTCCTTGGCTTTTTCTGCAGTTAGCCTGATTTCATTTGTGATGTCTTGAAGCATTCTGTAAATTAGTTTTTTATATTCTGTGTCTGATAATTCCAGGATTGTATCTTCATTTGGGAAAGATTTTGATTCTTTTGTTTGGGGGGTTGGAGAAGCTGTCATGATCTGTTTCTTTATGTGGTTTGATATGGACTGCTGTCTCCGAGCCATCACTGGGAAACTAGTTTTTCCAGGTAATCAGCTAAAAAAAAAATGCAGTCAGATCCCTATCTGAATTCTCCCTCTGGCTCAGGGTATTCGGATGTTAATGGAGCCGCCTGGGGAGGGTGGGGGAGGGATCAGAGAGCTAGGAGTGTAGCACCTCAGAATATAGAGCTGATCCCCCCGTTTATGCTCCGCCCGCGTCAGCCAAAATCCCGGCGGGACGGCTCCCCGGCTGGGATGCTGCTCTCCCCGCTGCAAGACCAGTCACTTCCTCTCGGGGACTTCTCCCTCCGGTGCGCCGCTCTGCTCGCGCGAACTGGGTGTGCGTCGCCCTCACAAACAGCTGGGCTCGCCCCCGGGGTCTATTCAGGGGAACGCGCTCACGCCCCGCCCGTGCTCGCCAACATCCCAGCGGGACGGCTCCCCGGCTGGGACGCTGCTCTCCCCGCTCGGAGACCAGTCACTTCCTCCCGGGGACTTCTACCTCCGGTGTGCAGCACCACTTGCGCGAACTGGGTGGGCATCGCCCGCACGAACGGCTGGGCCCACCCCCGGGGTCACTTTAGGGAAATATAGCTGATCCCCATGCTTGCGCCACGCCCGCTTCCTGCCAAACTCCCGGCGGGACGGCTCCTCGGCTGGGACGCTGCTCTCCCCGCTCCAAGATCTGTCACTGCCTCCCGGGTGCTTCTCCCACCGGCTGCGCCGCTACCCCACCCGCGCCAACCGGCTAGGCTCTCTCCCAGGATGAGTTCAGGGGGTAGGGCTGGGCCCCTTGTCTGTGCCGTCTGCCCCCCTGGGCTCTGCCCCAGATCGGGCTCCGAAGGACACCTGCCTGGTACGCTGGCTCCTGGTTCTGAAAACGATCGCTGTCTGCCCGTATTTGTTCGTTCTCCGTCTCTAAGTCTGTGTTTGTTATTCAGAGTTCGTAGATTGTTATCTATGTGATCGATTCACTTGTTTTTCCGAGTCTTTGTTGCAAGAGGGATCCGTGGTAGCGTCCACCTAGTCTGCCATCTTGGCCCCGCCTCCGGATCTTCCTCTTTTGCTGACTCTCTACTTTACCAAGTATGATGCCCTTCTCCAGGGACTGGTTCCTCCTGACAAGATGTTCAAAGTACATGAAATGAAGTCTCCCCATCCTCACTTCTATTGAGCATTCTGGCTGTACTTCTTCCAAGACAGATTTGTTCGTTCTTCTGGCAGTCTATGGTATATTCAATATTCTTCGCCAACACCACAATTCAAAGGCCTCAGTTCTGCTTTGGTCTTCCTTATTCATTGTCCAGCTTTCCCATGCATATGATGTGATTGAAAATACCATGGCTTGGGTCAGGTGCACCTTAGTCTTCAGGGTGACATCTTTGCTCTTCAACACTTTAAAGAGGTCCTTTGCAGCAAATTTACCCAATGCAATGCATCTTTTGATTTCTTGACTGCTGCTTCCATGGCTGTTGATTGTGGATCCAAGTAAAACGAAATCCTTGACAACTTCAAACTTTTCTCCATTTATCATGATGTTGCTTATTGGTCCAGTTGTGAGGATTTTTGTTTTATGTTCAGCCATACTGAAGGCTGTGGTCTTTGATCTTCATTAGTAAGTGCTTCAAGTCCTCTTCACTTTCAGCAAGCAAGGTTGTGTCATCTGCATAACGCAGGTTGTTAATGAGCTTTCCTCCAATCCTGATGCCCCATTCTTCTTCAAATAGTCCAGCTTCTCGTACTATTTGCTCAGCATACAGATTGAATAGATATGGTGAAAGAATACCACCCTGACGCACACCTTTCCTGACTTCAAACCAATAAGTATCCCCTTGTTATGTCCGAACAACTGCCTCTTGATCTATGTAAAGTTTCCTCAGGAGCACAATTAAGTGTTCTGGAATTCCCATTCTTCACAATGTTATCCATAATCTGTTATGATCCACACAGCTGAATGCCTTTGCATAGTCAATAAAACACAGGTAAACCTCCTTCTGGTATTCTGTGCTTTCAGCCAGGATCCATCTGACATCAGCAATGATATCCCTGGTTCCACGTCCTCTTCTGAAACTGGCCTGAATTTCTGGCAGTTCCCTGTCAAAATACTGCTACAGCCGTTTTTGAATGATCTTCAGCAAAATTTTACTTGCGTGTGATATTAATGATATTGTTCAATAATTTCTGAATTTGGTGGGATTGCCTTTCTTGGGAATAGGCATAAATATAGATCTCTTCCAGTCGGTTGGCCAGGTAACTGTCTTCCAAATTTCTTGGCATAAACAAGTGGGTACTTCCTGTGCTGCATCGGTTTGTTGAAACATCAAAATTGGTATCCGTCAATTCCCAGAGCCTTATTTTCCCCAGTGCCTTCAATGTAGCTTGGACTTCTTCCTTCAGTACCATTGGTTCTTGCTCATATGGTACCTCCTGAAATGGTTGAACATCTTCTTTTGATGCTTCGTGAGTCATTTAATATTTTCCCCATAGATTCCTTCAGTATTGCAGCTCGAGGCTTGAATTTTTTTCTTCAGTTCTTTCAGCTTGAGAAATGCAGAGAATGTTCTTCTCTTTTGGTTTTCCATTTCCAGGTCTTTGCACATGTCATCGTAATACTTTGCTTTGTCTTCTCAAGCAGCCTTTGAAATCTTCTGTTCAGCTCTTTTACTTCATCATTTCTTCCTTTTGCTTTATGTACTCGACTTTCAAGAGCAAGTTCTTGAGTCTCTCCTGACATCCATTTTGGTCTTTTCTGTCTTTCCTGTCTTTTTAAGGACCTCTTGCTTTCTTCATGGATAATGTCCTTGATGTCATTCCACAACTTGTCTGGTCTTCCGCCATTAGTGCTCAGCGCATCAAGTCTGTTCTTGAGATGGTCTCTGAATTCAGGTGGAATATTCTCAAGGTCGTACTTTGGCTTTCATCGACTTGTTCTAATTTTCTTCAGTTTCAACTTGAACTTGCATATGAGCATTTGATGGTCTGTTCTGTAGTCGGCCCCTGACCTTGTTCTGGCTGATGATATTGAGCTTTTCCATCGTCTCTTCCCACAGATTTTTTTTTTCTTCCCATAGATGTAGTCGATTTGATTCCTGTGTATTCCGTCTGGTGATGTCCACGTGTTTATGTTGGTGAAAAAAGGTATTTGTGATCAAGTAGTCATTGGCCTTACAAAATTCTATCATGTAATCTCCAGCATCGTTCCTATTACCAAGGCCATATTTTCCAAATACCAATCCTTCTTTGTTTCCAGTCTTCACATTGTAATCACCAGTAATTATCAATGCATCCTGATCACATGTTTTGATTAATTTCAGACTGCAGAAGTTGGTAAAAATCTTCAGTTTCTTCATCTTTGGCCTTAGTGGTTGGTGCATAAATTTGAATAATAGTCGTATTAACTGGTCTTTCTTGTAGCTGTATGGATATTCATTGTACTTCACGATAGATCTTGATATGTTCTTTTTGTCGATGAATGCAACGCCATTCCTCTTCAAGTTGTCGCTCCCAACATAGTAGACCATATGATTGTCTGATTCAAAATATCCAACACCAGTCCATTTCAGCTCACTAATGCCTAGGATATCAATATTTATGGGTTCCATTTCTTTTTTTTTTTTTGAGCAACCACTACTCTATTTTCCACAACTGTACCATTTTGTATTTCCAGCAACAATGGATAAGGGTTCCAATATCCCCACGTCCTTGCCAACATTTATTGTTATTTTTTATCTTAGCCATCCCAGTGGGAGTGAAATGATATATCATTGTGTTTTGCTTTGCATCTCTCTGATGGCTGATGATGCTGAGAATCTTTTCATGTGTTTGATGACCTGTCAAATGTCCTCTCTGGTGAAATGTCTGTTCAAGTCCTTTGCCCATTTTATGATTGGGTTATTTGCCTTTTTGTTGTTAAGTTGCTTTGTCCTTTCATTTAGTTCAAAATACTTTCCAGTTTGAGTTTTGATTCCTTTTTAGACCCACAGGTTATTTAGAATTTTGCAGATTTTCCAGAGAACTTTCTCTTACTGGTTTTTATTTTAACTCCTTTGTAGTATAACACACTTTGAATGACATGAATTCTTTTAAAATATGTCGAGACTTGCTTTGTCATCTTTCTTTGTAAGTGTTCCATATGCACTTGAGAAGAATATGTATTTTGCTACTGTTGGGTCAAGTGTTCTATAAATGTCAATTTAATCAAGCTGGTTAATAGTATTGTTTAAGTGTACTATATTCTTGTTGATTTTCTGTCTACTTGTTCTATCAATTACTGGGAGAGGGTACTGAAATCTTCAAGTATAATTGTGGATTTGTTAATTCCTCTTTGTAGTTTTAGCTACTTGTATTTGAAAAATTTTGTTATTAGATTAATAAACATTTAGGATTGTTCTGTCCTCATGATGAATTGATCTTTTTATCATCATTAAATAATATTGTTCATCACTGGTAGTATTTTCTGCTCTGAAATTTAGTTTGTCTAATATTAATATAGCCACTCTAGCTTTCTTTGCTTACTTTTATCATGGTATATATTTTTTCCATACTTTTTCTTTTAATCTGTGTCTTTATATTTAAGTGTGTTTCTTCTTAGTAGTATATAAATATTTTTTTAATCCATTCTTACTTTCTCTGCCCTTTAGTTGAGTGTTTAGACCATTTATATTTAATGTGATTGTTGATATGGTTATGTTTAAATTTAACATGGTGTTACTTGCCTTCTATTTGTTCCATCTCTTTTTTCTGTATTTTACTGCTTCCTTTTGGATTAATTGAATATTTCTTATATTATGTTTTATCTTCTTTTTCGCTTGTTAACTAATAAGCCAAATAATTCTTTGTTGTTTTAGCTGTTACTTAAGTTCCATACTACACATATTTAACTTACCATAACCTGTCTTTAAGACATATAATATAATACAGCCATACTTTTTTTGGTTTATTCTATATTGTATTCCATTTTATGGATGTACCCAATGTATTAAGCCCATCCCTTATTGATGGAATTTAGGTTGTTTCCATATTTTACTGTTGTAAACAATGTTGGGTAAACATCCTTGTATGTGTTTGTGCACTTTTTCAAATATATCCCTGGAATAAATTCATCAGGGCAGTTACTCACTTGGGCATTTTTCTGATATTCACATATTGCTTGGTTGTTTAACAATTCATAGGACACTATAAAATTAGCCAATATTTTAAAGATATTAATACTCTTAAAATAAGTTCCACAGTCAGTATGTTGTAATTAACCATAGATAGCTGTTACCTTTGATAAGAGTATTTCATTTTGTATTGTTTTCTTTTTTCAGCTTTACAGGTAATAACTATTCTAGAGAGTTTATTAAGAGACAAAGAGACAGAAGATAAAGACCTACTTACAGATAGATGTTCACATACCATGCTCCTCAGTTTAGCTGCTCAGTTTGCTCTAGGGGTAATTCAGATGTATACAACTACTAGACTTTTACTACTGTTCCATTTTGAAAGACAATTAATAGCATCATCATCATTTAGGCATCATCAGTTACTCTCTGTTTTGCCTCATATTTTCACACCAATTTGCTTGTGCAATTGCCTTTTTTCTTCTTAATTTCTTTATAGTACAGACTAAAATAAATGATAAAGTGAGGCAACAGATTTGTGCTTAAAAGAACAGAAAAAAATAAAATGAGCAAAACATTAATTTTTAAAAGAAACTCTAAATTAAAAACGCAAATAGGTAGTGGTTTATTTGAAAACTTATCCTTCTCATCAATTTGAACAAAACCATTTAAATCTCTGTGGGACTTTTTAGTTCATAACCAAAAAAAAAAATTTTAATTTAGAACTAACAAATACTTACACACTCTGCTTATTACTTGCAAAATTCTGGCCTTTATTTTACATAGGATTAGAAAAAGCACAGTAGCAGCTTTGAAGCTCTTGAACAGGGTGTTAGACTGGGTTTGAGTACTAGTGCTGCCACTTTTGCTTGACGTCTTTGAATCAGTAATTTCATTTGCAAAATAAGGGTAATAATACCTACATCCAGGATTGTTGTGAAAAATAACCGGGAAGACGGCTGAAAACATGATTTGTAAGCTATGAATCTCACTACACAGTGTTTCTGTTCTTATTATTACCTTAACTATGCTTTGTAGTTTTATTTTGTTCTGCTAAATCCCTTAGTGTAAAACAGAGCTTGGAAAGGATCTTTTTCACATTATTAATGAAGGTAGAAAGGAAAGAGGTATAACCACAAAGTCACAGGGAAAAAATAAACAATTATCTTTCTAGTGCAGGTTAGCCAAAGCAAGACCTGCAGGGATCTAGGAAATCATCAAAAAAGAACTTAGAATATCCACATTATCTCTTGTGGGAGAATTTTGCAAAGAGATTTAAAGATGGGGTGGTTTGTTTTAAAGGAAGGGAAAGCAATGCTTCACCTGTTAAGTACCCTACTCACACTACCCTTGTCTAGACTCTCATCACCTCAAGACTGGATTATTACCATAGTCTCCCACCTCATCCTGCCTCTTAATTTCTCCCCTCCAGCTCCTCAGGCACAACCAGAATTATTTTCTCAAAGCACAACTTTACGTAGATTACCATCAGTATTTTCTTATTCTGTAGAGTATAAAGCATATATACAACCTGGCCACAGCTATATTTTCTACTTTATCTCATACTGCTCTCCTGTATGATCATCATAATAATACTAGTCATCATTACATTAGTCACAAGATCAGGAATGGTGGAGCCATAAACCCTCCATCTCTCCAAACAACCATATTGACTCTCAAACAAGCTAAGCAAATTATTTTTCCCATGTCTTGTTTATACATCAGTCTTCGTTGGGTCTCTAGAGAAGCAAAACCAGTGAGATGTGTATATATATAAGTATATGGAGAGAGAGATTCCCTTCAAGGAAATGGTTCATGCAATTGTAGGGACTGGCAAGTCTCAGATCTATAGGTCAGGTAGCAGGCTGGAGACCTCTGCTGGCTCATGGGATTGTGAGGACTGGTTGATACAAAATCTGCAGTTCATGTGGCAAGCCAGAGACTTCTGCAGGCTTATGGTACGTCACAAGAACTGGAGGTCTGGTGACAGGAAGAGTGCAGGGTCGAGAGAGAGAGTAAGCTCTGCCGAAATATCCATTTATATTCTGCAGGCAGACCACACACCCAAGGAAACACCCCTTTCAACTGATTGGTTGATCACATCATGGAAGGTCATTATATTACATTACATTTTGCATTCCACTCCACTTTGCATTCCATTCCAGCAACCTGTCCAGTATCTGGCCTAGCCAAGATGACACATAAAATTAATCATCACAGCAAACCTCCCTTTAAAAATATTTTTACATATTTAAATGCTACTCTTTTAACGCTCAAGCCAATGTTCCCCTCCACAGACTTCCTAAGTCAATTCCAGTATTCAGTACTCTCTTACTACTGTGAATTTTAATAATTTTTAATGTGTATGCTAGTTATTTGGTCTTTATCATATATACTGCCTTATGTTGCTAATGTGTGGCTTGTCTATCCAAATTGACTTGTGAGATCCTTGAGGACCATATCTCTAGCACCTAGCCCAGTATCTTGTCCAATCTAGTTGCCAAATACAGTTTGATTGATATGTATTTTGATATTAATAAGTAGGATAATAGAACTCCTGGAGGAGGAAAAAGACTTGGCAGATACAGAATGTATTTGTGCAGGATGGGTAGAAAGAAGAAATGAGAGAAATTCTGTAACAGGGAGCCAAAAGGCAATTGTTTTTTAAAGGAAGGTTTATAAATTTACATTTGATATAGAAGGCAGAAGAGAGCCAGTGGAAGAATTATGAACCTATTGTTCTGAGCAGGAAGATGGTTTTAGTAAAGGAGAAACAATCTAAAAAATACTGAGGTAATTTAAATAAGATGATTGAAGGAAGGATGGATGAGCCAAACCCAGGAAATTGAAAATATACCTACAAAAAAACAAGTGTAAGGTTCATTGTTCACTCTCTACAATTGCTTTAGAAAAGGCATTTCAAGTGCAGAGGACTTCAGTCATTCAACAAATATTTATTGAGCACCTGCTGTGTGTCAGGCACTGTTCTAGGTTCTCAAGATAAATAAGTAAACAAAACAGTTATATGCCTTTTTGAATATTATGTTTAGCAGGAGGCAAGATAACAAGCATAATAAACCAGCAAATTATATAACTTGTTACAATTTAATAGGTGATACAGAAAAAAAATATAGTGAGCAGGATAAAAAGATCAGAAGTGATGGTGGGGTGGGATTAGTGTGAGTTGCTATTTTGCAGAGAGTGGAGAGGGTAGTCCTCATGGAAAAGATCACATTTGTGCAAAGATTTGAAGTTGGTGAGGGAATTAGCTCTGTGATATTTGGGAAGAAGCGTATTCCAGGCAGTACAAAGGCCCTAAGGCAGGTACCAGGAACAGCAAGGAAGCTAGTGTGGCTACAGTAGAATGAATAAAGAGTGAGATTAGTAAGAGATGAAGTCAGAGAGGTAATGGAGAGCCTGAATCATTTAGATCCTTATAGGCCAGCGGAAGAATTTTGACTTTTACTCTGACTTAGTCATCTGGCACAGCTGTGACAGAACTACCACAAGTGGATGGTTTTAACAAACAAGTTTATTCTCCCACAGTCTAGTAGCCTGGAAGTCCAAATTCAGGGCGCCAGGTCCAGGGGAAGGCTTTCTCCCTCTATCAGCTCTGGAGGAAGGTCCTTGTCATCAATCTTTCCCTGGTCTAAGAGCCTCTCAGCACAGGAACCTCAGGTCTAAAGGATGAACTCTGATCCTGGTGTTTCTTTGTTGGTGGTATCAGGTCTCCAACTCTCTGATTGCTTCCCTTTCCTTTTATCCCTTTTAAGATAAAAGATGGTGCAGGCCGCACCCTAGGGAAACTCCCTTTACATTGGGTCAGGGAGGTAACCTGGGTAAGGGTGGTGTTACAATCCCACCCTAATCCTCTTAACATAAAATTACAATCACAAAATGGAGGACAAACACAGAATACTGGGAATCCTGGCCTAGCCGTGTCTCTCTGCTCACTCCCCTCTTTTATATCTCAAAAAAGATTGACTTAAGACACAACCTAATCTTGTAGATTGAGTCCTGCCTAATTAACATAACTGCCACTAATTCCACCTCATTAACATCATAGAGGAAGGATTTACAACACATAGGAAAATCACATCAGACGGCAAAATGGTAGACAGTCACACAATACTATGAATCATGGACTAGCGAAGTTGACACACATTTTGGGGGGACACAATTCAATCCATAACATTCCACCCTTTGGCCCCCCAAAATTCATGTCCTTGCCACATGTAAAACACATTGACCCCATCATATCATAGCAAAAGTCTTAAATCAACTCCAAGTTCAAAATCCAAAAATCTTCATGTGTAAAATCTAGAATACAAGTTATCTGCTTCCAAAGTACAATGGTGGAACAGGCACAAGCTAGACATTTCCGTTACAAATGAGAGAAATTGGAGGGAAAGAAAGGATAACAGGCACCAAGTAAGTCAACAGAACACATTACATTAGCCCTCAAGGCTTGAAAATAATTCTCTGTTCTCTAAGACCATTTACACGATGACTCTGCCCTCCAGACTCTAGGAATTGGCCACACTCTGCAGATTCTGAGTGGAGGCCCTTCAGCCCTGGGCTTCAGCTCTGCCTTCCAGGCCCAGTGGAATGGCAGCTCTGTTCCATCGAATTTGGGAGGCCCCTTTCTCCATGCCCATCTAAGTGGCATCTCTACCATTTGAAACCCCAGAGGTCGTGGTCCTACCCTTCAAGACTGAGGCAGCTCTGCTTCCTGTGTTCCTTGTCTCTTCAGTTTCTGCTTTCTGGTTCCTTGGCCTCTCAGCCCCTCGGGCCTCACAGCCTGCATCTGCCCTGCTAGGGCAAGCGTTACAAACCTCTGTAGCTCCACCGATAAGTGCCTGGGGGCACTCCACTCCACCAGTAAATTTCAGCCGGAAAGCACTCAGCTCTCTTGCTCCATGGGTCAGCAAGCCTACCTCCACCGATAAGTGCTCAGAGGCACCCCACTCCGCCCAGAAGCCTCTTGCACAAAAGGCACTCAGCTCTCTCACTCTGTGGGTCGGCTCCAGTGCTGTCATGCTGGTCTCCTGATTCTGCTGCTTCTCACAATCTGTGCCATCTCCAGTGTAACAGATCTCCTCACTTCCTTCTGAGTCCTCACCAGAATTGTCTTTGACGTCCATAATTCCACCAACAGTTTCTTCAAGGCAATCTAGGCTTTTACTATTTGGCATTTTAAAACTCTTCCAGTCTATCCATTCACAGTTTCAAAACTATTTTTACAATTTAGGTATTTGTTACAGCAGCACTTCACTCTCTCAGTACTAAATCCTGTCTCAGTCATCTGCTATAACAGAAATACCACAAGTGAATGGCTTTAACAAACAGATGTTTATCTCTCACAGTCTAGTAGGCTAGAAGTCCAAATTCAAGGCACCAGCTCCAGGGGAAGGCTTTCTCTAACTCTGTCAGGTCTGGAGAAATGTCCTTGTTATCAATCTTCCCCTGGTCCAGGAGCTCTTCAGCACAGTACCCTCAGGTCTAGAGGATGTGCGCTGCTCCTGGCATTGTTTTCTTGGTGGTATGAGGTTTCCCCATGTCTCTCTCCTTGCTTCTCTTTTATATCTCAAAAAAGATTGGCTTAAGACACAACGTAATCTTGTAGATTGAGTTCTATCTCATTAACATAACTGCCGCTAATCCCATCTCATCAGCATCATAGAGATAGGATTTACAACACATAGGAAAATCACATCAGATGACAAAATGGTGAATAGTCACACAATATTGGGAATCATGGACTAGCCAAGTTGACACACATTTCTGGAGGACACAATTCAACCCATAACACTGAACGAAATAGAGAGTCATTAGAGCAGAGTAATTACATGATTTGACTTTCGTTTTAACAGGAAAACTCTGGCTGTTCTGTTGACTGTAAGTAGGCAAAGGTAGAAGCAAGAACACCTGTTTGGAAATTTTATTTATTTCACTGCCATATGTCTTTTTTTGTTGTGTATAAAAACAAAGATAACACAATATTTGCCTGATTGAAGTAGGTTCAAGAGGAACAAGGGAGTGATTATAATTAACCTCCTTGGAATTTAAACCAGGTATGGAAGAGAACATGAAAGGTGTGATGTACAGTGAAAATTTTGTAACATCAATGGATTGGAGGTTCTAGTGCAGTTGAAGAATTGCTGGAGTCAGGATAATAGAGGGAGTTGGAAAGATAGATAAGAAAGTGAAATACATGAGAGTGGGACAGGGACAAACGTGAGGGAGTGAAGCACCTAAGATATGAAATATAAGGAGGCACTTACTCTCAGTGTCATGCAAGTGCAGGATGGATACTTGCACAACCCTAAGAATCAATGTCTCCTTAAATTTTGCACCCTAGGCACCTCAATTTCCTCACCTGGCCCTGAATGGGAGTATGGGAGGGCTGCAATTACAGGTAGTAGCCAACTTACGACAGAATACCTTTCTGACAACTCCATCTTAAGTCAGTTCTGATGTAAGTCAAATACCTCATTTTTTTTTTAGTTTTCATTGTTATTGCCTTTTACAATCAGTACCTTTATAAATCCAATCTTTATATGTTGTTCAGTGTTGGAAACATTACATACAAATTTACAGATAAATTTTAATACACACATACATACATTAAAAAAATAAACCATAAAAATCTACTCTGACAATGAAGTATTGGACAACATTGGCATTTTGTAAATTGCAGTAATAACTCCACTTGTAAAAGGTTCTGGATCATTTGGAAATTATCGTGCAATATAATTAATATCACACACAAGTAAAATTTTGCTTAAGATACTTCAAAAATGGTTGCAACAGTACATCAACAAGGAGCTGCCAGAAACTTAAGCCAGATTCAGAAGAGAATGTGGAACAAGCGATATCATTGCTGATCTCAGATGCATCTTGACTGGAAGCAGAGAATGCAAGAAAGGTGTTTTCCTGTGTTTTATTGACTGAACAAAGTTATTTGACTGTGTGGATCATAACAAATTATGAATAACATTGCAAAGAATGGAAACTCCAGAGCACATTGTGCCCGTGAGGAACTTGTACATAGATCAAGAGGCAGTTGTTCAGACAGAACAAGGGGATATTGAGAGGTTTAAAGTCAGGAAAGGTGTGCACCAGGGTTGTATCCTTTCACCATAC
Source organism: Loxodonta africana (assembly GCF_030014295.1). NCBI lineage: Eukaryota > Metazoa > Chordata > Mammalia > Proboscidea > Elephantidae > Loxodonta > Loxodonta africana. The sequence continues at coordinate 79,910,676 of NC_087369.1, read as the reverse complement.
CTATTCAATCTGTATGCTGAGCAAATAATCTGAGAAGCTGGACTATATGAAGAACAGGGCATCAATATTGGAGGAAGCCTCATTAACAACCTGTGATATGCAGATGACCCAAACTTCCTTGCTGAAAGTGAAGATGTCTTGAAGCACTTACTGATGAAGATCAAAGACTACAGGCTTCAGTATGGATTACACCTCAACATAAAACAAAAATCCTCACAACTAGACCAGTAAACACCATCAAGATAAACGGAGAAAATATTGAAGTTGTCAAGGATTTCATTTTACTAGGATCCTCAATCGATGCCCATGGAAGCTGGAGTCAAGATATTAAATGACGCATTGCATTAGGTAAATCTGCGGCAAAGGATCTTTTTAAAGAGTTAAAAAGCAAAGATGTCATCCATCCACCAATGGTCACCTGATCTTCGACAAAGGCACAAAATCCATCAAATGAGGGAAACAGCAGTCTTTTTAACAAATGATGCTGGCAAAACTGGATGTCCACCTGCAAAAAAAAGAAACAGGACCCATGCCTCACACCATACACAAAAGCTAACTCAAAATGTATCAATGACCTAAATATAAAACCAAAAACTATAAAGGTCATAGAGGAAAAAATAGGGTCAATGCTAGAGGTCCTAAAGCACCAGATAAACAGGATACAGACCATAACTAACAATACACAAACACCAGAAGATAAGCTAGATAACTGGGATCTTCTAAAAATTAAACAGTTTGTTCATCTAAAGATTTCAACAAAACAGTGAAAAGAGAACCTATAGACTGGGAAAAGTCTAAAATCTACCGGAAAATCCAACACCTCTACAAAAAAAAGACAATCCAATTAAAAAAGAGCAAAGAAGAGGCAGAGCCAAGATGGTGGAGTAGTCAGAGGCTTCATGTGGTACCTCTTACAACAAAGGCTCAAAAAAAAAGTGAATCAATTATATATGACAGTCTAAGAGCCCTGAACATCAAAGGCAAAGTCAAGGAATCAGACCCAGTGGCAGGGGAAGAGAAAGACAGTTCAGAAACAGTGAGCAGTTGACAGACCTAACCTGGCAGGAACCAGCACCCTGCAGGCTGGATCGGCTGGCATGTGTGGTGAGGCAACCAGTGGCGCTCAGGACACATTTTCTATATCCGGAGGGACCGAGTGGCAGAGAGTCTACTCAAGCCTCCAGAACCAGTGAAAAAAAGTGCTCAATGGGTGAAAGATAAGTACATATGCCTAACCTACCGTGTAGATCAAAAAACACACCCTTTGGGAAGAAACTCTCTCCAATTTACCTGCCCCAACCCTGCTCTGCACCAGGTCCTGGGCCAGCTCCAGCAATTGCCACTTCCCCTGGGCTGGAAGCAGGACCCATTGCATGCCCTTGAGTCATTCTCCTGGCTTTGGAGAGGGAACAAATTAACAAATAGGAAAAAATATTCTGCTACCAGCCCTAAGCTGGGAACTCAGGGCAGGCACAGCCCCTTTGTCTAGGCACATGCATAAGCAGTCCACGGACTTTGAATGCCTCTAACCCCTGCATAGACCTGTGTGGGCCCATTTCAACAGTGTAGGCCCTTATTTGCACAGTACAACAGTTTCTATACCTGAAGCCTATTTTTAACTGTATCAGCTATAAAGTGGAGAGGCATATTCATGACATTTGACACCGTTCTGCCCATTAAGCAGGGTCCTCACCTACACACATCAGGGGCCTGAGGACTGGTGGTTCAACCCATGACACCTAGCCTCCCAGTCCTTACAGCCAACAGCATTGGGTGCCCATAGTCCGGCTGCAAAACCCACACACCTATGAGCTCTAGGGAACAGTGACATGATTTCCTCCAATACATTCAGGGGTAGCCGCCTGCCCCCTGCCTTGCTCCGTGCATGATCTCCTACTTCAGTCAGATAACTGCGCCTACTTCAATCAGCCTTGCCCATCAAGGACTGTAGGTGAGAGCCTAACCACACACTTGGTGACCGACTAACTGGACAACTGAGATGAATCCATACAAGAAAAGTAAATTTACTACTGGGCTCACATACCTACTAACAGCTCTAAACACCTGGTGACAGGATGTTAGCACTTCAGAGGCACCAATAATCAAACCAACTCACATGAACAGGCTACTTGGGCACATCAAAACTAAACAAAACAAGAAGCTAGGACACAGTAAACAAACATAAAATAAATAAATATAATAACTTATTGGTGACTTGGAGACAACAGTCAATATCAAATCACATAAAGAGGCAGACTATGGTGGCTACAGCAAGTGCCCAAAACAAAGGATCAAGGAACCTTCTGGAGGAAGATAACCTCTTGGAATTACTGGAGGTAGAATTCAAAAGATTAATATGCAGAGCTCTTCAGGAAATCAGGAAGGAGAACAGACAAAACACAGAACAAGCCAGGGAACACACAGACAAAGCAACAGAGGAACTTAAGAAGATTATACAAGAGCATAATGACAAATTTAACAGTCGGCAAGAATTAATAGAGAGGCAACAAACAGAAATCCAGAGGGTTAACATGAAATTTCAGAATTAGACAGCTCAATAGAAAGTAATAGGAGCAGAATTGAGGCAATGAAATTCAGAATTAGTGAGATTGAAGATAAAGCACTAGATGCCAACTTATTTGAGGAAAAATCAGATAAAAGAATTAAAAAAAATGAAGAAACCCTAAGAATTATGGGGGACTCTATTAAGAATAACCTATGAGTGACTGAAATAACAGAACGGGGGGATAACAGAAAATACAGAGAGAATTGTTGAAGATTTGCTGGCAGAAAACTTTCCTGATATTGTGAAAGATGAAAATGTATCTGTACAAGAAGCTCATCAAAGCCCACACAAGTTAGATCCCAAAAGAAAGTCACCAAGATATATTATAACCAAACTTGCCAAAACCAAAGATAGAGAGAATTTTAAGAGCAGCTAGGGATAAACAAAAAGTCATCTACAAAGGAGAGTCAATAAGGCTAAGTTCAGACTGCTCAGCAGAAACCATGCAGGCAAGAAGGCAATGGGATGGCACATATAAAGCCTTGAAGGAAAAAAAAATGCCAACCAAGAATTATATATCCAGCAAAACTGTCTCTCAAATATCATGGTGAAATTAAGGCATTTCCAGATCAACAGAAGTTTAGGGAATTTGTGAAAACCAAACCAAAATTACAAGAACTACGAAGGGAGTCCTCTGGTTAGAAAATCAATAATGTCAGACTAGAACACAGGACAGAACAACCAGGTATCAACCCAGATAGGGAAATCACAAATAAATCAAAGCTAAAACAATTAAAATATGGAAACAGAGACATCGGTATGTAAAAGATGACAACATTAAAACAAAAAAGCAACTAAATAATGTAGTCATAGATCTTTCATGTGGAGAGGAAGTCAAGGCAATATAAAGAAATAGAAGATTGATTTAAACTTACAAAAATAGAGGTAAATGTTAAAGTAACCACAAAGGAAACTAACAACCCTACACATCAAAATAAAAAACAAGAAAAACATTAAGATTCAGCAAATACAAAATCAACAGCAATGAAAAGGATTAAAAAAATTTTTAAGAAAAAAGACTCAGCACAGAGAAACTGTCAACAACACACACAAAAAACATCAGAATGATAGCGTTAAACTCATACCTATCAATAATTACACTGAATGTAAAAGGACTAATGTACCAAAAAAAAGACATAGAGTGGCAGAACTGATTTGAAAAAGTATGATCTGTCTATATGCATGCACCATAGACTTAAAGACGCAAACAGACTAACACTCAAAGGATGGAAAATATATATATCAAGCAAACAACAAGCAAAAAGAGCAGGAGTGGCAATATTAATCTCTGACAAAATAGACTTCAAAGTAAAATCCACAACAAATTATAAGGAAGGACACTATATAATGATTAAAGGGTCGGTACACCAGGAGGATATAACCATAATAAATATTTAGGCACCCCATTGGGTGCATAAAATACAGGGCTCCAAAATACATGAACTCTAACAGCATTGAAAAGACAGATAGACAGCTCAACAGTAAGAGTAGGAGGCTTCAACACACGGCTTTCAGTGAAGGACAGAACATCTGGAAAGAAGCTCAGTAAAGACACTGAAGATCTAAATGCTACAATCAACCAACTTCACCTTGTGGACATACACAGAACACTCCACCCAACAGCAGCCAAGTATATGTTCTTTTCCAATACACAGGGAACATTCTCCAGAATAGACCAGAATAGGCCATAAAGCAAGTTTTAAGAGTCCAAACCATCAAAATACCACAAAGCATCTTCTCTGACCATAAAGCCATAAAGGTAGAAATCAATAACAGATAAAGCAAGGAAGAAAATCAAACACATAGAAACTGAACAACTTGTTCAAAAACAACTGCGTTATAGAATAAATTAAGGACAGAATAAAGAAATTCACAGAATCAAATGAGAATGAAAACACTTCTTACCAGAACCTTTGGGACAGCAAAACAGTGCTTAGAGGTCAATTTATAGCAATAAATGCACACATCTGAAAAGAAAGGCCAAAATCAAAACATTAACCCTACAACTTGAACAAGGAGAAAGAGCCCAGCAAAAGAAATCCTCAGGCACCAGAAGAAAGGAAATAATAAAAACTAGAGCAAAATTAAATGATATAGAGAATAGAAAAACAATTGAAAGATTCAGCAGGACCAAAAGCTGGTTCTTTGAAAAGATCAGCAAAATTGATAAACCGTTAACCAAACTGACAAAAGAAAAACAGAAGACGAAGCAAGTAACCTGAATAAGAAATGAGATGGGTGATATCACAACAGACCCAACTGAAATGAAAAGAATCAGAACAGAATACTATGAAAAATTGTACTCTATCAAATTTGAAAACCTAGAGGAAATGGGCAAATTTCTAGAAACACACTATCAAAACTAACACAAACAGAGGTAGAACTACTAAATAAACATAACAAAAGAAGAAATTGAAAAGGTAATCAAGAAACTCCCAACAAAAAAAGCCATGGCCCTGACTCTTTCACTGTAGAATTCTATCAAACTTTCAGAGAAGACTTAACACTACTACTACTAAAGGTATTTCAGAGCATAGAAAAGGATGGAACACTCCCAAATTCATTCTATGAAGCCAGCATAACCATGATACCAAAACCAGGTAAAGACACCACAAAAAGAGAAAATTGCAGACCAATATCCTTCATGAACATAGACACAAAAATCCTCAACAAAATTATAGCCAATAGAATTCAACAACATATCAAAAAAACAATTCACCATGACCAAGTGGGATTCATACCAGGTATGCAGGGATGGTTCAACATTAGAAAAACAATAAACAGAACCAGACAAGAATGCCCTTTATCACCACTCTTATTCAACATTGTGCTGGAGGTCCTAGCCAGAGCAATTAGGCTAGAAAAAGAAATAAAGGGCATACAAATTGGTAAGAAGGAAGTAACAGTATCTCTGTTTGCAGAGGATATGGTCTTATACACAGAGAACCCCAAAGAACCCACAAGAAAACTACTGGACCTAATAGAAGATTTCAGCAAAATATCAGGATACAAGATTAACACAAAAATCAGTTGAATTTCTCTACACCAACAGAGAGAACTTCAAAGAGGAAATTACCAAACCAATACCATTGACAGTGGCCCCCAAGAAGATAAAATACTTAGAAATAAATCTAACCAGAGATATAAAAGACGTATACAAAGAAAACTACAAGACACTACTGCAGGAAACCAAAAGAGACCTACATAAGACAAAAAACATACCTTGTTCATGCATAGGAAGACTCAACACTGTGAAAATGTCAATTCTACCCAAAGCGACCTACAGATACAATGCAATCCTGATTCAAATTCGAATGGCATTTTTTAATGAGACAGAGAAACAAATCACCAACTTCTTATGGGAGGGGAAGAGGCCCCAGATAAGTAAAGCATTACTGAAAAAGAACAAAGTGGGGGCCTCACAGTACTGGATTTTAGGTAGTCAAAACAGCCTGGTAGTAGTATATCAACAAATGCGTGGACCAATGGAACAGAACTGAGAATCCGTATGTAAATTCATCTGTCTATGAGCAGCTGGTATTTGACAAAGCCCCAAGTCCATTAAACAAGGAAAAGACAGTCTCTTTACCAAATGATTCTGGCATAACTGGATATCCATCTGCAAAAAATCAAACAAGACCCATACATCACACCATGCACAATACCTAACTCAAAATGGATCAAAGACCTAAATATAAAATCTAAAAAGATAAAGATCATGGAAATAAAGGTAGGGACAATGCTAGGAGCACTAATACATGGCATAAACAGAATACAAAACATTACTAACAATGCAAGAACTCCAGGAGAGAAACTAGATAATTGGGAGCTCCTAAAACTCAAACACTTATGCTTATCAAAAGACTTCACCAAAAGAGTAAAAAGACTGGGAAAACATTTTTGGCTATGACAAATCTGATCAGGATCTAATCTCTGAAACCTACAACATACTGCAAAACCTCAACAACAAAAAGATAACCTAATTAAAAAATGGGCAAAGGATATGAACAGGCACTTTACCAAAGAAGACATTCAAGTGGCTAACATGAGGAAATGCTCATGATCATTAGCCATTAGAGAAATGCAAATCAAAACTACAATGAGATTCCATTTCACCCCAACAAGGCAAGCATTAATCCAAAAAACACAAATGTTGGAGAGGTTGTGGAGTGACTGGAGCACTTATACACTGCTGGTGGGAACGTAAAATGGTACGACCACTTTGGAAAACGATTTGGCGCTTCCTTAAAAAACTAGAAATAGAACTACCATACAATCCAGCAATCCCACTCCTTGGAATATATTCTAGAGAAATAAGAGCCATCACACAAATACATATATGCACACCCATGTTCATTGCAGCAGTGTTTACAATAGCAAGAAGACAGAAACAACCTAGGTGCCCATCGGTGGATGAATGGATAAACAAATTATGGTGTATTTACACTATGGAATACTACGAAACCATAAAGAGCAATGATGAATCTGTGAAACACCTCATAACATGGATAAATGTGGAAGGCATTATTCTGAGTGAAATTAGTTGCAAACAGACAAATATTGTATGAGACCACTATTATAAGAACTCAAGAAAAGGTTTAAACACAGAAAAAAACATTCTTTGATGGTTACAAGGGTCGGGGCAGAGGGACAGGTGTATTCACTAACTAGATAATAAAAAAAGAATTATGTGAAGGGAAGGACAACATACAATACAGAGGGTGTCAGCACAACTGGACTAAAGCAAAAGTAAGAAATTTCCTGAGTACAAACACTTCGAGGGACAGAGTAGCAGGGGTGGGGGTCTGGGGACCATGGTTTTAGGAGATATCTAGGTCAATGGGTATAACAAAATTTATTAGGAAAATGTTCTGCATCCCACTTGGTGAGTGGCATCTGGGGTCTTAAAAGCTAGGAAGCAGCCATCTAAGATGCGTCAGTTGGTCCCTACTCACCTGGAACAAAGGAGAATGAAGAATTCAAAGACACGAGGAAAATATGAGCCCAAGAGACAGAAAGGGCCACATAAACCAGAGACTCCATCAGCCTGAGCCCAGAAGAAGTAGATGGTGCGCAGCTACCACAAATGATCGCCCTGACAGGGAACACAACAGAGTATACCTGATGGAGCAGGAGGAAAGTGGGGTCCAGAATTCAAATTCTAGTAAAAAGACCAGACTTAAGTCTGGTCTGACTGAGACTAGAGGGACCCCAGAAGACATTGCCTTCAGACTCTTTGTTAGCTCAAATCTAAAACCATTCCTGAAGCCAACTCTTCAGACAAAGATTAACCTGGAGTATAAGACATAACATGATACTCATCAAGATTGTACTTCTTAGCTCAAGTAGATACATGAGACTAAATGGGCAGCTCCTGTCCAGAGGTGAGATGAGAATGCAGAAAGGGACAGGAGCTGGTTGAAAGAACACAGGAAATCCAGGGTGGAAAGGAGGAGTGTGTTGTCACATCATAGGGAGAGCAACAAGGGTGACATAACAACTTGTGTATAAATTTTTGTATGAGAAAGTAACTTGAACTATAAACTTTCACTTAAAGCATAATAATAAAAAAAAAGACCTAAAGAAAAAAAAAGAGTGGGCAAAGGATAGGAACAGACACTTCACCAAAGAAGATATTCAAGTGGCGAACAGATACATGAGGAAATGCTTGCGATCATTAACCATTAGAGAAATGCAAGTCAAAACCGCAATGAGATACCATCGCAGCCCGACATTACTGGCACGAAACAAAAAAACAGAAAATTACAAATGCTGGAGAGGCTACAGAGAGATTGGAACTCTTATGCATTGGTGGTAGGAATCCAAAACAGTACAACCATTTTGGAAAATGATATGGCGCTTCCTTAAAAAGCTAGAAATAGAAATATCATATGATCCAGCAATCCCATTGCTAAGAATATATCCTAGAGAAATAAGAGCCGTCACACGAATAGACATATGCACACCCATGTTCATTGCAGCATTGTTCACAATAGCGAAAAGATGGAAACAACCTAGGTGCCCATCAACAGATGAATAGATAAACAAACCTATGGTACATACACACAATGGAATACTACATAATGATAAAAAACAATGATGAATATGCAATGCATCTCACAACATGGATGAATCTGGAGAGCATTATTCTGAGTGAAATAAGTCAATCACAAAAGGACAAATACTGTCCTATAAAAACTCATGAAAACATTTACACACAAAAAGAAACAATCTTTGATGGTTATGAAGGACTGGAGGGGCAGGGAGGGGAAAACACTAAAAAAAAATTTTTTTTTTAAGTAGACAATAAATAAGTGGTAACTTTGGTGAAAGGTAAGACAGTGCACAATACTGGGGAAGCCAGCACAACTTGTCCAAGTTAAGGTCATGGAAGCTCTGTAGACATATCCAAATTCCCTGAGGTACCAAATTTCTGGGCAGAGGGCTGTGTGGACCATAGCGTCAGGGAGCATCCAACTCAATTGCCATAACATAGTTTATAAAGAAAATGTTCTACATTCTACTTTGGTGAGTAAGTTCTGGAGTCTTAAAAGCTTGTGCACATCCATCTAAGATACTCCACTGGTCCCACCCTGTCTGGAGCAAGAGAGAATGAAGAAAGCCAAACACACAATGAAAAGATTAGTCCAAAGGACTAATGGACCACAAGTACCACAGCCTCCACCAGACTGAGTCCAGCACAACTAGTTGGTGCCTGGCTACCACCACCAACTATTCTGATAGGGATCACAATAGAAGGTCCCAGGCAGAGCTGGAGAAAAATGTAAAACAGAATTCAAACTCACACACACACACACAAAAAAAGACCAGACTTACTGATCTGACAGAGACTGGAGAAAACCCAAGAGTATGGCCCCAGACATCTTTATAGCTCAGTAATTAAGTCACTCCTGAAGTTCACCTTTCGATCAAAGGCTAGACAGGCCCGTAAAACAAAACGCGACTAAATGGGCACACCAGCCCAGGGGTAATGATGAGAAGGCGGGGGGTGGGGGGGGACAGGAAACCTGGTAATGGGGAAACCAGATTCAGGAGGGGGACAGTGTTGACATGTCGTGGGATTGTGCACAGAGACTCCATGAGCCTGAGTCCAGAAGAGCTAGATGGAGCCCAGCTACCACAAATGATCACCCTGACAGGGAATACAACAATATGGGTATTAATTGTTTAATGAGAGACTAGTTTGCTCTGTAAACCTTCATCTAAAGTACAATAAAAAATTATTATTAAATTTAAAAAAGCAAAGATGTCACCTTGAGAACTAAGGTGGACCTGACACAAGGCATGGTATTATCAGTTACCTCATATGCATGTGAAAGCTGGACAATGAATAAGGAAGACCGAAGAAGATTTGATGCCTTTGAATTATGGTATTGGTGAAGAATACTGAATATACCATGGACTGCCAGAAGAATCAACAAATCTGTCTTGAAGAAGTACAGCCAGAATGCTCCTTAGAAGTAAGGATGGCGAGACTTCGTCTCGCACACTTTGGACATGTTATCAAGAGGGACCAGTCCCTGGAGAAGGACATCATGCTTGGTAGAGGGTCAGCGAAAAAGAAGAACACCCTCAGTGAGATGGATTGACACAGTGACTGCAACAATGGGCTCAACTATAGCGGTGATTGTGGGAATGGCACAGGACCAGGCAGTGTTTCATTCTATTTTGCATGGGGTCACTATGAGTCGGAACCATCTTGATAACACCTAACAACATAATCAGTTTCTTTATAAATCCAATATTTATTTGTCTTTGAGCTTGGAAACATTACATATAAACTTATAGATATATTTTAATACATCCATACATAGTATACAAATCATAAAAATTTACTCTGACAACGAATAAGAGCTGGACAATGTTGGCATTTTGTTCAGTTGTGGTAATAACTCCACTTGTGGAAGGCTCTGGATCATCTGGATTATTCCCCGGGAATGGGGATGGCACTTCTAGTCAGAAAATTAGTGCGAGTTGTCTGTATGGTCCTTTTCTGTTTTCCTTCACATATTTGGCAGTAACATCTCACTGCTTCCTCAATCTGCCTGTCGACTTTAGCAAAACGATCAGCTTTCGGGTCCATGTTTTCAAGCAACTGAAGCCCCTGATTTAGTTTAGAAAACTAAATCTATACAGCAGTGTTTTGAACAGTAAATCATAAAATTGAACATCTTCAAGTGAACATCTGAGAATAACATCAGCAAATTATGTGATGCAACACTGTATGTAGTACATGTTACTAATGATAAGATGTACAAAAAAAAAGGATGGTAGTAAGTATGGTTCCTTGTAACTAAAATACATCATAACTCAGGACTACTTGCATTAGTAATAACAGGATCTAGTGAATGGGATTGAATGGCTAAGATAAGGTGGAGAATGAGTTCATTGGCATTGTGGAATTCAAGGAACTAAAAGACTAGGATATTGGGAGGTTCACCTTCTTATATATTGAAAATGCCAAAAATCAAGACAGGAGTTGTTTTGGAGAAACTGTGAACAGTAGATAACTCATCAAGAAATGAGAAGAAATTTTTTAAAAAATGAGAAGAAATGGCCTGGGAGCTGTTAGATCACAGCAACAATGAAGGATACCAGGCAATATGGTCTGATGATATGAGATTCAAAGCTGGGGATTTTAGGGAGGAGGGAGAGTGATTTTAAAATGGCAATAAAAAGCAAGAAGGACATCTACTTCATCTCCAGGCCTAGCAATAGAAAGACAGAGCAAAAACAGTCACCACTCTGAGAGGGCTTCAGTGGAAGCCGTATCCTTGGCAGGGACCTAGATTTCTATACAGCAAGAATATGGACGGAACTTGCAGGGAAGGGGCTGCTCATAGAGGAGATTTTGCTGATAATGGACTGTGAATTTCAGAGGGCATAGTAGGAGGGTGAAAACCTTGGTGGCGTAGTGATTAAGAGTTCGTCTGCTAACCAAAAGGTCAGCAGTTCAAATCCATCAGGTGCTCCTTGGAAACCCTAAGAGGTAGGCAGTTCTACTGCGTCCTATAGGGTCGCTATGAGTCGGAATCGACTTGACGGCAACGGGTTTGGGTTTTTAGCAGAAGGGTTAGCGGAGTTGTGGACAGATGGGAGAAAAGTACAGAAGAGGGGATGTACAGAGCCTTTTGGGGCTTGCAGTGCTGGAAATTAGGGTGACCTGAAATCTTGGGTTCTTTGAGTGATTGCTGATAAACAGGGATAAAAGCACAATAAGGTTAGTCCTAGTGGATTCAAGGCAGTGTTGGCAAGACAGTGAGTTTTTGTGAATAGGGAAGAATGGGTTCATGGGGCTAACGTGAGCCTGTTGTTTTGCAAATGCGTTGTATCTTTATTCTACCATCTTGAAATAGCTCTTTTGAGAATACAGAATGAACAAGTTCAGATTTTTTTTCTTTTCCTTAATAGACAGGAACATAGATAACATTTTGCAGCTATTACTTTGAGATGTAAATTTAATATTTTATATTTGTTTTTTTTAGAATGAACAACAAATTGTGGCAGCAAAAGCTTTGGAATATTTAGCTCAACATTCAGAAGACCCACATCAAACACTTAACGCTTTAAAGTAAGTAATCCACATTCTGTGGAGGTGAAAGGGTTACCTTTGCTTATCTCGCTTTTGGCCTGCAAACTTTGCTGAAATAGTATTGATGAGATCAGGCTGAGTCGATGCCTATACCATTGTTTCAGAAGGAGGAAAATGATTTGTCGAAAGGGAATTTTTATATACAGTAAATTTAATGAGGCAGGAGGGTGAGCTCGGGGCATGATAACTCCCAATGGTGTGACTAATAAAATGCCACTGGGAAAAATTGGACACCAGAGGGGTTCTATAGTAGTTTCTTGTTGGCCAACTACACCTTAGGCTACACTTCCAAAGGGAAATAGAATCACAGAAATAAAAATAATCTGAAGGTATCTTGCATGCCTTAAGTCAAGTAAATATCTAAAATCATTCAGGACTTTTTTTTTAATTTTTAAAGTTTTTTTAGAGTTTGAAACTTTACAAACTACCTTATTTTGTCATTATGCTGTCAGGTCCCTTCAAAGAATAGTCATCCTAGTTTAGGTGGACCCAAAAGTCAGGTTCCTTTACACTATACCTGATGTTCTAGCAGGTGGTGTGGGGCAATGATGTGAATTCTAGAGCCATTTAAAATTTTGTTATAAGGAGCAATTTCGTTTTAAAATTATTTTATTAAATTCCTCTTCCAAAATTACAAAATCGGTATGTTTTCATTGCAATTATTAAAACAATACAAAGATCTATAAATAAAATTAATCTCCCTCTTACCCACTGTTCTCACTTATGCCTCCTGGGGTAATCAAAGTTAATAACCTGGTGTATATTCTTCCACACGTTTCTTCCTAAGCATCACTTCCTATATTATTTTTTCATGCAGATATTTGTTTCATCTTGTTCTTCCAAAAATTTCTCAAATGCCGGAATCTGAAAATAAGTAAGTTATTTAACAGAAATGATGTATTCACCATTAGACAAATTATAGTAACTTTCAATAATAACCTTATATTGAGAGATGTATAGTGTTCTGGAGCCAGTCTTCCTGGGTTCATATCCTGGGTCTGCTACTTACTAGATGTGTAACCTTGGGGAAGTTTCTTAACTTCTCTGGGCTTCAGTTTCCCCATCTGTAAAGTGAGAATAATAATAGTACCTACTTCATAGGGTTGCTGTGATGAGTCAATGAGTTAATATGTGTAAAACATTCAGAAGAGTTCCAGGCACTTAGTAAGCACTCAGTAGTGTTTGTTGTTGTTGTTATTTGCTGTCGAGTCAGCTCCGACTCATGGCAACCCCTTGTACAACAGAACAAAATGTTGCCCAGCCCTGTGCCATCTTCACAATCCTTGGTATATGCGAGTTCATTATTGCAGCCACAGGGTATTTTGAGTGCCTTCCAACCTAGAAGGCTCAGCTTCCAGCACTATATTGGACAATATTCTGTTGTAATCCATAGGGTTTTCAGTCGCTAATTTTCGGAAGTAGATCACCAGGCTTTCCTTCCAAGTCTGTCTTAGTCTGAAAGCTCCTCTGAAACCTGCATCGATGGGTGACCCTGTTAGTATTTGAAACACTGACAGCGTAGCTTCCAGCATCATAGCAACATGCAAGCTACCACAGTATGACAAACTGGCAAGTGGGTGGTGGTCAATAGTGTTAGCTATGATCTAATTACAATATTGCATTTGTTTCTTCCTTTCCTTAGCAGGAGATTCAAATATAGACATATCTTTTAACTTTCCCACAGAACATATAACCTGGATGGCTTATTAATTCTGATCTTATATCAGTCACCCGTCTCCAAAAAAAAAGAAAAAGAGCTTGAAAATCACAGAGATCACTTTCTGCTCTAAAATTCTATGACCCTGTGATAAGAAACCTTACCAGTCATTGAAATCCTTTGCTGAGAGTAAGTGTAGAGGAGGGAAGAGAAAAAATAGGATATTGGGAATGAGAAATGGTATCCTACGGTGGGGAAAACTCATTGCCATCGAGTCGATTCTAACTCATAGTGATCCTATAGGACAGAGTAGTACTGCCCCATAGGGTTTCCAAGACTGTAATCTTTACGGAAGGAGACTGCCACATCTTTCTCCCACAGAGCAGCTGGTGGCTTTGAACCGCCAACCTTTCGGTTAGCAGCCGAGTACTTAACCACTGTGCCACCAGGGCTCCTACAGTGGGGGAAAAGAGGTTGAAATGATAAATTAGAGACTTGAACAACAATCTTTGCAACTTTTCATTTTCTTAGTCTAGCTTTCAGGCACAAATAGAGGCTCTTTGGGGCACTTTTCTATAGAAAAGTTTTGGAACACTTGGAAAATACTCTTTTCTTCATTTTTTTAGAAATAAAGAAATGGATAGACTTTTGACTTGCTTGAATACAGGTAAATCTCTTCTTGGTTATTTTCAGTTCTCCATCTTACCTCTACCCGCTGCCATCTTACCTCTATCCTCTATTAAATTCTCCAAGTACATTGAGCATACTGACTCAAACATGAAGCTCCTTGTTTAACGTTTGCCACAGGAGTCTACCTTGGTTTCTTCATGCGTAGGCAGAGAAGGGTTTGTCATCACTAGCATTCATCTCCAAATATGATTTCAATTATGTTTTTATTAAAATTTGTTCTAAAGACATTTTCCTCCTTCTCTCCTTCCTTTCTCCTTTCTTTCCTCCCTTCCTTCCTTATTGCCACTTGGTCCTAACCTAGGAATTGAATTGAATAGAGGAAAAAGGATCAAGACGAATAAAAATGTGCTGAACCCTGTGGTTTCTCTGGTTAATCAAATTCAGATTGTTTACTCTATTTCACAGCTGTCCGTCTATCTACCAAGTCTGTGTCATCTCCCCTAAAAAGTCTGTGTCATCTCCCCTATCTACTAATAATTCCTCCCTATCCACTTCATTCAAGTTGACCTCCTAGCTACAATGCATTCCTTTTTCAAACTCCGTATTTTCTTCCATGGTGTTCCCTTTTGACTAACAGGTCTTTCCATTTCTACTGCTCATGTATCTATTTCCTTAGGATAAAACATACCCAAGATTCCGTATCTGAGAAACTCTACTTCATTTATTGCAACTGTTTAATTTTACACCTCAAAGAATACGTGTCAACAGGTTGCCAGCATGGCAAAATCGTTTAGGAGCCAAAACTTTTCAAAAGAGAAAAATTTTGTTGATTGGCAGTCTTATCTCTCAGAAGGGCATGTGAATATGTAATAGGTGCTTTCTGATGATGACGATGCATCCTGGTTCTCTACTCTTCTTTGTACCTGCCGGGGAGCTCAATAAATATTATGTCAACCTGTTGATACTTTTCCAATTCTCACTTTCCATTTCAGTCTTTTTAATGACTGTTCCTATTCTTTATTTCCTTGCATGTAAATCATATCTTTCTACCTCAGGTGGTGAATTATTGCACTAATTAGAATTATAAATCTCTCCAAAGACATGTTCGTTTCCCAGAATTCGAGTTAGCACCCTCTTAGAGCTTGGTAATGCTTTCTTTCTTCCTTTTTTCATTTTAATTACTTTTGGTATGCACCAATACACAAAGAAAAAAAAAAAGAATGTCTAAATTCATACTCATGTATGACTGATTTTCAAGCAGGATTAACGACTTTGCTAGAGTAAAAGGTGAAAGACCTCAACATCAAATTTTCCTGTTTGATGCAGCACTCCTGAAACTTGCTCAGTCTTTTGATGGAGAAACTTTTACTTCAGACTCAAGAGCTGATGAAGCTCATTGGTTTCAAAAAATAGGTGAAAGGAAATTCTGTAGCTGTGAGAAACGCTGTGGGACAGTGGAATCAGAGAGATGTGAGTTCAAATTCTGGCTCTGTCACTCATAGCTATGGGTACACAGGTAACTTGCTTAACCTCAGCTTTGTTATTTATAAAATGGAAACTATTATATATACCCATTATGGTTATTAAGAGTTTTAAATGAAGCAGTGTATGTACCTGGCACATGCTCAATAAATATTAGTTTTCTTCCTTTTCTATACGAAATGGGTCTAAGAATTAAATAGGGATGAATTGTAACTTCAGATACCCAATGTTCTGCTCTTAAACTTGGTCTAGAATGCCCAATTTATCTCTAAATGTGATTCATCAAAAATAACTACATGCAACAATACAGATGAATCTCACAAACATAACGTTGACCAAAAGAAGCCAGATATTGAAGAGTAAAAAATCTGGCAAAACTAATTATGGCTTTAGAAATGAGGATAGTGTTTACCCTTGAAGGGGGTGGTGGTGGTGATTGGACTTGAAGAGGACAGGAGTGGGGCTTCTGGGTTATTGGTAATGCCAGCATTTTTATTGACCTGAGGGCTAGTTACATGGATATGTTCACTTGGTGGAAATTCATCAAGCTGTACAATTATGAGTTGTGTAATTTGACGGCACTGGGTTTTAATTTACTTTATATAGGTTCGCCTTCTTTTGCTAATGCTGCTGTAACAGAAATATCACAAGTGGGTGGCTTCAGTGAACAGAAATTTATTTTCTCACAGTTTAGGAGGCTAGATGTCAGAATTCAGAGCACAGGCTCTAGGGGAAGTCTCTCTCTTGTTTGGGAAAATCCTTATCTCAGCTTCTCTAGTGTTCTTCTCCTAGGAAAGCTCCATGTGGTACCTATCTTTCAACCATTTGTGTTTACTTGCTTCTGTGCCTAATTTGCTCTTTTTATAGGTTAGGTTTAAGACACACCCTATACTGATATGGCTTCATTAACAAAACAAAGAAACCCCTATTCCCAAATAGTATTACATCCACAGGTATATGGGTTAAGATTTATAATACTTTTTTGGGGGGGGTGGGGTGGGGCACAATTCAATCCATAGCAAGGTTCTATTTCAACTTTTTAAAAAAGTTAAAAAAAAAAAACTGGTGGAGGCAATTACTACAGTGATTAACAAGCAAGAGGAATTAAGCAGCAATGTCAAAAAGTAGCCTGGTTCTACACGGACCTCTCCCTGCTTTATGGGATTTACTGAGGTTTTAATCTATGAGAAAAGGGAATAAATAAAGAGATATGGCTTCTAAGAAATTTATTCAAGTAATGGCAAATAATAAACATTTAAGCTATAGAAAGATTTCAGGAGATTGATTGTTTGAACCTTTGAAAAGTTATTTTACAATACTCCTTTTACCGAATTTTAATTTTGATTTTCCAAAGCGAAGATCATGCTGAATGTTGCCTAATGGGGCCTTTCACTACTCCTCGGGAGATGTGAATTTTTCCAGCAATCTTCTCCAACCCTTGCTTCTAGCGTACCCTGTTCTTTGCTGAATTTTAACTTCCCCGCTTCCAGTTGGTGAGCTCATTGGTGATCCTCATTTTTAGATGGATTTGTACCAACTAAGAATTCTTATTGTATGTCCCCCATTTTTTTTTTTTTGTAAGTAAACACTATCTCCACTTGTCATTCTCCTAGAATTGAGGATTGGAAGTGATAGAAGTCTCTAAATTGCCTGGAAAAAACCTCTCTAAAAATCTAAAGTTAATTTTTTAACTCCTGAGAAACCCCTCATTAAAAAACAAACAAACCCACTGCCATCAAGTCAATTCCGACTCGTAGCAACCCGAAAGGACAGAGTAGAACTGCCCCATAGAGTTTCCAAGGAACACTTGGTGGATTCAAACTGCTGACCTTTTGGTTAGCAGCCATAGCTCTTAACCACTATGCCGCCAGGGTTTCCACCCCTGATTATGTTAATATTAAAGATATAGGTACCAGAGAGTGCAGTGGTAGAGACTAAACAGTATATTTTTATACTTAATTATTTCATGTTAACTTTCAGCTTGGAACTTAGGTGTGCAATCTGACAAGAACCCAGTGACAATGAGAGAGTTCTTCATACTTTCTTATAAGGTAAGTATCTTCTAAAAGGTATCTCGTGTATGGACTAAAACAAGAATAAGATCAATATGGGTATAGTCAAGAGCTAAGTAAGTATAAAGTAGGGTCTTAATCTAGGAACTTTTAGTATATTTCTAGTAGGAATGACCTAAGGAGAATTTGATCCCCATAGGGAATAATGTGAGAACATAGGACAGGTCTCCCAGTGCCAAAATATCACGAACAGCCATCGTGGAGCTGAAAATTCTACTCTTAGAGACTTAGTCCTTTGCCTTTGAAGGAATTTCAGTTTTCCAAAGCCCCATATTAAAATATAAGCGTTATTTAGGAGGGAAATACTCTAAGCAGTTATCAATTACCAACACATTAAAAAAAAAAAAAACACATTAGGAAGGGTTATACCCAAAAAAACCACTGCCGTCGAGTTGACTCTGACTCATAGCAACCCTATAGGACAGAGTAGAACTGCCCCATAGCGTTTCCAAGGAGCGCCTGGCAGATTCGAACTGCCAATCTTTTGGTTAGCAGCCGTAGCACTTAACCACTACACCACCAGGGTTTCCAGGAAGGGTTATAAGTCTATAGAAATATAAAATAGGCATCTGGGGATAAGCAGGGGCTGAAAAAAGAGATAAGAAGCTTGGTCCTACTTTATAATTTTTCCTAGAGTAGGTTCAGTGTGTAAGGATGTGTGAGTTTGTTGCTCAACTATAAGCATTTTTAAATAGTTGTAAGCCCCCAAGGTAGAGGTTAAATGCCAGAAAGAAGACCGATTATTGATGGGAAGAAGGTGGAGCTAAAGAATATCCCCATAAACATGATCTGAAATGTTAAGATAGATTAAATATTAAGATTTTGAGAGCTGGAAAGAACTGTAGAGATAATCTAGCACAGCCACCTCGTCTTATATATGAGTAACCTGAGGCCTAGAGAGACTGGGTATCTTGAAACGCTGTTGATTCAATGATGGTGTTGATTATAATCACTAAAAGCTTTGGGAGATAAAGTTTTTGAAAGTTTAGGTATAATTGCCTTTTAAATTGGGTGAAGTAAATTAGCTTTAATTTTGACTATTTGTAATAGCACTAGTAGGACTGACTGGTGTATAAGAATCCCAAGTGGCCTAAGATTTTATTGTAGTAGAAAGCTGGGAGTTTTTTTTTCTGAAGCTAGAGGACAAGATTTAACAATGAGGTTATGCCTTATGCCCAATGCCTGTCAAGATTTGACATTGTCTCTTTCAGTCATGACAATTTATGTACTAATTTAGCTCTGTTCAATACAGAGGAGAAATCTATTTGCCAGGGGAAAGTCACTTAGGAATTACCGCATAAGCCAAGAAGTAAATCACCAGATAGAAGCACAGGGACAAATGACAGGAGAGATAGGGAAACTGTAAAGAAATGAAGCTTTTCATCGCTAGGAAGGTGCTTAAAACACTGGAAAATAAAATAAAATGAAAACCGTAAATCAGTGTTATGATCTATATCATTTTTAAGGTGAAATGCCCTTTTCCAGCTGAATTTTGTCATTCAAACCGGATGTTGCTGATTTTCGTTCTGATTGCTTGGCTTCACCTGGAAGAATTCTCACTATTTGTTGATGCTCTGGTTATTTCTTATCAGCTGTCCCAGTTTTGTCCTTCCGATCAAGTAATTCTGATTGCACAGAAAACGTGTTTACTTATGGCAGCTGCAGTTGATCTAGAGCAAGAGAGAAAAGCTTCAACAACTTTTGAACAGGTAATGTGCAACCTTCAAAGAAAAGAGCTCAGTATGCTATTTGGTATCTTGGCTTTCTTTGATGCAATTCCGTTTTATTCTCTTTAGAGAATCATTTCCTCTGCTCCAGCAGCATATTTATTTTAAAGGTCTATAATGGTTTATTCCTTCCTAAGCAAAAGTCACATCTGCCTTGGTCTCTTCTTGTAGGAAGATTGAATATCTGTTCTTTTACAGTCTCTCTTCCGATGACCACTCTTTCCTAATGTGTTTTTAAATATTTTTATCTTCATCATATCCCTGTGACATCCCATCATTGACTCAGTTTTAACAAGAATAAGACAGAATTTCTTATCTTTGTCTGAATTCCACTCTCAGTTTCTTAAACTTTCCCTTTTAGGAAATGCCAACATCTCAGTCTCCCATACACCAATTGATTATTTAGGAATCTGTTGTTTAATTTCTACATATTTGTGAATTTCCTTCTCTTATTGATTTCTAATTTTATTCCACTGTGGTCAGAATACATATTTTGTATGACTTCAAATGCTTTAAATTTATTTAAAGTTTGTGCATGGCTTGGCATATAGTCTATCCTGGAGAAGAGTGCTCGAGAAGCATGTGTATTCTGCTTGGGTTAATGGAGTGTTCTATGGGTGTCTGTAAGGTCTAGTAGGTTTATAAAAAAAAAAAAATAGTGCTGTTCAATTCTTCTATATCCTTGATGATTTTCTGCCTAGTTGTTCTATCCATTATTGAAAGTGGGGTATTGAAGTCTCCAAATATTATTGTTGATTTGTCTTTCTTTTTTTTTTCTCTTCAATTCTGTCAGTTTTTGCTTCATGTATTTTGGAACACTGTTGTTAGGTGCCCTGGTGGTACTGTGGTTAAGCACTTGGCTGCTAACTGAAAGGGCAGCAGTTCGAACACACCAGCCACTCCGTGGCAGAAATATGTGGCAGTCTGCTCCCATAAAGATTTAACAGCCTTGAAAACCCCATGGGGCAGTTCTACTCTGTCCTATAGGGTTGCTATGAGTCAGAATCAACTCAATGGCAACGGGTGGTTGTTAAGTACATATATGTTTATAATTGTTGTGAACAATTATAACAATTGACCCTTTTATTATTATACCATTTCCCTCTTTATCTTTTCTGTTTGTTTATTTTAAAGTCTATTTTGTTTTATATTAGTATACCTACTCCAACTCTCTTATGGTTGATGTTTTCATGGTATATGTTTTTCCATCTCCTTTTATTTCCTACGTATTTGTATCTTTGAATCTCCTGTGTATCTCCTGTAGAGAGCATATAATTGGTTCTTTTTTGTTGTTGTTGTTGTTCTTTTTAATCTGATCTGCATGTATTTTGAGTAGATCATTTAACCCATTCAAATTTGATGTTATTATTGTTATGGTTGAGTTTACATTTACCATTTTTTTTTTGGCTTCGTGTGTATCATGTCTTTTGTGTTCCTCTATTCCTGTTTTTGGAAACCCTGGTGGCATAGTAGTTAAGCACTAGGCTGTTAACCAAGAGGTCGGCAGTTCGAATCCGCCAGGCGCTCCTTGGAAACTCTATGGGGCAGCTCTACTCCGTCCTGTAGGGTCGCTATGAGTCGGAATCGACTCGATGGCAGTGGGTTTGGTTTTGGTATTCCTGTTTTCACTACTTCCTTTTGCAATAAGTGAATGTTTTCTAGTGTAGCATTTTCATTTTTTTAATGTGTATTTTTAGTTATATTCTTAGTGGCTGCTCTAGGGCTTACAGTGTACATCTTATCAGAATTTACCTCAGATTTATACTAACCTAATGAGCTGTAGAAATGTTGCTCGTATTTAGGTCTATTCCCTCAACTCTTTTTTTGTGTGCTTATTATGTTGTAAACATTATACCTATATATGTTACGAGCACAAAAATGCATTTTTATAGTATCACATATAATTTTGTATCTTTTAGAGAAGAAAAGAGAACATGTTTATTATATTAATATTTCTTATTTACCTTTTCTAGTTTTCTTCCTTGCTTCTTGTGGCTTCCAGTTCCCATTTGGTGTCATTTCTCTACAGCTTTGCTCTCAGCTGCCTCCTTTGTGTTGTTATTGTGAAATATATTATATTTCTATATGTTACAAGCCCAACAATACAATTATATATATGTTGTTTTATACAATTCCTTTTTAAAACAGAAGAAAGAAGAAATAGATACTATACTGTCTTTTATATTTACATAATCACCTTTCCTGGTGCTCTTTGTTTTTCATTTGGATTCAAATTACCGTCTGGTGTCACTTGCTTTCAGACTGAAGAGCTTCTCTTAGCATTTTTGCGAGGCAGATTGGCTAAGCAACAAATTCAGCTGTTGCTTATCTGGGGATGTCATTAATACACCTTCAGTTTTAAAAGGTAGTTTTGCTAGACATAAGATTCCTGGTTGACTTTATTTTCCTTCAGCACTTCAAATATATCATCCCACTGTCTTCTGGCCTCCATTGTTCTTGATGAGAATTCAGCTGTTAATACTACTAAGTTTCCCTCATGTAGTACGTGACTAGCCGTTTGTCTCTTGATGCTTTCAAATTTTTCTCTTTGTCTTTGGCTTTTGACTATAGTATGTCTGGGTTGGATCTCTCTGTTTATTCTGCTTGGAGTTTGTTGCACTTGTTGAATGGGTAGATTAATATTTTTCATACAATCTGGGAATTTTCAGACATTACTTTCAAAATATTTTTTCTGCTCCTTTTTCTGTCTCCTGTCCTTCAGGTACCATTACATGTATGTTGGTGTATGTAATGGTGTCCCACAGTTCACTGAGGCTGTTTTTCTTCTTTTTTTCAATACAGTAAATATATATATCAAAACATTTCCATTTCAACGTTATTACATATTCAATTCAGTGACATTAATTACATTTATCATGTTGTGCACCCATGCACACTATTTGTTTCCCAATTTTTCCATCACACTTAACAGAAGCTTAGTGCCCCCTAAGCAATGACGACCCCCCGCCCCATTCTCTCTCCCTCCTGCCCCTGGTAACCACTAATAAATTTGGCCTTTATATATTTGCTTATTCTAGATATTTTACATCATTGGGGCCATACAATATTTGTCCTTTTGTGACTGACTTATTTTACTCAACATAGTGTTTTCAAGGTTCATCCATGTTGTAGCATCTATCAGAATTTCTTTTTTTGGTGGGCTTAGGATTATCCCACTGTACACAAGTAACACATTTTATTTATCCATTCTTCTACTGATGAACACTTGGGTTGTTTCTACCTTTTGGCTATTGTAAGTAGTGCTGCAATGAGCACTGGTGCACCAGTATCTGTTTGCATTCTTGCTTTCAGTTCCTTTGGTTATATACCTAAGAGTGCAATTGCTGGATCATATGGTAATTCTGTGTTTAGCTTTTTAAGGAATCTGACAAAACTGTTTTCCACAGCAGCCGTACCATTTTATAATCCCACCAGCAATGGAGGAGGGTTTCAATTTGTTCACGCCCTCTCCAACACCTATCATTTTCCTTTTTTTTTTAATCATAACCATCTTAGTGGGGGTCAAGCGATATCTCATTGTAGTTTTGATATTTTATTTTCCTAATAACTAATGGCATTGACCATCTTTTCACATGCTTGTTGGCCATTTGTATTTCTTCCTTGTTGAAATGTCTATTCAAGACATTTGCCCATTTCTAAATTGAATTGTTTTAATTTTTTTCTCCCAATCTGTAGGTTGTCTCTCCTTTGATAAAGAAATGTTTTTAATTTCAGTTAAGTCCAATTTATTTTATACAGTATTTGTTCCTTATGCTTTCAGTGCTTTTCTTAGTCTGGGTTTTCTAGAGGAGCAGAACCACTGAAGTGTATCTATAAATAAATAGAGATTTACTTCAAAGAAATGGCCCACACAATTATGGGGGCTGGAAAGTCCCCAATCTGTGGATCACGTGGCAGGCTGAAGACTTCTGCTGGCTCGCGTGGTTGCAGCAGCTGACAAACCCAAAATCTGCAGGTTAGGCGGTAGGCTGCAGACCTCTGCTGGCTCACAGGGTTGCAGGGGCTGGTAAATCCAAAATTTCCAAGCCAGGTGGTAGGCTGAAGACTTCTGCAGGCTTCTGTCCCAAGATCCAAAGGTCAGGCAACAAGAAAGAGTGCAGGGTCAAAAGAGAGAACCTTGCCAAAACATCTACTTATATATTGGAGGCAGGCTACACCCCCAAGAAAACAACCCTTTCAAGTGATTGAATGAACACATCAGATCACACCTTGTTATTGATTACATTATATTGCATTACAGAAGAACAATCAGTCCAATGTCTGCCAAACCACTTAGAATCATAGCCTAGCCACGTGGACACATAACATTAACCATCACATTGTCATCTTTAAGAATCCATGTTAAAAACTAGGTGCTGGAGTCAGGGCCAAGATGGCAGAATAGACAGATGCTTCCAGTGAGCCCTCTTGTAACAAAGACCTGAAAAAACAAGTGAAATGAGTATATTTATGACAAGCTAGGAGCCCTGAACATCAAAGGTAAGCTTAGAAAATGAACTGAGGGGCAGAGGGAGGATGAGACAGATCAAAAGCGGAGAGGAGTTACCGGACCTGAATTGTCAGGAGCCCTCAGGCACCATTCCTGGGAGTGGGTGTGGTGAGTTGATACCAGCGTTCAGCAGCAGTTTCCTCAGGGAGAAGCAACCAGCCACACAGCCTACTCACACCTCCAGAACCAGAGAAGAACGGCGCTCTCGGAAAAAGCTAAGTAATTGCATATATTTTACTGTGCCCCCCCTCCGCTCCCAAACTGGCTTCAGCTGCTGATTTCCCTGGGCCTGAGATAGGCCCTGTTGAGTGCCTAGAGCCATCCTCCTGGCCTTGGAGAAGGAATAAGTTTGCAACTGGGGGAAAAGATAATTTGCCAGCTCCACTATCTGGGGGAGCTCAGGACAGAACTGGCCCCTGTCCAGGCATAAATGATCCATGGACTTTGAGTACCTTTACCCTCTACATGGACCTGTATGGGCCTATTTCAGGAGAATAAGCCCTTGTTGGCAGACTACGACTATTTCAATGGTGCAGTGGAGAGGTGGGTGTTTGATGTTTGACACCACTTTGCCTATTAAACAGGGTCCTCACTTACCCACATCAGGGGCCTAAGGACTGGTGGCTTCACTCAGGTCACCCAGCCACCCACGACAGGGGTCCAAGGATAACTGGTACCTCCCAGTCCTTACAACCAAAAACATTGGGTGCCCATGGTCCATCTACAGAACACATCCACCTGTATGCTCTAGGGAACAAGGACACATTTTCCTTAGAGACACTTGAAGAATGATTCTCAGCTACCTGCCTTGTTGAGAGCATGACCTCCTGCTGCAATCAGATACTGGTACATACACCAGTCACCCCTACCCCTGTAAGACTGTAGCACAGACCTTATACCACACACTTGATGATCAGCTACCTTGACACCTGAGCTGAATTCATACAAGAAAAATGAATGGACTCCTAGACTATATACCTCATAACAGCTCTAGCCATCTGGGGACAGGACATCACAGCTCCAAAGGCAAAAAATAATCAAGCTAGCTCACTCAAGCAACCCATTTGGGCATTTCAAAACAAAACAAAGCAAGAAGCTATGATACAGTAAGCAAACATAAAATAAACTACTGCAATAACTTATAGATGGCTCAGAGACAACAGACAATAGCAAGTCACATAAAGAAACAGACCATGATTGCCTCAACAAGCTCTCAAAACACAGTATCAAGGGATCTTCTAGATGAAAGTGCCTTCCTGGAATTACCAGACGCAGAATACAGAAGATTAACATACAGAACCATTCAAGACATCAGAAAGGAAATCAGACAATACTCAGAACAAGCCAAGGAACACACAGATAAAGCAGTTGAAGAAATTAAAAAGGCTATTCAGGAGCAGAATCAAAAAGTTAATAAGATGTAAAAATCCATAGACAGACAGCAATCAGAAATTCAGAAGATTAACAATAAAATTACAGAATTAGACAACTCAGTAGAAATTCAGAGGAGCAGAATTGAGCAAGTGGAAGGCAGAATTGGTGAGCTTGAAGATAAAGCACTTGGCACCAATATATTTAAAGAAAAATCAGATAAAAGAATTTTAAAAAATGAATAAACCCTAAGAATCATGTTGAACTCTATCAAGAGAAATAACCTACGAGTGATTGGAGTACCAGAACAGAAAGGGATAACAGAAGATACAGAGAGAATTGTTGAAAGTTTGTTGACAGAAAACTTCCCTGATACCGTGAAAGATGAGAGGATATCTATCCAAGATGCTCATCGAACTCCACATAAGGTACATTTTAAATGAAAGTCACTAAGACATGTTATAATCAAACTTGCCAAAACCAAAGATAAAGAGAGAATTTTAAGAGCAACTAGGGATAAATGAAAAGTCACCTACCAACGAGAGTCAATAAGAATAAGCTCGGACTACTTGGCAGAAACCATGCAGGCAAGAAGGCAATGGGAAGACTTATATAAAAAACTGAAGGAAAAAAAATTGCCAACCAAGATTCATATATCCAGCAAAACTGTCTCTCAAATATGAAGGTGAAATTAGGATATTTCCAGATAAACAGAAGTTTAGGGAATTTGTAAAAACCAGACCAAAACTACAAGAAATTCTGAAGGGAGTTCTTTTGTTAGAAGACCAATAATATCAGGTATCAATCCAAGACAGGAACACTGGGCAGAGCAATCAGATGTCAACCCAGACAGGGAAACCACAAAAATAAATCAAGATAAAAAGCACTCAAAACAAGGAAACAGCTATGTTATTATCTAAAAAAAGACAACATTAAAACAATAAAGAGGCACTAAGAAATGTAGTCATAGATCTTTCATATGGAGAGGAAGATGGCGATACAAAGAAATAAAAGTTAGGTTTAAATTTAGAAAAATAGAGATAAATAATAAGATAACCACAAAGGAGACAAACTATCCTACACATCAAAATGAAATACAAGAAAAAAATAGAGACTCAGCAGAAACAAAATCAACAACAACAAATATGAGGAAAAGACAATATCTAAAGATAATCTACTCAGCATAAAAAATTAACTGGGAAAAGGAACTGTCAACAACACACAAAAAAAGACATCAAAATGATAGCACTAAATTCATACCTATCCATTATTACGCTGAATGTAAATGGACTAAATGCACCAATAAAGAGACAGAGAGTGGAAGAATGGATTAAAAAACACGACCCATCTATATGCTGCCTACAACAGACACACATTAGACTTAGAGACGCAAAGAAACTAAAATTCAAAGGATGGAAAAAATATATATCAAGCAAACAACAATCAAAGAAGAGCAAGAGTGGCAATATTAATTTTTGACAAAATAGACTTTAAAGTTAAATCCATCATAAAGGATAAGGAAAGACACTATATAAGGATTAGAGGGACAATATAGCAGGAGGATATAACCATATAAAATATTTATACACCCAATGACAAGGCTGCAAGATACATAACACAAACTCTATCAGCATTGAAAAGTGAGATAGACAGCTCCACAATAATAGTAGGAGACATCAACACACCACTTTCAGTGAAGGACAGGGCATCCAGAAAGAAGCTCAGTAAAGACACGGAAGATCTAAATGCCTCAGTCAGATAACTTGACCTCATTGACATATACAGAACCCTCCACCCAACAGCAACTAAGTATACTTTCTTTTCTAGTGCACATGGAACATTTGCTAGAATAGACCACATATTAAGTCATAAAGCAAGCCTTAGCAGAATCCGAAACATTGAAATATTACAAAGCGTCTTCTCTGACTGTGAGGCCATAAAAGTAGAAATCGATAACAGAAAAAGCAGGGAAAACAAATCAAACACTTGGAAACTGAACAATACCCTGCTCAAAAACGACTGGATTATAGAAGACATTAATGAGGGAATAAAGAAATTCAGAGAATCCAATGAGAATGAAAACACTTCCCATCAGAATCTCTGGGACACAGCGAAAGCAGTGCTCAGAGGTCAATTTATATCAATAAATGCACACATCAAAAAGGAAAAAGGGTCAAAATCAAAGAATTATCCCTACAACTTGAACAAATAGAAAGAGAGCAACAAAAGAAACCCTCAGGCACCAGAAGAAAACAAATAATAAAAATTAGAGCAGAACTAAATGAAATAGAAAACAGAAAAACAATTGAAAGAATTAACAGGACCAAAAGCTAGTTCTTTGAAAAAATCAATGAAATTGACAAACTATTGCCCAAACTGACAAAAGAAAAACAGGAGAGGAAGTAAATAACCTGATTAAGATATGAGATGGGTGATATTATAAGAGACGCAACTGAAATTAAAAGAATCATATCAGATTACTATGAAAAATTGTACTCTAACAAATTTGAAAACCTAGAAGAAATGGATGAATTCCTAGAAAAACACTACATACCTAAACTAACACAAACAGAGGTAGAACAACTCAATAGACCCATAACAAAAGAAGAGATTGAAAAGGTAATCAAAAAACTCCCAACAAAAAAAGAGCACTGGCCCGGATGGCTTCACTGCAGAGTTCTACCAAACTTTCAGAGAAGAGTTAACACCACTACTACTAAAGGTATTTCAGAGCATAGAAAAGGACGGAATACTTCGAAACTCATTCTATGAAGCTAGCATATCCATGATACCAAAACCAGGTAAAGACACCACCAAAAAAGAAAATTACTGACCTATATCCCTCATATATCCCTCATGAACATAGATCCAAAAATCCTCAACAAAATTATAGCCAACAGAATTCAAGAACATACCAAAAAAAAAAAAAATTCACCATGACCAAATGAGATTCATATCAGATACGCAGGAATGGTTCAACATTAGAAAAACAATTAGTGTAATCCATCATATAAATAAAACAAAAGACAAGAATTACATGATTTTGTCAATTGATGCAGAAAAGGCTTTTCACAAAGTTCAACACCCACTTGTGATAAAAACTGGTAGCTTAATAGGAATAGAAGGAAAATTCCTGAACATTAATAAAGGGCATTTATACAAAGCCAATAACCAACATCATCCTAAATAGAATTTGAAAGCATTCCTCTTGAGATGGGGAACCAGACAAGGATGCCCTTTATCACTGCTCTTATTTAACATTGTGTTGGAGGTCCTAGCCAGAGAAATTAGGCTAGATAAAGAAATAAAGCGCATCCAGATTGGCAAGGAAGTAGTAAATATATCTCTATTTGCAGATGACATGATCTTATACACAGAAAACCCTAAGGAATCCTCAAGAAAACTACTGAAACTAATAGAAGAGTTCAGCAGACTATCACCATACAAGGTAAACATACAAAAATCAGTTGGATTCCTCTACATCAAGAAAAAGAACACCGAAGAGGAAATCACCAAATGAATACCATTTACAGTAGCCCCCAAGAAGATAAAATACTTAGGAATAAATCTTACCAGATATGTAAGACTTACACAAAGAAAACTGCAGTACATTTCTGCAAGAAACCAAAAGAGACCTACATAAGTGGAAAAACATACCTTGCTCATGGATAGGAAGACTTAACATTGTATAAAAGTCTATTCTACTGAAAGCAATCTGTAGATACAATGCAATTCCAATCCAAATTTCAATGACATTTTTTAATGAGATGGAGAAATAAATCACCAACTTCGTATGGAAGGAAAAGAGGCCCCGGATAAGTAAAGCGTTTACTGAAAAAGAAGTGGGAGGCCTCACTCTACCTGATTTTTGAACCTAGTATACTGCCCCCAGCCCAGTGCCCAGTGCCGTCGAGTAGATTCCGACTCATAGCGACCCTAGAGGACAGGGTAGAACTGCCCCATAGAGTTTCCAAGAACCGCCTGGTGGATTTGAACTGCCAACCCTTTGGTTAGCAATTATACTGCCACAGTAGTCAAAACAGCCTGGTACTGATGCAACAACAGATACATAGACCAATGGAACAGAATTGAGAATCCAGACATAAATCCATCCACGTATGAGCAGTTGATATTTGAGAAGGCCCAAAGTCAGTTAAATGGGGAAAAGGCAGTCTTTTTTAACAAATGGTGCTGGCATAACTGGATATCCATCTGCAAAAAATGAAACAAGACCCATACCTCACTCCATGCACAAAAAAACTAACTCAAAATGGATCAAAGACCTAAATATAAAATCTAAAACTATAAAGATCATGGAGGAAAAAATAGGGACAATGTTAGGAGCCCTACTACGTGCATAAACAGTATACAAAACCTTACTAACAATGTAGAAGAAAAACTAGGTAACTGGGAGCTCCTCAAAATCAAATACCTATGCTCATCCAAAGACTTCACCAAAAGAGTAAAAAAATTACTTACAGGCTGGGAAAAAGTTTTTAGCAATGACATTTCCAGTCAGCGCCTGATCTCTAAAATCTACATGATAACTGCAGAAACTCAACTACAAAAAGACAAATAATCCAATTAAAAAATGGGGAAAAGATGTGAACAGACACTTCACTAAAGAAGACATTCAGGTGGCTAACAGATACATTAGGAAATGCTCATGATCATTAGCCATTAAAGAAATGCAAATCAAAACTACAATGAGATTCCATCTCACTCCAACATGGCTGGCATTAATCCAAAAAAACACAAAATAATAAATGTTGGAGAGGTTGTGGAGAGACTGGAACACTTATACACTGCTGGTGGGAGCGTAAAATGGTACAACTGCTTTGGAAATCAATTTGGCGCTTCCTTAAAAAGCTAGAAACAGAACTACCATACGTTTCAGCAATCCCACTCCTTGGAATATATCCTAGAGAAATAAAAGCCTTTACACGAACAGATATATGCACACCCATGTTCATTGCAGCACTGTTTACAATAGCAAAAAGATGGAAGCAACCAAGGTGTCCATCAACAGATGAATGGGTAAATAAATTGTGGTATATTCACACAATGGGATACCACACATCGATCAACAACGATGAATCTGTGAAACATTTCATAACATGGAGGAATCTGGAAGGCATTATGCTGAGTGAAATTAGTCAGTTGCAAAAGGGCAAATATTGTATAAGACCGCTATTATAAGAACTTGAGAAATAGTTTAAACAGAGAAGAAAATATTCTTTGATGGTTACGAGAGGGGGAATGGGGGGCTTCACTAATTAGACAGTAGATAAGAACTACTTTAGCTGAAGGGTAAGACAACACACAATACAGGCAAGGTCAGCACAACTGTACTAAACCAAAAGCAAAGGAGTTTCCTGAATAAACTGAAGGCTTCGACGGCCAGCGTAACAGGGGCGGGGGTTTGGGGACCATGTTTTCAGGGGACATCTAAGTCAATTGGCGTAATAAAATCTATTAAGAAAACATTCTGGATCCTACTTTAGAGGGCGGCATCTGGGGTCTTAAATGCTAGCAAGCAGCCATCTAAGATGCATCCATTGGCCTCAACCCACCTGGAGCAAAGGAGAATGAAGAACACCAAGGACACAATGTAATTAGGAGCCCAAGAGATAGAAAGGGGCACATAAACCAGAGACTGCAGCAGCCTGAAAGCAGAAGAACTAGATGGTGCCCAGCTACAACCGATGACAGCCCTGACAGGGAACACAACAGAGAATCCCTGAAGGAGCAGGAGAGCAGTGGGATGCAGGCCCCAAAGTCTTGTAAAAAGACCAGACTTAATGGTCTGACTGAGACTAGAAGGACCCCAGTGGTCATGGCCCCCAGACCTTCTGTTAGCCCAGGACAGGAACCGTTCCCAAAGCCAACTCTTCAGGCAGGCATTGGACTGGACAATGGGATAGAAAAAGATGCTGTGAAGAATGAGCTTCTTGCATCAAGTAGACACTTGAGACTATGTTGGCATCTCCTATGTGGAGGGGAGATGCAAAGGAAGAGGGGGTTAGAAGCTGGCAGAATTGACAAGAAAAGAGAGTGTGGAGGGAAGGAGTGGCCTGTTTCATTAGGGCAAGAGCAATTAGGAGTATATAGCAAGGTGTATGGTAACCCTGGTGGCATAGTGGTTAAATGCTATATGGCTGCTAACCAAGAGGTCAGCAGTTTGAATCTGCCAGGCGCTCCTTGGAAACTCTATCCGGCCGTTCTACCCTGTCCTATAGGGTCACTATGAGTCAGAATCAACTCGACGGCAGTGGGTTTGGGTTTTTTTTGTTAGCAAGGTGTATATAAGTTTTTGTTTGAGAGGCTGACTTGATTTGTAAACTTTCACTTAAAGCACAATAAAAAAAATTTTAAAAACTAGATCACAAAGAATAACCCCTGTTTTCTGAGAGTTTTATGTTTTTGTTCTTACATTTTGGTCCTTGATCCATTTTTAGTTAATTATCATAAATGGTGTGAGGCATGGGTCCAGGTTCATTCTTTTGCATGTGGAAATCCAGGTGTGCCAGCACCATTTATTAAAGACATTGTTCTTTGTCCAGTGAATGTACTTAGTACGCTTGTAGAAAATGAATTAGCCATAGATGTACAGGTTTATTTCTGGATTCTTAATACTATCCCATTTGTCCATATGTCTATCATTATACCGGTATCAGACTTGTGATTATTGTAGCTTTATACCATGTTTTGAGATCAGGAAATGTGAGTCTTCCTACTTTGTTCTTCTCTTTTCAAGATTGCTTTGGCTATTCAGGGACCCTTGCAGTGCCATATAAATTTGAGGATTGGCTTTTCCATTTCTACGAAGAAGACTGTTGGAATTTTGGTGGGGATTATGTTGAATCTAGGATTGATTATTCTGGGTAATATTAACATCTTAACAATATTGGGTCCTCTAGTACCTGAACGCAGAATGTCCTTCTATTTATTTAGGTCTTCTTTAATTTCTTTCAGTACTGATTTATAGTTTTCAGTGTAAAAGCCTCATTCTTTTGGTTAAATTTATCCCTAGGTATTTTATCCTTTTAGATGCTATTATAAAGGGAATTTTGTCCTTAATTTCTGTTTCAGATTTCTCATTGCCAATGTATATAAACCCAACTGACTTTTGTGTTTTGACCTTGTATCCTGGCAGTTTACTGAATTCGTTTATTAATTCCAGTAGCTTTCTTTTGGATTCTTTGGGGTTTGCTATATATAAGATCATCAGTGAAAAGGGGTAGTTTTACTTCTTCCTTCAATTTGCACATATTCTATTTCTTTTTCTTGCCTAATTGCTCTGGCTAAGACTTCCAGTACAATATTGACTAGCAATGATGAGAGTGGGCATTCTTGTCTTGTTCCTGATCTTAAGGGGAAAACTTTGATCCTTTTTGTATTGAGTATGATGTTAGCTGTGGGTTTTTCATAAATGCCCAATATCAGATTGAGGAATTTTCCTCTATTTCTAGTTTGTTGAGTATTTGTCATGAAAGGGTATTGGATTTTGCCAAATGCCTTTTCTGTATCAGTTGAGTTGATTCTGTGGTTGTTTTCCTTCATTCTATTAATATGATGTATTACATTGATTAATTTTCTAATGTTGGACCAACTTTGCATTCCTGGGATAAATCCTACTTTATCATGGTATATAATCCTTTTAATGAGCTTTTTTAATTCATATTGGTAGTGTTTTGTTAGGACTTTTTCATCTGTTTAATTCATAAGGGATAATTGTAGTTTTCTCGTGGTGTGTTTTTCTGGGTTTGGTATCAAAGTAATGTTAAACTCATAGAATGAGTTAGGAAGTGTTTCCTCTTATTTTTTGGAAAAGTTTTAAGAAGAATTGGGATGACTTATTTTATAAATGTTTGGTAGAATTCCTCAGTGAAGCCATCTGGTCCAGGATTTTTTTTTCCCCTTGGGAAGTTTTTGATTACTAATTCCGTCTCTTTGCTAGTTGTGAGATTGTTGAGATCTTCTGTTTCTTCTTGAGTCAATGTAGAAAGGTTATGTTTTTCTAAGAATTTGCCCATTTTATCTAGATTGTCTAACTTGTTGGCATAAAATTGTTCATAGTACTGCCTTATGACACTTTTTATTTATGTAGGGTCAGTTGTAATGTCCCCACTTTTATTTCTCATTTTAGATATTTGCATCTTCTCTCTTTTTTTCTTTCTCAGTCTAGCTAGAGTTTTGTCAATTTTATTGATCTTTTTAAAACACCCCCTTCTGGTTTCATTGATTCACTGTGCTGTTTTTCTATTCTCCGTTTCATTTATCTTTGATCATTGTTACTTAGCTGTTACTTCTGGGCTTGGTTTGCTCTTTTCTAGTTCCTCAAGTTGTAAATTTAGGTTACTGATTTGAAGTCTTTCTGTGTTTTTAATGTAGGCATTTACCATTATAAATTTCCCTCTAAGCACTGCCTTCATTGAGACTCCTAAGTTTTGGTATGCTGAGCTTTTATTTTCATTGTATTCTAAGTATTTTCTGATTTCTTTCTTGACACATTGGCTGTTTAATAGTGTGTTGTTAAATTCCCACATAGTTGTATATTTTACAGCTTTCCTTCTATTAATAATTTCTAATTTCACTCCCTTGTGATGAGAGAATATACTTTGTATGATTTTAATGCTAATAAATTTGTCTAGACTTGCTTTGTATTCTGACTTGATTTATCCTGGCAGAAAGGTCCATGTACACTGGGGAAGAATGTATATTGTGCTGTTTTGGAGCAGAATACTCTATATATGGCTGTTAGATCTTTTTTCATTTATAGTGTGATTCGGGTCTTCTATTTCCTTATTGACCTTTTTTCTATATGTTCTGTTCATTATTGGTAATGGTCTATTGAAGCATCCAACTACCCTTGTAGAGCTGTGTAGTTCTCACTTTACTTCTGTCAGTGTTTGTTTTATATTTTTCGGGACTCTTAGGTGAGTTTATATTTATAATTGTTATATCTTGATGAAATGACAGTGCCAGCTCTGTTTGGTTACTATTTGCAATGAATATTTTTTCCATCCTTTCACTTTCAACCTTTTGTATCCTTGTGTTAAAAGTGTGTCTCTTCAGAAAGGGCCACATGAACCAGAGACCTACATCATCCTGAGACCAGAAGAACTAGTTGGTGCCCGGCCACAATCGATGACTGCCCTGACAGGGAGCACAACAGAGAACCCCTGAGGGAGCAGGAGATCAGTGGGATGCAGACCCCAAATTCTCATAAAAAGACCATACTTAATGGTCTGACTGAGACTAGAGGAATCCCGGCGGCCATGGTCCCCAAACCTTCTGTTGGCCCAGGACAGGAACCATCCCCAAAGACAACTCATCAGACATGGAAAGGGACTGGACAGTGGGTGGGAGAGAGATGCTGATGAAGAGTGAGCTAATTATATCAGGTGGACACTTGAGACTGTGTTGGCATCTCCTGTCTGAAGGGGGGATGGGAGGATAGAGAGAGTGGGAAGCTGGCAAAATTGTCACGAAAAGAGAGACTGGAAGGGCTGACTCATTGGGGGAGAGCAAGTGGGAGTACGGAATAAGATGTATGTAAACTTATATGTGACAGACTGACTTGAATTGTAAACGTTCACTTGAAGCTCAATAAAAGTTAATAAAAAAAGTGTGTCTCTTATAGACAGCGTATAGTTGGATACTATTTTTTCTCCATTCTTCTACCCTCTGACTCTTGACTGGGGCATTTAGTCCTAGTCCATTTATATTCAGTGTAATTAGTAAGAAGGAAGGACTTACTTCTGCAATCTCATTATTTGTTTTTGCATATATTGTATCTTCTTCGTCTCTCGTATCCTCCAATACTGCCAACGTTTGTGTTTCATTATCTTCTTGTTGTTGTTATAAACCATTTTGATTACCTTCTTCTTTTCTTTTGTGCATATATATTTAGATATTTTCTTTGCAGTTGTTGTTCTTAGGTGCCGTCGAGTTGGTTCCAACTCATAGTGACACTATGTACAACAGAATGAAACACTGCCCTGTCCTGTGCCATCCTTACAATCATTGTTATGCTTGAGCCCATTGTTGCAGCCACTGTGTCAATCCACCTCTTTGAGGATCTTCCTCTTTTCAGCTGACCCTGTACTTTACCAAGCATGAAGTCCTTCTCTAGGGACTGATCACTCTTGACAACATGTCCAAAGCATGTAAAACACAGTCTCTCTGTCCTTGCTTCTAAGGAGCATTCTGGTTGTACTTCTTCCAAAACAGATTTGTTTGTTCTTTTGGCAGTCCATGGTATATTCAATATTCTCTGCCAACACCACAGTTCAAAGGTGTCAATTCTTCTTTGGTATTCCTTATTCATTGTCCAGCTTTCACATGCATATGATGCGATTGAAAATACCATGGCTTGGGTCAGACGCACCTTAGTCCTCAAGGTGATATCTTAGCTTTTCAACGCTTTAAAGAGATCCTTTGCAGCAGATTTGCCCAGTACAATGCGTCTTTTGATTTCTCGACTGCTGCTTCCATGGCTGTTGATTGTGGATCCAAGTAAAAGGAAATCCTTGACAACGTCAGTCTTTTCTGTCTTTATCATGATGTTCCCTATTGGTCCAGTTGTGAGGATTTTTGTTTATGTTGAGATGTAATTGATACTGAAGGCTGTGGTCTTTGATCTTCATCAGTAAGTGCTTCAAGTCCTCTTGGCTTTTAGCCAGCACGATTATATCATCTGCATAATGCAGGTTGTTAATGAGTCTTTCTCCAATCCTGATGAGTCGTTCTTCTTCATATAGTCCAGCTTAGCATACAGATTGAATAGATGTGGTGAAAGGGTACAGCCCTGATGCACACTTTTCCTGACCCTAAACCACTCAGTATCCCCTTGTTCTGCCTCTTGATCGATGTACAGGTTCCTCAGGAGCACAATTAAGTGTTCTGGAATTCCCATTCTTCGCAATATTATCCATAATTTTGTTATGATCCACACATTCAAATGCTTTGCGTTGTCAATAAAACACAAGTAAACATCCTTCTGGTATTCTCTGCTTTCAGCCAGGATCCATCTGACATCAGCAATGATATCCCTGGCTCCATGTCCTCTTCTGAATCCGGCCCAAATTCCTAGCAGTTCCCTGTCGATATATTGCTGCAGCTGCTTTTGAATGATCTTCAGCAAAATTTTGCTTGTGTGTGATATTAATGGTATTGTTCTATAATTTCCACATTCGGTTGGATCACCTTTCTTGCAAATAGGCATAATATGGATCTCTTTCGGACAATTGGCCAGGAAGCTGTCTTCCATATTTCTTGGCATAAATGAGTGAGCACTAACAGCACTGCATCCGTTTGTTGAAACATCTCAATTGATGTTTGGTCAGTTCCTGGAGCCTTGTTTTTCGCCAGTGCCTTCAGAGCAGCTTGGACTTCTTCCTTCAGTTCCATTGGTTCCCAATCAAATGCTACGTCTTGAAATGGTTCAATGTCAACGAATTCTTTTTGGTATAATGACTTTGTGTAATCCTTCCATCTTCTTTTTTTTAATGATTTTTATTGTGCTTTAAGTGGAAGTTTACAAATCAAGTCAGTCTGTCACATATAACCTTATATACTCCTTACTCCATACTCCCACTTACTCTCCCCCTAATGAGTCAGCCCGCTCCCTCCTTCCAGTCTCTCCTTTCTCGATGGTTTTGCCAGTTTCTAGCCCTCTCTACCCTCTTATCTTCCCTCCAGACAGGAGATGCCAACACAGTCTCAAGTGTCCACCTGATACAAGTAGTTCACTCTTCGTCAGCATCCCTCTCCAACCCATTGTCCAGTCCCTTCCATGTCTGATGACTTGTCTTTGGGAATGGTTCCTGTCCTGGGCCAACAGAAAGTTTGGGGACCATGACCGCAGGGATTCCTCTAGTCTCAGTCAGACGATTAAGACTGGTCTTTTTATGAGAATTTGGGGTCTGCATCCCACTGTTCTCCTGCTCCCTCAGGGGTTCTCTGTTGTGCTCCCTGTCAGGGCAGTCATCGGTTGTGGCCGGGCACCATCTAGTTCTTCTGGTCTCAGGATGATGTAGGTCTGTGGTTCATGTGGCCCTTTCTGTCTCTTGGGCTCATAGTTATCGTGTGACCTTGGTGTTCTTCATTCTCCTGATCCAGGTGTGTTGAGACCAATTGATGCATCTTAGATGGCCGCTTGTTAGCATTTAAGACCCCAGACGCCACATTTCAAAGTGGGATGCAGAATGTTTTCATAATAGAATTATTTTGCCAATTGACTTAGAAGTCCCCTTAAGCCATAGTCCCCAAACCCCTGCCCTTGCTCCGCTGACCTTTGAAGCGTTCATTTTATCCCAGAAACTTCTTTGCTTTTGGTCCAGTCCAGTTGATCTGACCTTCCGTGTATTGAGTATTCTCCTTCCCTTCACCTAAAGTAGTTCTTGTCTACTAACTAATCAGTAAATAACCCTCTCCCACCCTCCCTCCCTCCCCCCCTTGTAACCACAAAAGTGTGTGTTCTTCTCAGTTTATACTATTTCTCAAGATCTTATAATAGTGGTCTTATACAATATTGCCTCTGACTAATTTCGCTCAGCATAATGCCTTCCAGGTTCCTCCATGTTATGAAATGTTTCACAGATTCCTCACTGTTCTTTATCGATGTGCAGTATTCCATTGTGTGAATATACCATAATTTATTTAACCATTCTTCTGTTGATGGACATCTTGGTTGCTTCCAGCTTTTTACTATTGTAAACAGTGCTGCAATAAACATGGGTGTGCATATATCTGTTCGTGTAAAGGCTCTTATTTCTCTAGGGTATATTCCGAGGAGTGGGATTTCTGGGTTGTATGGTAGTTCTATTTCTAACTGTTTAAGAAAACACCAGATAGATTTCCAAAGTGATTGTACCATTTTACATTCCCACCAGCAGTGTATAAGAGTTCCAATCTCTCCACAGCCTCTCTGACATTTATTATTTTGTGTTTTTTGGATTAATGCCAGCCTTTTTGGAGTGAGATGGACTCTCATCGTAGTTTTAATTTGCATTTCTCTAATGGCTAATGATCAAGAGCATTTTCTCATGTATCTGTTAGCTGCCTGAATATCTTCTTTAGTGACGTGTGTGTTCATATCCTTTGCCCACTTTTTGATTGGGTTGTTTGTCTTTTTGTGGTTGAGTTTTAACAAAATCATATAGATTTTTGAGATCAGGCGCTAGTCGGAGATGTCATAGCTGAAAATTCTTTCCCAATCTGTAGGTGGTCTTTCTACTCTTTTGGTGAAGTCTTTAGATGAGCATAGGTGTTTGATTTTTAGGAGCTCCCAGTTATCGGGTTTCTCTTTGTCATTTTTAGTAATGTTTTGTATTCTGTTTATGCCCTGTATTAGGGCTCCTAGGGTTGTCCCTATTTTTTCTTCCATGATCTTTATCGTTTTAGTCTTTATGTTTAGGTCTTTGATCCACTTGGAGTTAGTTTTTGTGCTTGGTGTGAGGTATGGGTCCTGTTTCATTTTTTTGCAAATGGATATCCAGTTATGCCAGCACCATTTGTTAAAAACACTATCTTTTCCCCAATTAACTGACACTGGGCCTTTGTCAAATATCAGCTGCTCTTATGTGGATGGATTTATATCTGGGTTCTCAATGATGTTCCTTTGGTCTATGTGGCTGTTGTTGTACCAGTACCAGGCTGTTTTGACTACTGTGGCTGTATAATATGTTCTAAAATCAGGTAGAGTGAGGCCTCCCACTTTCTTCTTCTTTTTCAATAATGCTTTACTTATCCGGGGCTTCTTTCCCTTCCATATGAAGTTGGTGATTTGTTTCTCCATCACATTAAAATGTCATTGGAATTTGGATCGGAAGTGCATTGTATGTATAGATGGCTTTTGGTAGAATAGACATTTTTACTATGTTAAGTCTTCCTATCCATGAGCAAGGTATGTTTTTCCACTTAAGTAGGTCCTTTTTAGTTTCTTGCACTAGTACTTTGTAGTTTTCTTTGTATAGGTCTTTTACATCTTTGGTAAGG
The DNA here is from genome assembly GCF_030014295.1 of Loxodonta africana. NCBI lineage: Eukaryota > Metazoa > Chordata > Mammalia > Proboscidea > Elephantidae > Loxodonta > Loxodonta africana. Next base: position 79,871,044 of record NC_087369.1, on the reverse strand, counting down.
TTTATTCCTAAGTATTTTATCTTCTTGGGGGCTACTGTGAATGGTATTGATTTGGTGATTTCCTCTTCGATGTTCTTTTTGTTGATGTAGAGGAATCCGAGTGATTTTTGTATGTTTATCTTATAACCTGAGACTCTGCCAAACTCTTCTATTAGTTTCAGTAGTTTTTTGGAGGATTCCTTAGGGTTTTCTGTATATAAGATCATGTCATCCGCAAATAGAGATAATTTTACTTCCTCCTTGCCAATCCAGATGCCCTTTATTTCTTTGTCTAGCCTAATTGCTCTGGCTAGGACCTCTAGCACAATGTCGAATAAGAGCAGTGATAAAGGGCATCCTTGTCTGGTTCCTGTTCTCAAGGGAAATGCTTTCAGGCTTTCTCCATTTAGGATGATGTTGGCTTTTGGCTTTGTATAAAAAAAAAAATTTTTTTTTTTTTTTTGTTGTGTAGATGCCCTTTATTATGTTGAGGAATTTTCCTTCAATTCCTATTTTGCTGAGAGTTTTTATCATGAATGGGTGTTGGACTTTGTCAAATGCCTTTTCTGCATCAATTGATAAGATCGTGCAGGTTTTGTCTTTTGTTTTATTTATATGGTGGATTACATTAATGGTTTTTCTAATATTAAACCAGCCTTGCATACCTGGTATAAGTGGATTATTTTTTTTGAGATGTTGTTGAATTCTATTGGCTAGAATTTTGTTGAGGATTTTTGCATCTATGTTCATGAGGGATATAGGTCTGTAATTTTCTTTTTTTGTGGTGTCTTTACCTGGTTTTCGTATCAGGGATATGGTGGCTTCATAGAATGAGTTAGGTAGTATTCTGTCATTTTCTGTGCTTTGAAATACCTTTAGTAATAGTGGTGTTATCTCTTCTCTAAAAGTTTGGTACAACTCTGCAGTGAAGCCGTCCGGGCCAGGGCTTTTTTTTTGTTGGGAGTTTTTTGGTTACCTTTTCAATCTCTTTTTTTGTTATGGGTCTATTTAGTTGTTCTACTTCTGATTGTGTTAGTTTATGTAGGTAGCGTTTTTCTAGGAATTCATCCATTTCTTCTAGGTTTGCAAATTTGTTAGAGTACAATTTTTCGTAATAATCTGATATGATTCTTTTAATTTCAGTTGGGTCTGTTGTGATATGGCCCATCTCATTTCTTATTCGGGTTATTTGTTTCCTTTCCTGTATTTCTTTAGTCAGTCTGGCCAATGGTTTATCAATTTTGTTAATATTTTCAAAGAACCAGCTTTTGGCTTTGTTAATTCTTTCAATTATTTTTCTGTTCTCTCATTCATTTAGTTCAGCTCTAATTTTTATTGTTTTCTTCTGGTGCCTGATGGATCCTTTTGTTGCTCACTTTCTATTTGTTCAAGTTGTAGGGACAGTTCTCTGATTTTGGCTCTTTCTTCTTTTTGTATGTGTGCATTTATCGATATAAATTGGCCTCTGAGCGCTGCTTTTGCTGTGTCCCAGAGGTTTTAATAGGAAGTGTTTTCATTCTCATTGCATTCTATGAATTTCTTTATTCCCTCCTTAATGTATTCTATAACCCAGTCTTTTTTCAGGAGGGTATTGTTCATTTTCCAAGTATTTGATTTCTTTTCCCTAATTTTTCTGTTATTGATTTCCACTTTTATGGCCTTGTGGTCTGAGAAGATGCTTTGTAATATTTCGATGTTTTGAATTCTGCAAAGGTTCGTTTTATGACTTAATATGTGGTCTATTCTAGAGAATGCTCCATGTGTGCTAGAAAAAAAAAAGTATACTTTGCAGCTGTTGGGTGGAGTGTTCTGTATAAGTCTATGAGGTCAAGTTGGTTGATTGTAGCAATTAGGTCTTCTGTGTCTCTATTGAGCTTCTTACTGGAAGTCCTGTCCTTCTCTGAAAGTGGTGTGTTGAATTCTCCTACTGTAATTGTGGAGGTGTCTATCTCACTTTTCAGTTCTGCTAAAGTTTGTTTTATATATCTTGCAGCCCTGTCATTGGGTGCATAAATATTTAATATGGTTATATCTTCCTGCTCTATTATCCCTTTAATCATTGTGCAGTGTCCTTCCTTATCCTTTGTGGTGGATTTAACTTTAAAGTCTGTTCTGTCCGAAATTAATATTGCTACTCCTGCTCTTTTTTGCTTGTTGTTTGCTTGATATATTTTTTCATCCTTTGAGTTTTAGTTTGTTTGTGTCTCTAAGTCTAAGGTGTGTCTCTTGTAGGCAGCATATAGACAGATCATGTTTCTTTATCCAGTCTGAGACTCTCTGTCTCTTTATTGGTGCATTTAGTCCATTTACATTCAGTGTAATTATAGATTTTTTTTAAGTGTTTAGTGCTGTCATTTTGATGCCTCTTTGTGTGTGTTGGTGACAATTTCCTTTTTCCACTTAGTTTTTTTTGCTGAGATGTTTTTCTTTGTAAGTTGTGTGTTCCTCATTTTCATAGTAGTTGACTTTATGTTTGCTGAGTCGTTATGTTTTTCTTGGTTTTTATTTTGAGTTATGGAGTTGTTATACCTCTTTGTGGTTACCTTAATATTTACCCCTATTTTTCTAAGTAAAAACCTAACTTGTATTGTCCTATATCGCCTTGTTTCCCTCTCCATATGGCAGTTCTCTGCCTCCCATATTTAGTCCCTCTTTTTGATTATTGTGCTCTTTTACATATTGACTTCAATGATTCCCTGTTTTGAGCATTTTTTTCTTTTTAAAATTAGTCTTCGTTTGTTTTTGTGATTTCCCTATTTGAGTTGATATCAGGATGTTCTGTTCTGTGAGCTTGTGTTGTATTAGTATATTATATTATTGATTTTCTGACCAAACAATTTCCTTTAGTATTTCTTGTAGCTTCGGTTTGGTTTTTGCAAATTCTCTAAGCTTGCATTTATCTGTAAATGCTTTAATTTCGCCTTCATATTTGAGTGAGAGTTTTGCTGGATATATGATCCTTGGCTGGCAGTTTTTCTCCTTCAGTGCTCTGTATATGTCATCCCATTGTCTTCTTGACTGCATGGTTTCTGCTGAGTAGTCTGAACTTACTCTTATTGATTCTCCTTTGTAGGAGACCTTTCTTTTATCCCTGGCTGCTTTTATAATTTTCTCTTTATCTTTGGTTTTGGCAAGTTTGATGATAATATGTCTTGGTGATTTTCTTTTTTTATCAATCTTATATGGGGTTCGATGAGCATCTTGGATAAATATCCTTTCGTCTTTCATGATGTCAGGGAAGTTTTCTGCCAACAGATCTTCAACTATTCTCTCTGTATTTTCGGTTATCTCTGCCTGTTCTGGGACTCCAATCACACACAAGTTATTCTTCTTGATAGAGTCCCACATGATTTTTAGGGTTTCTTCATTTTTTTTAATTCCTTTATCTGATTTTTTTTTTAGCTATATGGGTGTCAATTGCCTTGTCCTTCAGATCCCCCACTCTGCATTCCAATTGCTCAAGTCTGCCCCTCTGACTTCCTATTGAGTTGTCTAATTCTGTAATTTTACTGTTAATCTTTTGGATTTCTGAATGCTGTCTCTCTACGGATTCTTGTACCTTATTATTTTTTCCACTATGTTCTTGAATAATCTTTTTGATTTCTTCAACTGCTTTATCAGTGTGTTCCTTGGCTTTTTCTTTAGATTGCCTTATTTCATTTCTGAGGTCATCCCTGATGTTTTGAAGCATTCTGTAAATTAGTTTTTTATATTCTGCATCTGGCAATTCCAGGATTGTATCTTCATTTGGGAAAGATTTTGATTCTTTATTTTGGGGAGTTGCTGTCTCCGAGCAATCTCTAAGATATTGTAGTGATTTATTTTATATTTGCTCACTGGGTCTTATCTTGTTTTGTTTTCTTTCAATTTACATAGATGGGCTACTAGATTGTGCTGTCTTCATTGTTGTAGCCTTTGAATCACTTATGTCCTCTTACCAGCTGGTTTGGGCTGTTACCAGATATATAAGCCTAAGAGTCCATTCACTATTCTTGAGTAGAATCTGATTTTGGGTCATCAAGTGTGTGGTGCAGACTGTCACCTATCCACCTAGAGAAGTAGTGGTGATAGTTGTGTGCACCAGATTCTAGTAGTAGCAGGGGTCACACTCCTGGGGAGCAGGATGCTGACAGGCTTCCCCCAAGTGTCAGTGAGGTAGGTGTGTCTCTATTCCTAAAGCACTTTGGTGGGTGGTACTTTAGACCCCCAATGCAAGTACCTCTACAGATTGGTAGGTGTCACCTTCCTTAGACCCCTAAGGCAGGAGGCTAGGTGTTCTGGGGGGAGCTTCAGCCCTCAGTTCCCTGTTAGGGGTCAGTGAGGGCTCTGTTGAATACGCAGAGATATCAGACCTGGGAAACTTGTCTTTCCAGTAATCCGCTAAAACAATTACAGTCAGATCCCTATCAGAATTGCCTTTGCATTATAATAGCCACCTTGTTCCCTGTAGGGATGAAAGCCCAAGACTGTGGATCACATATGCTTGGCTGGAGCTGGTTCTGTATTTTTAGTCCAATTAGGGAAGGATTTTTGGTCCCTGGGTTTTTTGTAGCTTCTTCTTTCAGGCCAGGAGAATGGGTTAGGAAAAGACCAAAAAAAAAAAAAGAAAAAGAAAAACCGCAGCGCACTTCACTCTCTGGCTCAGGAAATTCCAGTGTTAATGAAGCCGCCTGGGAAGGGGAAGGGAGGAATCAGATAAATAGGAGAGAGTAGCACCCAGAATATAGACAAAGTTACTTATCTTGTTTGGTGATGTCTGTTTTACCTGAGATTCCCATGGGGTGTGTAGCCTGTGTGCGTTGGCTGGGTCGAGATTACCCCCGAGGGTCAGGCCGACGTCCGGTGCTTGTGCTGTCTTGGAAGCCCTGGTCAGTTCCTCTGCTCCCAGTCCAAAGCCCAGCGCCAAGGTTCCCCAGCTGGAACGCCGCACTCCAGGCTCCAAAACCAGTCACTGCCTCCCGGTGACTTCTCCTCCTGTCAGCCGCGTCGCTGCACTGCCTGCGTGCACTGGCTGGGCTTCCCCCAGGGTCAGTTCATGGGGCTAGGGTTGCACCCCGTGTTTGCGCCGTCTCAGGATGCCGTGCTCAGCTCCCTTGCACCCAGTGCAAAGCCCAGCACCAAGGTTTTCTGACTGGGATGCTGGCTCCAGGCTCCGAAAGCAGTCGTTGCTTCCCCGTGGTTGTTCATTGTCAGTCTCTGTCACTCAGGTCAACTCTTTAGATCTGTGTTTGATGGTCAGGGTTTGTAGATTGTCATGTATGTGATCGATTCACTTGTTTTTCCAAGTGTTTGTTGCAAGAGGGATCCGAGGTAGCTTCTACCTAGTCAGCCATCTTGGCCCCACCTGTCCATCTTCTTTTGATGCTTCCTGCATTGTTTAATATCTTCCCCATAGAACCCTTCACTATTGCAACTCGAGCCTTAAATTTTTTCTTCAGTTCTCTCAGCTTGAGAAACACTGAGCATGTTCTTCCCTTTTGGTTTTCTATCTCCCGCTCTTTGCACATGTCATTATAGTACTTTATCTTATCAAGCCGCCCTTTGAAATCTTCTGTTCAGTTCTCTTACTTCATCATTTCTTCCTTTTGCTTTAGCTGCTCAAGGTTCGAGAGCAAGTTTCAGAGTCTCCTCTGACATCCATCTTGGTCTTTTCTTTCTTTCCTGTCTTTGCGATGACCTCTTGCTTTCTTCTCGTATGATGTCCTTGATGTCATTCCACAACTCATCTGGTCTTCAGTCATTAGTGTTCACTGTGTCAAATCTATTCCTGAGATGGTCTCTAAATTCAGGTGGGATATACTCGAGGTTGTATTTTGGCTTTTGTGGACTTGCTCTGATTTTCTTCTGTTTCAGCTTGAACTTACATATGAGCAGTTGATGGTCTGTTCCATAGTTGGCCCTTGGCCTTGTTCTGACTGATTATATTGAGCTTTTCCATCATCTCTTTCCACAAATGTAGTCGATTTGTTTCCTGTGTTTTCCATCTGGCAAGTATAGTCGCTGTTTATGTTGGTGAAAAAAGGTATTTTCAATGAAGCAGTTGTTGGTCTTGCAAAATTCTATCATTCGATCTCCAGCATTGTTTCTATCACCAAGGCCATGTTTTCCAGCTACCGATCCTTCTGCTTTCTTTCCAACTTTTGCATTCCAATCTGCAGTAATTATCAGTACATCCTGGTTGCATGTTCAATCAATTTCAGACTGCAGAAGTTGATAAAAATCTTCAGTTTCTTCATCTTTGGCCTTAGTGGTTGGTGCATAAATTTGACCAATAGTCGTATTAACTGCTCTTCCCTGTAGGCATATGGATATTATCCTATCACTGACAGCATTGTACTTCAAGATAAATCCTGAAATGTTCTTTTTGATGATGCATTCAATGCCATTCCTTTTCAAGTTGTCATTCCCGGCATAGTAGAGTATATGACTGTCCGATTCAAAATGGTCAATGCCAGTCCATTTCAACTCAATAATGCCTAGGATATCGATGTTTATGGATTCCATTTCTTTTTGACAGTTTCCAATTTTCCTAGATTCATACATAGTACATTCCAGGTTCTGATTATTAATGGATGTTTGCAGCTGTTTCTTCTCGTTTTGAGTCATGCCACATCAGCAAATGAAGGTCCCGAAAGCTTGACTCCATCCACATCATTAAGGTCAACTCTACTTTGAATGGGCAGCTCTTCCCCAGTCATCTTTTGAGTTCCTTCCAACCTGGGGGGCTCATCTTCCGGCACTGTATCAGACAATGTTCTGCTGCTATTCATAAGGTTTTCACTGGCTAATTTCCCCATGTGTCTTTCAGTTTGCTATTCATAAGGTTTTTACTGGCTAATAGCCCCACATGTCTGCCAGTTTGTCGTACTGTGGGGGCTTGCGTGTTGCTGTGATGCTGGAAGCTATGCCACTGATATTCAAATACCAGCAGGGTCACCCATCGAAGACAGGTTTCAGCTGAGCTTCCAGACTAAGACAGACTAGGAAGAAGGACCTGGCAGTCTACTTCTGAAAAGAATTACCCAGTGAAAACCTTCTTTGTAGTTATCTTGAGGACTATATTTAACATCTTACATTTATAATGATTTGGTCTAAGTTGATATCAACTTAACGTAGAAAACTCGATACACCTTTCCTCACTCACTCCCATTTATGTTGTAGTTATCGCTAATATGTCTTTATACATCATGTTGCCTGTAACATAAATTTATACTTATCTTTATGTATTTGTCATTATAAATCACAAAGGACTTAACAACTAGAATTATCAAGCAAAGATATCTTATACTTGTCCATGGAATTACTTTTAATGATGATTTTTCTTTCTCTTTATGGCTTTGAGTTACTTTCTAGTGTCATTCTATTCTGAAGGACTCCCTTTAGCACTTCTTATGGGGCTGATCTAGTGTCTATGAACTCTTTCAGCTCCTGTTTATCTGGGAACGTCTTTTGCTGAATATAGTATTCTTGGTTGACAAGTCTTTTTTACAGCACTTTAAATATGTCATTCTAGTGTTTCTGGCCAGCACGTTTTCTGATAAATTGGTATTTAATCTTATTAGGTATCCTTTGTTTATGACTATTCATTTCTCTCTTGCTACTTTCTTTTTTTTTTTTTTTTACTTTCAGGATTCTCTCTTTAGTCTTAGAGAGCCTGATTATAATGTGTCTCAGTGTGAATCTCTTTGGCTTTATCACACTTGGAGTTTTTTGAGCTTCTTGGTTTTGTAGATTCTTATCTTTTGTAAGATTTGGAAAATTTTCTGCCATTAGTTCTTCAAATATTCTTTCCAGTTTTTTTTTCTCTTACCTCTTTATGGGAGTCCCAAGATGCTTACATTAGTTCACTTGATGGAGTCCCATATGTCCATTAGACTGTGTTCTACAGTCTTGAGCCTTCTCATTGTTACTTCTCAGCCTCCATGATTTCTGTTACCTTTTCCTCTGGATTGCTTATTCTTTTTTTTCTACAGGCTCGAATCTGTTGTTAAATACTTCCGACATTTTTTTTTCAGTTATTGTGTCTTTCAGTCCCACTATTTCTCATTTCTTTTTTGTTTCTGTTTATAGTTTCTGTCTCTTTATTTAGATTCTCATTTGTTTTCATGCATTGTTTTCCTAATTTCCCTTAGTTCACTATATATGTTTTCCTTTAGTTCTTTGAGCTTGTTTAATACTGTATCGTATTCTTCTAGTATGTTCATTATTATTCTAATGAAATGTGCAAAGGTCTGGAGTTAGAAAACCAAAAGAGAAGAATATTCAAGGCATTTCTGAAGCTGAAAGAACTGAAGAAAAAATTCAAGCCTCAAGTTGCAATATTGAAGAATTCCATGGGAAAAATATTAAATGATACAGGAAGCATCAAAGGAAGATGGAAGGAATACACAGAGTCACTATCCCAAAAAGAATTGGTCTACATTCAACCATTTCAGGAGGTAGCATATGATCAAGAACCAATGGTACTGAAGGAAGAAGTCCAAGCTGCACTGAAGATGTTAGTGAAAAACAAGCCTCCAGGAATTGACAGAATACCAACTGAGATATTTCAACAAATAGATGCAGTGCTGGAAGTTCCCACTTGTCTATGTCAAGAAATTTGGAAGAGAGTTACCTGGCCAACCAACAGGAAGGGACCATTATTTGTGCCCATTCCAATTAAGGGTGATCCAAAAGAATATGGAAAATATCAAACAATATCATTAATAATACACACAAGTAAAATTTTGCTGAAGATAATTCAAAAATGGTTGCAGTGGTACCTTAATAGGGAACTGCCAGAGATTCAAGCTGGATTCAGAAGAGGACGTGGAACTAGGGATATCATTGCTGATGTCAGGTGGTCTTGACTGAAACCAGAGAATACCAAAAAGATGTTTACCTGTGTTTTATTGACTATGTAAAGGCATTCTACTGTGTGGATCATAACAAATTATGAATAACATTGCGAAGAATAGGGATTCCAGAAAACTCAATTGTGCTCATGAGGAACCAGTACATAGACCAAGAGGCAGTCATTTGAACAGGACAAGGGGATACTGTGTGGTTTAAAGTCAAGAACGGTGTGCATCAGAGGTGTATCCTTTCATCATACTTATTCAAATCTGTATGCTGAGCGAATAATCTGAGAAGCTGGACTATATGAAGAAGAACATGGCATCGGATTGGAGGAAGACTCATTAACAACCTGTGTTATGCAGATGACATAATCTTGCTTGCTGAAAGAAAAGAGGACGTGAAGCACTTACTGATGAAGATCAAAGACTACAACCTTCAGTATGGGCTACACCTCAACATAAAGAAAAAAAATTCACAACTGGACCAATAAACATCACGATAAACAGAGAAAAGACTGAAGTTGTCAAGGATTTCATTTTACTTGGATCCACAATCAACAGCCATGGCAGCAGCAGTTGAGAAATCAAACAATGCATTGCATTGGACAAATCTGCTGCAAAAGACCTCTAAAGTGTTCAGAAACAAAGATTTCACTTTAAGGACTAGGGTGCGCCTGACCCAAGCTGTGGTGTTTTCAATCGCCTCATATGCATGTGACAGCTGGACAATGAATTAGGAAGACCAAAGAATTGATGCCTTTGAATTATGGTATTGGTGAAGAATATTGAATATACCGTGGACTGCCAGAAGAATGAACAAATCTGTCTTGGAAGAAGTACATCCAGAATGCTCCTTAGAAGCGAGGATGGCGAGACTTCATCTCACATACTTTGGACAAGTTATCAGGAGGGACAAGTCCCTGGAGAAGGACATCATGTTTGGTAAAGTAGATGGTCAGCGAAAAAGAGGAAGACCCTCAATGAGATGGACTGACACGATGGCTGCAACAATGGACTCAAGCATAAAAATGATTGTGAGAATGGTGCAGGATTGGCCAGTGTTTTGTTTGTTGAACATAGGGTTGCTATGAGTCAGAACTGACTCGACAACAACAACAGGTTCATTAATTGGGCTTCCATAAATATGATTTCTCTCCCTTCATTTCATTCACTTAAAAGGACCATCAGTTTGTTTCCTTGGGTGGCTTGTGATTTTTTGTTGAAGCCAGGACATTAGAATCTTACAAGGTGTTAGCTTTCTCCATTCCTCCAAATCCATAGTGCTTTCAACAGTGCTAATTTTTTCAAGAAACTTGTAGGTAGGCACAGCCTTCAGATTTTGCTTATTTCTCCCTCTCCTTTCATGTTAAATCTATGATTCAGGCCAGATCAATGTTTCAGTCCTTTAGGGGCTCCTAGACACATCATAAAGCACACGTTAATCATTCCACCCTCAAAGAGGCACATCTTTTAGTCTTTGGTTACTGCTCCCTCCCCTGTTCTGTGAGAACACCGATTCTAGCCAGACCAAGGTTTGAATTCATTAGCAATCACAAAGTACACACTGATTAATCCACCCTTAGGCACATATAGCCCTCTGTCCTTGGTTGCTGATGCCTCGCTGCCCTGTGAAGGCTCTGATTCCACCCAGACTGGTTTCAGTCTTTCAGGCTGCCTCCAGACTGGGCAGAGTATACACCCTGAGCAGCCCGCTACTGATATCTGTCCTATTTATTTCAGAGCCAGAGATGTTGCCCTTTCCAGTGCATGGGAGAGCACTGGGTTGGCTAGAGGTGCAGGTGCAGCAGAGCTGCAACCATTTGTGTACCACATCAAGAAGGGGAAGGGCAGGGACAGTGGAAGAAGTGCTTTTCCTACCATATAAGATTCATCATCTTTGTCTTGATTTAGTTTGTAGCTCCTTGCTCTGATCCCTTGCCCAATATTTCAAATTTCTGACAGGGCTGAGTAGACTTCTAGTTGCTTTTCTATGTGTTGATGTGGGTAGGTTTGGAATCTTAGACTTGCTCCTAGAATTTCTCTTCATTCTTCTTTTACTCCATTTTTCATATTTAATAATGTTGATCGATCTATATTCATGTTCACTGATTTTTTTTTGGCCAGCTCAAACATAATGATGATCCCCTCTAGGGAGTTTTTTAAATTGTTATTGTGTGCTTTTCAAGTCCAGCATTTCCATTTGGTTGTTTTTTACAGTTTCTCTTTCTTTATTTGGATTCTGTTTGTGATGAGACATTGTCATCACACATTTCTTCCCTTCTTTAAGTGTGGTTTCCTTTGGTTGCTTGAACATATTTATAATACCTGCTTTGAAGTCTGTTTCTGCTGAGTTCAACATCTGGGCTGTCTCAAAGTCAATGTCTGTTGCCTGTTTTTGTTTTGTTTTGCTTTTTTGTTTTTTCCTGTGTATAGGTTGCACTTTCATGTTTCTTTACATAGCTTGTAATTTTTGTTGCATTTTAGATAATACATTGCAGCACCTTTCAATATTGATCCCCCTGTGTTGTTTTTATTTTTTACTTTTCTAGTAACTTGGCTAATTCAGTGAAATCTATCTCCTTCTTAGTATATAGCCTCTGATCCTCGACTGTGTGGATCATAACAAATTAGGGATAACATTGTGAAGAATGGGAATTCTGTAACACTTAATTGAGCTCATGAAGAACCTGTACATAGATCAAGAGGCAGTTGTTCAAACAGAATAAGGGGGTAACTACGTGGTTTAAAGTCAGAGAACGTGTGTGTCAGGATTGTATCCTTTAACTATAGTTATTCAATCTATATGCTGAGCAAATAATCTCAGAAGCTAGAATATAAAGAAGAATGTGGCATCAGGATTGGAGGAAGACTCATTAACAACCTGCATTATGCAAATGAAACAACCTTCCTTGTTGAAATCGAACAGGACTTGAAGCACTTACTGATGAAGATCAAAGTCTAGAGCCTTCAGTATGGATTACACCTCAACATAAAGAAAATAAAAATCCTCACAACTGAACCCATAAGCCAAATCATGATAAACAGAGAAAAGATTGAAGTCGTCAAGGATTTCATTTTACTTGGATCCACAATCAACGCCCATGGAAGCAACAGTCAAGAAATCAAATGATGCATTGCATGGGGCAAATCTCTTGCAAAAAACCCAACAACCCATTGCCATCAACTTGATTCTGATCTATAGCAATCTTTAAAGTGTTCAAAAACAAAGATATCACTGTAAGGACCAAGGTGCACCTGACCCAAACCTTGATGTTTTCAATTGCCTCATATACATGTGAAAGCTGGACAATGAATTGGGAAGACTAACGAAGAATTGATGCCTTTGAATTATGGTATTGGTGAAGAATATTGAATATACCATGGACTGCCAGAAGAATGAACAAATCTGTCTTGGAAGAAGTACAGCCAGAATGCTCCTTAGAAGTGAGAATAGCGAGACTTCATCTCACATACTTTGGACATGTTGTCAGGAGGGGCCAGTCCCTGGAGAAGGACATCATGTTTGGTAAAGTAGATGGTCAGCAAAAGAGAGGAGGACGCTCAACAAGATGGATTGACACAGTGGCCTCAACAATGGGCTCAAGCATAACAACAATCATGAGAATGGCGCGTTACTGGGCAGTGTTTCATTCTGTTGCACGTAGGGTCACTATGAGTTGGAATCGGCTCAACGGCACCTAATAAGAACATAGAGCCTCTGATGCTGCTCCTCAGAGGGCACAGCCTTGGTCATACACAGTCACCCTGATGCCCCCCTCCCCAAGGGATGACAGTGATTTTAGCAGGGCTCTTTTTGACTATCTATCTTAGTCATCTAGTGCTGCTATAATAGAAATACCACAAGCAGATGGCTTTAACCAAGAACAGTTTATTTCTTCACAGTAAAGTATGCTATAAGTCCAATTTCAGGGCGTTGGCTCCAGGGGAAAGCTTTCTCTTTCTGTCAGCCTTCTCATCAATCTTCTCCTAGACTAGGAGTTTCTCCGTGCAGGAACCCCAGGTCCAAAGAACAGGCTCTGATCCCGGCACTGCTTTCTTAGTGGTATGAGGTCCCCTCTCTCTGCTCCCTTCCCGTTCCTTTTTTATCTCTTGAGAGGTAAAATTTGGTACAGGCCACACACCGAGGAAACTCCCTTTACATTGGATCAGGGATGTAAGCTGGGTAAGAGTGTTAAAATCCAACTCTAATCCTCTTTAATGTAAAATTACAATCACAAAATGAAAGACACAATACTGGGAATCATGGCCTAACCAAGCTGACATATTTTGGGGGAACACAATTCAATCTATGACACTATCTCTTTTTCTGATCTCCCTGTTAAGTTTCTGGCTGCTTTACTTTTATCAGAATCGCATCCAGCTGCTAGTCTGGACTAATTGCTAGATGATTGCTTTTTTTTTTTTAATGTTCTTGGCTATAAATTGCTCCACAGTCTGATCCAATTAAAGTCATGCTCCTGTACCACAAGAAGTGGTAGCCCAGCTATTCTTGGTTTGCCCCTCCCACCATGGAATCTCCACCCTATAAGCAAGCTGGGTAAGGGAGCTCCAGGACCAATATTCTAAATTTGCATGCCTGGGGTAGAGCTTCTGCCCTACAAATTGGGCTGGATGGAGGAAGGATCTTCAGGCTTCTCAGATGTGCTTGCCTTTAATAGAGCATCTGCAACCCAGACCTGGCAGCTTGCCCCTCCCAGGAATCCCTATCCTGGAAGCTGAGTAGAGGGAACCCAATCTCTTTGGCTACACTCACCTGAAGTAGAGTTTCCAAACGTACTGAGCTGACGGAGGAGAGTGAGTCATGGTTTTAGTGTTACTGACTCTGTTCTTAACATGATTTAGTAGATTTCCTGGGGTAAATGTTTCTTCACTTGCTGTATGCCCTTAGGACAATTTTCAGAGACTTTTACAGTTGTGTTTTATAATTTTCACCAGTTATGATTGTTTTGCTGGGGAGATTGTCCACAAAGCTCCTCACATCACCATTCTTGAAGTGCTTCTCTTCTCTCCTACAAAGAAATTGATAGTGCTCAAGGTTTTGTATTTAATTCTCATTTTCCTGGGACATTAAGGAATAGGGTGAATAAAGGCTAATAATCATTTTATTTGCAGCTGTTTTAATGAAAATGATATGAGATTATTTTCATTGCTTAAAGTTCTTTTTTTTGAGACTAATTCTATCATTGCATTGTTGTCAAATAGATTCAGTTGCTGAATCATGCGCTTGAACAGATCCATAAATGCAAAGACATCTGGAATCTCCTGAAAGAAACAGGTACAGTGGGAACTGGGAGTTTGGTAACACAGTTATGGAGGGTGTTTACAATCTGAATAAGCCAAATCTTTTCCACCAGAAATTCGTTCCACTGTACTACTTAATGACCAGTCAAATCATCTTTTAAAAACTATTTTTTTGCCCATTACATGTATATGTTTTGATTCCATGACACACTGCTTGGAATAATTTTTTTTAATCTTGCTTTTAATGAAAGCATAACATTGAATATAAAAGTTAAGATTATTGTTCTTCAATATAACATTATTGCTCTTAATTCACTAGATTTAATGTCTAATTTAATCAAGCTTTACCTCTGAATGGATGTAGGCTAGAGTCTTCCACACCACAATCAAGATATCAAATACAGCTAATGTTTTGTTATTAAATAATCAAAAAAGTAGTAAACGTTTTGAATTTATATAGTAACTTGTTACTGTTTCCTCATTAAGGATCGTATTCACTTTTACATGTGTATCTATTTATCTATATATATGTGTGTGCATATATATATGCCAAAAAAACAAACCAAACCCAGTGCTATCGAGTCGATTCCGACTCATAGCAACCCTATAGGACAGAGTAGAACTGCCCCATAGAGTTTCCAAGGAACACCTGGCGCATTCGAGCTGCCGACCCTTGGGTTATCAGCTGTAGCACTTAACCACTACGCCACCAGGGTTTCCATATACATATAAAAAAAATACATATATATATATATATATCCAACCCCCAAATATATATATGTGTGTGTATATATATATATGTTTCCTCATTAAGTATGATACTGACTTTTAGGTTTAGATATATATATTTTTTTAAATATTAAGTGTCCATCTGTTCATGTTTTAGTAAGAATTTCTTTAAATCAATGGATATTGAATTGAATTGCATGCCTTTTCAGCCTCTATAGAGATAATCATATGATTTTTATATTTTAATCTGTTAATATATTAAATTATAATAATATATTTCCTGAATTAATTCATCATTGCATTCCTGGAATAAACCCAATTTGGTCATGGTGTGTTATTTTAACATGCTGATGAATTCTGTTTCCTAGTATTTAGAAATTATTGGTGTGTCATTTTCTTTTGAGTGTGTGTGGTGTCTTTGGCAGATTTTGGTATCATGTTCACATAAATAATGTAGAAGCTTTCCCTTTTTTCTATTTCCTGGAAAAAATTATTCCTTAAATGCGTGATAGCATTCTTCTGTGAAACTGACTAGGTCTGCTTCTCTATTCCAGGGGTAGGGGTGACCATGTGTAGCTCCTTGACAGCTGTCTAGGTTGACTTTCTCAGAAGCAGACACTGAGGTAAAGATTTATGTGCAAGTGATTTTTTAAGGAAGTACTCCCAAGAAAAAACAGTGAGTGGGGGCAGCAGGACAGGAAAGGGGAAGAAGCTGGTAGAGTTTCAGGCAGAGTTCCTCTAATAGCAGACTGACTTTAATTTAATCCCACTAAGAGGACTATTGAGTGTAAATTATGCCTCACAGTTTGTCCCCACCCAAGATAAGAATATGGGCTTTTAAATTTCTGCACCAGTCAGTCATTGGTTAAAGGGGAAGATAAACTCGAAGGTACTTCAAACTCTCTGCACATGCAGACAGAGTGGTTCCAGTACCTAAAGGCAGTCCTTCTAAGAAGAGTCCAAGATAAGGGCTTTTGGAAAGGTCTCTAAGAGATCTGAGTAGAAGCCTGATGGTGTCTGCTATAACAACTTCTTCTTATTTGTGTGATAATTGGTTTGCTTTTCTGTCTCTCCTAGAGTCAGTTTGGTAAATGCTATTTTCTTAGACAATTATCCCTTTCGTCTAGATTTTCAATGGGTTGAGTCTTTTAATTTCTAGTTGGTTATTAACCTCTTATCATTTTTTGCTTTAACATTTGTGCCTTCTTCCTCTTACTGCTTTTCCAAAAAATTACCACTTAGATTATTTGTGAGTTCTACATTTTTATATTTTCTGATTAATTTATGGCAGTGGGTTTTTTGGTTTAATTAATTTCTGCTTTTATCTTTATTGAATTTCTTTCTTCTGTTTTCCGGGTTTATTTTGTTGTTCTTTTTGTAATTTCTTGATTTAATGTTTAATTACTTATTTGTGTTTTTGTTGTTATATTTTTTAAGGTTACACTAGTTGCATTTATGCTAGTTGGAGCTACTAGTTGCATTTATGCTAGTTGGGTTGCTGCTGCACTGTCATTTAGGACCTAGGCTGATGGAGGCTCTGCCAACTTTATTCAATGCATAGCTTCCAAAGTCACCCTGGACATCAACATCTTGATGCAGAACACAAAAGAACATAGAAAATAGTGCAGTTTTTATGGGCCAGGCTTGAAATTCACACATATCCCTTCCATTTACATTCCATTAGCTAGAACTCATTCTTATGCCCAACCCTAAACGTAAGTGAAGGCTAAGAAACATACACATAGTCTGGCTGTGTTCCTAGAAAGAAGAGTTGGATTCTTTTCGTGGACAGCTAGCATCTCACATACTTTTGTCAATAAAAATTGAGGCTATAATTTTACTGTGAGCACTGCTTTATCTGTAGTTTATAGATTCTGGTATGTGGTATTTTTATTATTATTGTTTTCTAGACATTCTAGAGTTTCAATTCTTAAAAATGGCCATGTTAGTTTTTTTGTTTGTTTTTGTTTCCTGAATGCATTATTAATTTCTAGTTTTATTGCATTGTGATCAGATAATGCTGTTTTATTTCTATGTCTTAGAATTTGCCACTTCAACATTTTTTTCTTTAAATAGTATATCACTGTGTTTTCGGTGAAAGTTTACACAGCAAATTAGGTTCCCGTTTAACAATTACTACACAAATTGTTCAGTGACATTCATTACAGTTTTCATAATATGTCAACATTCGCAATTCCATTCTGGATGTTTTGTTTCCAGTAGTCTGGTTTCCTTGCCCCTTTACCCTCTCATCTTTGCTTTACAGTAATTGTTGACCATTTGGTCTGATATAGATGATTTTTTAAAGGTACTCACTGGTAATATTCTTCACTTTACGACCAATCTGTTATTTAGCTAAAAGGTGACCTCAGTGTAGTTTTGGTTCAAGGTTTATGAAGTATCTCAGGGCAGGTGATAATCTTGGGGAGTTCTCTAGTCTCAACTGGTTCAGCGAGTCTGAACTTTTTAAGAATTTGAGTTCCATTCCACGTTTTTCTTCCATTCTGCCAGGATCCATCTATTGTGGCTGTGATCCAAAGAGTTGTTAGCAGTAACTAGGCACTATCTAGTTCTTCTGGTTTTTCAGGGCACATAAAGCCAAGGTTCCTGTAGACTGTTAGTCCTGTAGACTAATTTCTTGTCTGTCAACATTTCTTACATGTACAATTCAGTGATAGCAATTACATTCATAATGTTGTGCAACCATCATCACTATCCATTTCCAAATTTTTCCATCACCCTTAACAGAAACTTAGAGACCCTCAAGCATTAATTCTCCGTCCATCTTGCTCTTGGTAACCACTAATAAACTTTGATCTCTATACATTTGCCTATTCTACATATTTCATGTAAGTGGGATTATACAATATTTATCCTTTTTAAAAAATTTATTGTGCTTTAAGTGAAAGTTTACAAATCAAGTCAGTCTCTCATACAGAAAATTATATACACCTTGCCATATACTCCTAGTTGTGGTCCCACTAATGAAACAGCACACTCCTTCTCTCCACCCTCCATTTTTGTGTCCATTCAGCCAGCTTCTGACTCCCTCTGCTGTCTCATCTCCCCTCCAGACAGGAGATGCCCACATAGTCTCATGTGTCTACTTGAGCCAAGAAGCTCACTCCTCACCGGTATCATTTTCTATCCTATTTTTTTTAGTCCATCTAGCTCAATTGGCATACATAGATTATAAACAAAATGTTCTACGTTCTACTTTGGTGAGTAGTGTCTGGGGTCTTAAAAGCTTGTGAGCGGCCATCTGAGACACTCCACCAGTCCCACCCCATCTGGAGCAAGGGACAGTGAAGAAAACCAAAAACACAAGAACCCTCTACTTTACCAAGCATGATGTCCTTCTCCAGAGACTGATCCATCCTAATAACTTGCCCAAAGTATGTGAGATGTAGTCTCACCATCCTTGCATCTGAGGAACATTCTGACCTGAATCCACACAAGAAAAGTAAATGGACTCCTGGGCTCACATACCTAGTAACAGTTCTAACCACATGGAGACAGTATGTGAGAGCTTCAAAGACACCAATAATCAAAGTAGGTCACACAAGCAACCTATTTAAGCATATCAACACTAAACAAAACAAGAAGCTAGGACACAGTAAGCAAACATAAAATAAATAATATATGATAATTTACTGATGGCTCAGAGACAACAGTCAATATTAAATCACATAAAGAGGCAGACCAAGATGGCTTCAGCTGGCAACCAAAACAAAGAACCAAGAAACCTTCTAGAGGAAAATAACCTCTTGGAATTACTAGAGGTAGAATTCAAAAGATTAACATACAGAGCTCTTCAAGAAAAAAAAAAGATCAGGCAAAATGCAGACCAAGCCAAGAACACACAGGCAAAGCAACAGAGGAACTTAAGAAGGTTATACAAGAGCATAGTGACAAATTTAACAGGCTACAATAATCTATAGACAGACCACAAACAGAAATCTAAAAGGTTAAGAATAAAATTACAGAATTAGACAACCCAATAGAAAGTCAGAGGAGCAGAATTGAGCAAGTGTAAGGCAGAATTGGTGAACTTGAAGATAAAGCATGTGGCACCAATGTATTTGAAGAAAAATCAGATAAAAGAATTTTAAAAAATGAAGAAACCTTAAGAATCATGTGGGAATCTATCAAGAGAAATAACCTACGAGTGATTGGAGTACCAGCACAGGGAGGGATAACAGAAAATACAGAGAGACTTGTTGAAGATTTGTTGGCAGAAAACTTCCCTGATATCATGAAAGATGAGAGGATATCTATCCAAGATGCTCATCAAACTCCACATAAGGTAGATTTTAAAAGAAAGTCACCAAGACATATTATAATCAAACTTGCCAAAACCAAAGATAAAGAGAGAATTTTAAGAGTGGCTAGGGATAAACGAAAAGTCACCTACAAAGGAGAGTCAATAAGACTAAAACTCTGACTACTCAGCAGAAAAAAAATGCAGGCAAGAAGGCAATGGGATGGCATATATAGAGCCTTGAAGGAAAAAAAATGCCAGCCAAGAATTTATATATCCAGCAAAACTGTCTCTCAAATATCATGGCGAAATTAGGACACTTCCAGATAAACAGAAATTTAGGGAATTTGTAAAAACCAAACCCAAATTACAAGAAATACTAAAGGGAGTCCTCCCAGTTAAAAAAATCAATAACATCAGATAACCATCCAAGACTGGACCACAGGACAGAGGAACGAGATATCAACCCAGATACGGAAGTCACAAAAATAAATCAAAGCTAACACTGAAAACAGGGAAGCAGAGATGTCAATATGTAAAAGATGGCAGCATTAAAACAAAAAAGAGGGACTAAATAATGTAGTCATAGAACTTTCATATGGAGAGGAAGTCAAGGCAATATCAAGAAATAAAAGATTGGTTGAAACTTAGAAAAACAGAGGTAAATATCGAGGTAACCACAAAGGAAACTAACAAACCTACAAATCAAAAGAAAAAAAACATAAAGACTCAGAAAATACAAAATCAACAACAATGAAAAAGATGAAAAGAAAATACATAAAGAAAAATGTGGTTTAGCAAAAAAAATTAAGTGGAACAAAGAAACAGTCAACAACACACAAAAAAATTACATCAAAATGATAGCATTAAACTCATCAACAATTACCCTGAATGTAAATGGACTACATGCACCAACAAAGAGATACAGAGTGACAGAATGGATAAAAAACACGACCTGTCTATATGGTGCCTACAACAGACACACCTTAGACTCAAAAACACAAACAAACTAAAACCCAAAAGTTGGAAAAATATGTACCAAGCAAACAACAATAAAAAAAGAGCAGGACTGGCAATATTAATCTCTGGCAAAGTAGACTTTAAAGCAAAATCCACCACAAAGAATAAGGGCACTATATAATGATTAAAAGGCCAATACACCAGGAGGACATAACCATAATATTCACACACCCAATGACAGGGCTCCAAAATACATAAAACAAACTCTAACAGCCTTGAAAAGAGAAATAGACAGCTCCACAATAATAGTAGGAGACTTCAACACACCACTTTCAGTGAAGGACAGAATATATAGAAAGAAACTCAATAAAGACACAAAAGATCTAAATGCCACAATCAACCAACTTGATCTGGTAGGCATATACAGAACACTCCACCCAACAGCATCCAAGTATTCTTTCTTTTCCAACGCAGATGGAACATTCTCCAGAATAGGCCACATATTAGACCACAAAGCAAGTCTTAACAGAATCCAAAACATCCAAGTATTACAAAGCATCTTTTCTGACCATAAAGCCATAAAAGTAGAAATCAATAACGAAAGAAAAAAAATACATAGAAACTGAACAACACCTTGCTCAAAAACTACTGGGTAGAGTAGCATCTGGTATCTTGGGTCTTAAAAGCCTGTGAGCAGCCATTTAAGATACTCCAGTGGTCTCACCCCGTTGGGAGCAAGAGAGAATGAAGAAAACTAAAGACACAAGGGAAAGATTAGTCCAAAGGACTAACGGACCACAACTGCCACAGACTGAGTCCAGTGCAATTGGATGGTGCCGTTCTACCACCACCACCGACTGCTCTGACAAGGATCACAATAGACGGCCCTGGACAGAGCTGGAGAAGAATGTAGAACAAAATTCTAACTCACAAAAATGACCAGATTTACTGGCCTGACAGAGACTGGAGAAACCCCAAGAGTATGGCCCTCAGAACCCCTTTTAGCTCAGTGGTAAAGTCACTCCTGAGGGTCATGCTTCAGCCAAGGATTAGACAGGCCCATAAAACAAAATGAGGCAACTGCCGGGGCGGAGCCAAGATGGCGGACTAGGCAGACGTTACCTTGGATCCCTCTTACAACAAAGACACGGAAAAACAAGTGAATCGATCACATACATAACAATCTATGAACCCTGAACAACAAACACGGATTTAGAGACGGAGAACGAACTAATACGGGGAAGCAGCGATAGTTTCCAGAGCCTGGAGCCAGCGTACCAGTCAGGTACGGCACAAGCACAGAGACCTGCTCCACCCCCCTGAACTAACCCCGGGAGGGGGACCAGCCGGTTCCACGGGCGGCGTGGGACGCAGCCGGTAGGAGAAGTCCCCGGGAGGCAGTGACTGATCTTGGAGCAGAAAGAGCAGCATCCGAGCCGGGGAACCGTCCCGCAGGGATTTGGACTGCTCGCAGGTACGCCATAAACACGGAGAGTTGCTCCACCCCCTGAACTAACCCCGGGAAGGGGACCAGCCGGGTCGCGCGGGCGGCGTGGGACGCAGCCGGTAGGAGAAGTCCCCGGGAGGCAGCGACTGGTATTGGAGTGGGGAGAACAGCGTTCCAGCCGGGACACTTGGTCGCGGCACAAGCACGGGGAGCTACTCCACCCATCTGAACTAACCCCGGGAGGGGGCCCACCTGGTTCACGGGGGCGGCACGGCCACGCGGCTGGAGGGATGAGAAGTCCCCGGGAGGCAGCGACTGATTTTGGAGTTGAGAGTGCACCGTCCCAGTAGGGGAGCCTTGACGCTGGGCGTGGGGCTGGAAGCGGAGGATCTGACCGTGACTCCAGTGGGCCAGACCCCCTGGGGGCAATCTCCACACAGCCAGCACACATAGGCGACGCGCCCGCGGGAATCTCAGATATAACAGTCATTCCAAGCAAGACAAGCAACTCTGGCTATATTCTGAGGTGCTACTCTCCTATCTCTCTGTTCCCTCCCCCACCCTCCCCAGGCGGCTTCATTAACATCTGAATAGCCTGAGCCAGAGGGAGAACTCTGATAGGGATCTGACTGCAGTTTTTTTTTAGCGGATTTTCTGGAAAAACTAGTTTCCCAGTGATGGCTCGGAGACAACAATCCATATCAAACCACTTAAAGAAGCAGACCGTGACAGCTTCTCCAACCCCCCAAACAAAAGAATCAAAATCTTTCCCAAATGAAGATACAATTTTGGAATTATCAGATACAGAATATAAAAAACTAATTTGCAGAATGCTTAATGATATCACAAATGAAATTAGGATATCTGCAGAAAAAGCCAAGGAACACACTGATAAAACTGTTGAAGAACTCAAAAAGATTATTCAAGAACATACTGGAAAAATTAATAAGTTGCAAAAATCCATAGAGAGACAACATGTAGAAATCCAAAAGATTAACAATAAAATAACAGAATTAGACAACACACTAGGAAGTCAGAGGAGCAGACTCGAGCAATTAGAATGCAGACTGGGACATCTGGAGGACCAGGGAATCAACACCAACATAGCTGAAAAAAAATCAGATAAAAGAATTTAAAAAAATGAAGAAACCCTAAGAATTATGTGGGACTCTATCAAGAAGGATAACCTGCGGGTGATTGGAGTCCCAGAACAGGGAGGGGGGACAGAAAACACAGAGAAAATAGTTGAAGAACTTCTGACAGAAAACTTCCCTGACATCATGAAAGACGAAAGGATATCTATCCAAGATGCTCATCGAACCCCATTTAAGATTGATCCAAAAAGAAAAACACCAAGACATATTATCATCAAACTCACCAAAACCAAAGATAAACAGAAAATTTTAAAAGCAGCCAGGGAGAAAAGAAAGGTTTCCTTCAAGGGAGAATCAATAAGAATATGTTCTGACTACTCAGCAGAAACCATGCAGGCAAGAAGGGAATGGGACGACATATACAGAACACTGAAGGAGAAAAACTGCCAACCAAGGATCATATATCCAGCAAAACTCTCTCTGAAATATGAAGGCGAAATTAAGATATTTACAGACAAACACAAGTTTAGAGAATTTGCAAAAACCAAACCAAAGCTACAAGAAATACTAAAGGATATTGTTTGGTCACAGAACCAATAATATCAGATATCAGCACAACACAAGGTCACAAAACAGAACGTCCTGATATCAACTCAAATAGGGAAATCACAAAAACAAACAAATTAAGATTAATTAAAAAAAAAAATACACATAACAGGGAATTATGGAAGTCAATAGGTAAAAGATCACAATAATCAAAAAGAGGGACTAAATACAGGAGGCATTGAACTGCCATATGGAGAGTGATACAAGGCGATATAGAACAATACAAGTTAGGTTTTTACTTAGAAAAATAGGGGTATATAATGAGGTAACCACAAAAAGGCATAACAACTCTATAACTCAAGACAAAAACCAAGAAAAACGTAACGACTCAACTAACATAAAGTCAAACACTATGAAAATGAGGATCTCACAATTTACTAAGAAAAACGCCTCAGCACAAAAAAGTGTGTGGAAAAATGAAATTGTCAACAACACACATAAAAAGGCATCAAAATGACAGCACTAAAAACTTATTTATCTATAATTACCCTGAATGTAAATGGACTAAATGCACCAATAAAGAGACAGAGAGTCACAGACTGGATAAAGAAACACGATCCATCTATATGCTGCCTACAAGAGACACACCTTAGACTTAGAGACACAAACAAACTAAAACTCAAAGGATGGAAAAAAGTATATCAAGCAAACAATAAGCAAAAAAGAAGAGGAGTAGCAATATTAATTTCTGACAAAATAGACTTTAGACTTAAATCCACCACAAAGGATAAAGAAGGACACTATATAATGATAAAAGGGACAATTGAACAGGAAGACATAACCATATTAAATATTTACGCACCCAATGACAGGGCTGCAAGATACATAAATCAAATTTTAACAGAACTGAAAAGCGAGATAGATACCTCCACAATTATAGTAGGAGACTTCAACACACCACTTTCGGAGAAGGACAGGACATCCAGTAAGAAGCTCAACAGAGACACGGAAGATCTAATTACAACAATCAACCAACTTGACCTCATTGACTTATACAGAACTCTCCACCCAACTGCTGCAAAATATACTTTTTTTTCCAGCGCACATGGAACATTCTCTAGAATAGACCACATATTAGGTCATAAAACAAACCTTTGCAGAGTCCAAAACATCGAAATATTACAAAGCATCTTCTCAGACCACAAGGCAATAAAACTAGAGATCAATAACAGAAAAACGAGGGAAAAGAAATCAAATACTTGGAAAATGAACAATACCCTCCTGAAAAAAGACTGGGTTATAGAAGACATCAAGGAGGGAATAAGGAAATTCATAGAAAGCAACGAGAATGAAAATACTTCCTATCAAAACCTCTGGGACACAGCAAAAGCAGTGCTCAGAGGCCAATTTATATCAATAAATGCACACATACAAAAAGAAGAAAGAGCCAAAATCAGAGAACTGTCCCTACAACTTGAACAAATAGAAAGTGAGCAACAAAAGAATCCATCAGGCTCCAGAAGAAAACAAATAATAAAAATTAGAGCTGAACTAAATGAATTAGAGAACAGAAAAACAATCGAAAGAATTAACAAAGCCAAAAGCTGGTTCTTTGAAAAAATTAACAAAATTGATAAACCATTGGCTAGACTGACTAAAGAAATACAGGAAAGGAAACAAATAACCCGAATAAGAAATGAGAAGGACCACATCACAACAGAACCAAATGAAATTAAAAGAATCATTTCAGATTATTATGAAAAATTGTACTCTAACAAATTTGAAAACCTAGAAGAAATGGATGAATTCCTGGAAAAACACTACCTACCTAAACTAACACATTCAGAAGTAGAACAACTAAATAGACCCATAACAAAAAAAGAGATTGAAACGGTAATCAAAAAACTCCCAACAAAAAAAAGTCCTGGCCCGGACGGCTTCACTGCAGAGTTCTACCAAATTTTCAGAGAAGAGTTAACACCACTACTACTAAAGGTATTCCAAAGCATAGAAAATGACGGAATACTACCCAACTCATTCTATGAAGCTACCATCTCCCTGATACCAAAACCAGGTAAAGACATTACAAAAAAAGAAAATTATAGACCTATATCCCTCATGAACATTGATGCAAAAATCCTCAACAAAATTCTAGCCAATAGAATCCAACGACACATCAAAAAAATAATTCACCCTGATCAAGTGGGATTTATACCAGGTATGCAAGGCTGGTTTAATATCAGAAAAACCATTAATGTAATCCATCACATAAATAAAACAAAAGACAAAAACCACATGATCTTATCAATTGATGCAGAAAAGGCATTTGACAAAGTCCAACACCCATTCATGATAAAAACTCTTACCAAAATAGGAATTGAAGGAAAATTCCTCAACATAATAAAGGGCATCTATGCAAAGCCAACAGCCAATATCACTCTAAATGGAGAGAACCTGAAAGCATTTCCCTTGAGAACGGGAACCAGACAAGGATGCCCTTTATCACCACTCTTATTCAACATCGTGTTGGAAGTCTTAGCCAGGGCAATCAGGCTAGACAAAGAAATAAAAGGTATCCGGATTGGCAAGGAAGAAGTAAAGTTATCACTATTTGCAGATGACATGATTATATACACAGAAAACCCTAAGGAATCCTCCAGAAAACTACTGAAACTAATAGAAGAGTTTGGCAGAGTCTCAGGTTATAAAATAAACATACAAAAATCACTTGGATTCCTCTATATCAACAAAAAGAACACCGAAGAGGAAATAACCAAATCAATACCATTCACAGTAGCCCCCAAGAAGATAAGATACTTAGGAATAAATCTTACCAAGGATGTAAAAGACCTATACAAAGAAAACTACAAAGCTCTACTACAAGAAATTCAAAAGGACATACTTAAGTGGAAAAACATACCATGCTCATGGATAGGAAGACTTAACATAGTAAAAATGTCTATTCTACCAAAAGCCATCTATACATTTAACGCACTTCCGATCCAAATTCCAATGTCATATTTTAAGGGGATAGAGAAACAAATCACCAATTTCATATGGAAGGGAAAGAAGCCCCGGATAAGCAAAGCACTACTGAAAAAGAAGAAGAAAGTGGGAGGCCTCACCTTACCTGACTTCAGAACCTATTATACAGCCACAGTAGTCAAAACAGCCTGGTATTGGTACAACAACAGACACATAGACCAATGGAACAGAATTGAAAACCCAGACATAGATCCATCCACGTATGAGCAGCTGATATTTGACAAAGGACCAGTGTCAATTAACTGGGGAAAAGACAGCCTTTTTAACAAATGGTGCTGGCATAACTGGATATCCATTTGCAAAAAAATGAAACAGGACCCATACCTCACACCATGCACAAAAACTAACTCCAAGTGGATCAAAGACCTAAACATAAAGACTAAAACGATAAAGATCATGGAAGAAAAAATTGGGACAACCCTAGGAGCCCTAATACAAGGTATAAACAGAATACAAAACATTACCAAAAATGATGAAGAGAAACCCGATAACTGGGAGCTCCTAAAAATCAAACACCTATGCTCATCTAAAGACTTCACCAAAAGAGTAAAAAGACCACCTACAGATTGGGAAAGAATTTTCATCTATGACATCTCCGACCAGCGCCTGATCTCTAAAATCTACATGATTCTGTCAAAACTCAACCACAAAAAGACAAACAACCCAATCAAGAAGTGGGCAAAGGATATGAACACACATTTCTCTAAAGAAGATATTCAGGCAGCCAACAGATACATGAGAAAATGCTCTCGATCATTAGCCATTAGAGAAATGCAAATTAAAACTACGATGAGATTCCATCTCACACCAGCAAGGCTGGCATTAATCCAAAAAACACAAAATAATAAATGTTGGAGAGGCTGCGGAGAGATTGGAACTCTTATACACTGCTGGTGGGAATGTAAAATGGTACAACCACTTTGGAAATCTATCTGGCGTTATCTTAAACAGTTAGAAATAGAACTACCATACAACCCAGAAATCCCACTCCTAGGAATATACCCTAGAGATACAAGAGCCTTCATACAAACAGATATATGCATACCCATGTTTATTGCAGCTCTGTTTACAATAGCAAAAAGTTGGAAGCAACCAAGGTGTCCATCAACGGATGAATGGTTAAATAAATTGTGGTATATTCACACAATGGAATACTATGCATCGATAAAGAACAGTGACGAATCTCTGAAACATTTCATAACATGGAGGAACCTGAAAGGCATTATGCTGAGCGAAATTAGTCAGAGGCAAAAGGACAAATATTGTATAAGACCACTATTATAAGATCTTGAGAAACAGTAAACCTGAGAAGAACACATACTTTTGTGGTTACGAGCGGGGGAGGGAGGGAGGGTGGGAGAGGGTTTTTTTATTGATTAATCAGTAGATAAGAACTGCTTTAGGTGAAGGGAAAGACAACACTCAATACATGGAAGGTCAGCTCAATTGGACTGGACCAAAAGCAAAGAAGTTTCCGGGATAAAATGAATGCTTCAAAGGTCAGCGGAGCAAGCGCGGGGGTCTGGGGAGCATGGTTTGTGGGGACTTCTAAGTCAATTGGCAAAATAATTCTATTATGAAATCATTCTGCATCCCACTTTGAAATGTGGCGTCTGGGGTCTTAAATGCTAACAAGCAGCCATCTAAGATGCAGCAATTGGTCTCAACACACCTGGAGCAAAGAAAAATGAAGAACACCAAGCCCACATGACAACTAAGAGCCCAAGAGACAGAAAGGGCCACATGAACCAGAGACCTACATCATCCTGAGACCAGAAGAACTAGTTGGTGCCCGGCCACAATTGATGACTGCCCTGACAGGGAGCTCAGCAGAGGACCCCTGAGGGAGCAGGAGATCAGTGGGATGCAGACCCCAAATTCTCATAAGAAGACCAAACTTAATGGTCTGACTGAGACTGGAGGAATCCCGGCGGCCATGCTCCCCAGACCTTCAGTTGACACAGGACAGGAACCATCCCCGAAGACAACTCATCAGAAATGAAAGGGACTGGTCAGCGGGTGGGAGAGAGATGCTGATGAAGAGTGAGCTAATTATATCAGGTGGACACTTCAGATTGTGTTGGCAACTCTTGTCTGGAGGGGGGATGGGAGGATAGAGAGAGAGGGAAGCCGGCAAAATTGTCAAGAAAGGAGAGACTGAAAGGGCTGACTCAAGACGGGGAGAGTAAGTGGGAGTAGGGAGTGAGATGTATGTAAACTTATATGTGACAGACTGATTGGATTTGTAAACGTTCACTTGAAGCTTAATAAAAGTTATTATAAAAAAAAAAAAAAAACAAAATGAGACCAAATGGGCACACCAGTCCAGGGGCAAGGACTAGAAGGGAGGAGGGGACAAGAAAGCTGGTAATAGGCAACACAGGTCAAGAAGGGAGAGTGTTGACATGTCCTGTGGTTGGTAACCACTGTCGTAAAACAATGTGTACTATCTAATAAAAAGCTAATTTGTTCTGTAAACTTTCATTTAAAAGTATAATATTAAAAAAAACTTCATAATAATCCTACTTTCATTTAAAAGTATAATATTAAAAAAAACTTCATAATAATCCTAAAACACGTGATTGTCCAGAGACTATGAGCTTATGAGCTGTTGTAATAGAATTAATACAGAAGCAAATACGAGAATATAGCTATCTTCTATTAATTCAGGTATTGTGGAGATTTACAAAATGTGAAACAATCTCCATTATTTTTTTAAATATAATTATGTTTTACAAAATTTACATTAACATGCAGTGAATTAATCTCAAATCAATTCAATCGGTAAGTATATTTTAAATTTCTCAATTTTAATTTCTAATATGTTGTTGTTTTAGGTGCCATCAAGTCGATTCCAACTCATAGCAACCCCATGCACAACAGAAGGAAACACTGCCTGGTCCTGCGCCATACTCACAGTTGTTGCTATGCTTGTGCCCACTGTTGAAACCAATGTGTCAATCCATCTCTTTGAGGGTCTTCCTCTTTTTCGCTGACCCTCTACTTTACCAAACATGATGTACTTCTCCGGTGAATGATCCCTGCTGATAACATGTCGTCTCACCATCCTTGCTTCTAAGGAGCATTCTGGCTGTACTTCTCCAAGACAAATTTGTTCATTCTTTTGGCAGTCCATGGTATATTCAGTATTCTTCGCCAACACCACAATTCAAAGGCGTCAATTCTTCTTCGGTCTTCCTTATTGATTGTCCAGCTTTCACATGCATATGAGGCAATTGAAAACACCATGGCTTGGGTCAGGTGCACCTTAGTCCTCAAGATGACATCTTTGTTTTCAACACTTTAAAGAGGTCTTTTGCAGCCGATTTGCCCAATGCAATGCGTCTTTTGATTTCTTGAGTGCTGCATCCATGGGCATTAATTGTGGATCCAAGTAAAATGAAATCCTTGACAACTTCAGTCTCTTCTCCATTTTATCCTGATGTTGCTTATTGGTCTAGTTACGAGGATTTTTGTTTTCTTTATTTCAAGGTGTAATCCATACTGAAGGCTGTGGTCTTTGATCTTCATCAGTAAGTGCTTCAAGTCCTCTTCAGCTTCAGCAAGCAAGACTGTGTCATCTGCATAACGCAGATTGTTAATGAGTTTTCCTCCAATCCTGATGCCCCGTTCTTCTTCATATAGTCCAACTTCTTGGATTATTTGCTCAGCATACAGATTGAATAGGTATGATGAAAGGATACAACCCTGAAGCACACCTTTCCTGACTTTAAACCATGCAGTATCCCCTTGTTCTGTTTGAATGACTGCCTCTTGATCCACGTACAGATTTCTTATGAGCACAATTAAGTGTTCTGGAATTTCCATTCTCCGCAATGTAATCCATAATTTGTCATGGTCCACACAGTTGAATGCCTTAGTACAGTCAATAAAACACAGGTAAATATCTTTCTGGTATTCTGTGCTTTCAGCCAGGATCCATCTGACATCAGCAATGATATCCCTGGTTCCATGTCCTCTTCTAAATCTGGCTTGAATTTTTGGCAGTTCCCCATCAATATACTGCTGCAGCCACTTTTGAATGATCTTCAGCAAAATTTTGCTTGTGTGTGATATTAATGATATTGTTCTATAATTTCCACATTTGGTTGGCTCACCTTTCTTGGGAATAGGCATACATATGGATCTCTTCCTGTTGGTTGGCCAGGTTGCTCTCTTCCAAATTTCTTGGCATAGACGAGTGAGCACTTCCAGTGCTGCATCTGATTGTTTAAACATCTCTATTGGTGTTCTGTCAATTCCTGGAGCCTTGTTTTTTTTGCCAATGTCTTCTGCGCAGCTTGGACTTCTTCCTTCAGTACCATACTGATCATATGGTACCTCCTGAAATGGTTGAATGTCAACCAATTCTTTTTGGTACAGTGACTCTGTGTATTCCTTCCATCTTTTGATGCTTCCTGCATCGTTTAATATTTTCCCAGTAGAATCCTTCAGTATTGCAACTTGATGCTTGAATTTTTTCTTCAGTTCTTTCAGCTTGAGAAATACTGAGCGTGTTCTTCCCTTTCAGTTTTCTATCTCCAGGTCTTTCCACATGTTATCATAATACTTTGTCTTTTCAAGCTGCCCTTTGAAATTGTTCGGCTCTTTTACTTCATCATTTTTCCTTTTGATTTAGTTACTCCACATTCAAGAGCAAGTTTCAGAGTCTCTTCTGACATCCTGAGCCCTGGTGGCACGGTGGTTAATAGTTCAGGATGCTAACCAAAAGGTCTGCAGTTTGCATCCACCAGCTGCTCCTTGGAATCCCTATGAGACAGTTCTACTCTGTCCTATAGGGTCGCTATGAGTTGGAATTGACAGCAAAGGATTTGTTTGTTTTATATATATATATATATATATATATATATATATATATATATACATACACACACACACTCTAATTTATTAACAACCACCAGAGATAAGAAAACACTTCACATTCACATAATGAGAGGTCAAGACCTTTCTGAAATACAGACACAGACACAGAGATATATAGATCTTATGGATTCAGATGTATAACTTTAGCCACAGGTCAAGAGTAAACACAGAAATTTACCAGTCCAGTTATCACAGTACTGTTTTCCTTCCTAGGAGGCATGAAATTATTAATTAATCTGAGGTCAAAATGGACAAATAGAACAAAAAAGGACTAACAAACTAAATTCTCTGTTGTCTCTCACCCATCAGAGACTAGGTAATTCAATAATACCATTACAAATAATCCAGTTACCCAAACCCAGTGCCGTCGAGTCGATTCCGAATCATAGCGACCCTATGAGACAGAGTAGAGCTGCCCCATAAAAAAAAAAAAAATTTTTTTGCAGAGATCACCAAGTTCCCAGTTATTGCTGCTACCAAAGGAGAATAATTTACTGACCATACAGAAACCAGAAACAACCAATTTTAAAAGATCATAAAATAAGTAGAAAAGAAAAAAAAAACTGATTCAGCAAAGTTGTATTGCCACTTGGGATTCAATCTTGAAGGCAAGGAAAAATGAGTTTAAGCAGTCCATGAGTTGCAACACAATATATCTGGTACTGTCAAATGAATCTATTAGGCATCTTGGTGAATATTTTTTAAATATATGATCGTGACTGTCATACAAATATAAAATGGACACATGTAAAAGATTTCAACTCATTGATGGATAAGGAAACCAGAAGATGTTAAAAACAATTTTAATTTCCATTGCATTTTGCTTGGTTATCTCTTTGTTTCTAAAACCCTTGCTGTTTAAGTGGCCTCTTTTTTCTCTTTTGCTACCTACACTTTTAATTTTATTTCTGTGATGGTTTTGTTTTTTCATTCCATTTCCTGTATCTCTGACAGCTCATATTTCCTTTTTGTTGTCTAGTGTTTCTTCCCTGAGCTCTCGAACCCCTGATTTGTGTTCTTATTTTATAGAGATGATTACTTCATTAACTTTTTTTTATTCATGCTGAAATGTTTGGTCACAATTTTTATCTCTTTTATGGCAACATTTTTCTGGTAATCATTCTCCACCTGCCATTTGTTTTTCTTTTTTTTCCCATTTTCATGTAATATCTCTCTCTGTGTGTGTGTGTGTGTGTGTGTGTGTGTGTGTACCTGTGCCTTTTTTTAATTGTTTTATTGTGGTAAAAATATATGTAACAGAACATTTGTCAATTCAACAATTTTTGCATGTCCAATTCAGTAACATTGGCTATGCTTATCATTTTGTATAGCCATCACAACTATCCATTTCCAAAGTATTCCACCACCATGAACAGATACTCAGTGCTCCCTAAGCTAAGATTCTCCCTTCCACCTTTCCTCTCACCCCTGGTAACCACTAATAAACTTTGGTCTCTATTCATTTGCCTGTTTCATGTAAGTGGGATCTTGCAATATTTATCATTTTGTGACTGACTCTTTTCACTCAGCATAACATTTTCACGATTCATTCATATTGTGGCATGTATCAGGACTTTATTTCTCTTTATGGCAGATAATATTGTATATATGTACCAAACTTTGTTTATCCATTGGTCTGTTGATGGACATTTAGGTTGTATCTATCTTTTGGCTATAGTGAACAATGCTGAGCATTGATGTACGAGTTTCTCTTTGCATTTCTGCCTTCAATTCTTTCAGGTTTATATACCTAGGGGTGGAATTCCTGGGTCATATGGTAGTTCTATGGAGTTCCTGGGTGATCCAAATGGTTAACATGTTCAGCTGTTAACTGAAAGTTTGGAGGTTCAACTCCAACCATAGGTGCCTTGGAAGAAAGGCATAGCAGTTTAATTCCAAAAAATCAGACACTGAAAATTCTGTGAAGTGGAGGCTGGGCCCAGATAGTGGAATAATCAAATGGTTTCTGTCGTCCCTCTTAAAACAGAGACAAAAAAAGGAATCAAATGTATATGATGATCTAGGAACCCTAATCATCAAAGATAAAGCTGAAGAATCAGATTGAGTGCCAGGTGAAAGGAGAGACAATTCAAAAACTGTGGAAACTGGGAACTACAGATCATGGAATTGCCGGAGTCCTGCTAGCTGGGTCTGCAGAGTGCACATGGGCTGAGGCAAGCAGCAACATCCCAAGCCAAGGCCCACCACATCTGGTGCAACCAAAGCAGCAATGAATCTGCATGTACCTCCAGAGCCATACAGGAGTGACACCAGACCTGCAAAAGTTATATGAAAGCTCCCAGCCTACCGCAAGCTCTGGCAAAATAACCCCTCCCCCATCAGAGCTTCACAGTGGAGAAACATGCCCTTACCCTCACCCATCCTCAACCCCGCTTCAACACCAGTCCCACAGCATTCAACAACACCACGTCCCCTAAGCGAGGAACTCAGGAAACGTTGGGAGGCCCTGCCCATATGCTGAGCCACTGGCATAAGAGGTCCATGGACTGGCAGCACCCTTCACCCCTACCCAGTGCCATGTGGGCTGATTCAACACCACATGCCCTCATTAACATAAAATGGGTGGGGCATACACCTGAAGCTCATTTTGACCACCAGCCAAGGGGGAGCTGCAGATTTGTGATACTTGACACCACCTAATCCCCTAAGAAGGGGTCTCATCCACCCACACTAGGAGCCTGAGGCAAGCAGTACCACCCACTCAAATTTAGCCACCCACAACAGGGGTCTGAGAATTAGTGGAGTTTCCCAGTCCCTCCAGCCAACAGCACTGGGCACTCAAGGACCAGCTGCACTACCCCCCGCCCCACATGCTCTAGCAGACAGGTACACGCCCCTCATCCATGCACCTGGGGGCAGCCGACAGTACTCTGCTTTGCTCTGCACATCGCATCCATTGCAAACAGAGGCTGTACCTGCTCCAAACACCCCCATGCAGCCCTGCCCACCTAGGACTGTAGATAAGAGTCTGCACCACACAATTAGTGACCAATAACCCCGAAATCTGTGCCCTGAATAACCACGCTCCACAGAAACAGTGAACAGACTCCTAAGCTCACATACCTAGTAGCCACTCTGGCCACCTGGAAACAGGATGTGAGATCTTCAGTGACACCAACAATCATGGCAACACACATGCCCAGCCTACTTGTA
This sequence comes from Loxodonta africana, assembly GCF_030014295.1. NCBI lineage: Eukaryota > Metazoa > Chordata > Mammalia > Proboscidea > Elephantidae > Loxodonta > Loxodonta africana. The sequence goes on along the minus strand of NC_087369.1, from coordinate 79,836,826 downwards.
CATATCAAAACAAAACAAAAATACAGGATGCAGTAAACAAAAATAAAATAAATAAGTGTAATAATTTATTGATGCCTCAGAGACATCAATATCAAATCACATAAAGGAGCAGGACAAAATGGCTCCAGCAAGCAATCAAAATAAAGAACCAGAAAACCTTCTTGAAGAAGATAAGGCAACGGAACTACCTGATAAAGAATTCAAAAGACTAATACAGAGAGCTCTCAAAGAGATTAGGAAGAAGATCGGGCAAAACTCAGACCAAGCCAAGGAACACACAGACAAAACAATAGAAGAATTCAAGAAAACAATACAGGAACAAAATGACAAAATAAACAGGCACCTAGAAACCATACAGAGACAGCAACTAGAAATCCAAAAAATTAAAAATAAAATTTCAGAAATAGACAACTCAATAGAAGGTCATAGGAGTAGAATTAAGACAATAGAAGTCAGAATTAGTGAGATTGATGATAAATCCCTTTGCACCAATTTGAGGAAAAATCAGAAAAAAAAGAATGAAAAGAAATGAAGAAAGCCTAAGAACTATGTGGGATACTATCAAGCTGAAAAACCTATGAGTGATTGGAGTACCTAAACAGGGGGGATAACAGAAAACACAGAGAGAATTGTTGAAGATTTGCTTGCAGAAAACTTCCCTAATATCAAGAAACATGAGAAGTATCTATCCAAGAAGCTCAACGAACCCCATGCAGGACAGACCACAGAAGAAAGTCACCAAGACATAATCAAAATTGCCAGAACCAAATACAAAGAAAGAATCTTGAGAGTGGCTAGGGATAAACAAAAAGTCACATACAAAGGAGAACCAGTAAGACTAAGCTCACCTAGAGGAAATGGACAAATTTCTAGAGACACACTATCTACCTAAACTAACACAGAGGTAGAAAAACTAAATAAACCTATAACAAAAGAAGAGATTAAAGAGTTAAAAAAAAAAAAAAGCCCTGGCCCTGATGGCTTCATTGGAGAATTCTACCAAACTTTCAGAGAAGAGTTGACACCGTTACTGCTAAAGGTATTTCTGAGCATAGAAAAGGATGGAATACTCCCAAACTCATTCTATGAAGCCAGCATAACCGTGATACCAAAGCCAGGTAAAGACACCACAAAAAAGAAAATTACAGACCACTATCTCATGAGGAAGCCCTGGTGGCATAGTGGTTAAGTGCTAGGGCTGCTAAACAAAAGGCTAGCAGATCAAATCCACTAGGTGCACCTTGGAACTCTATGGGTCAGCTCTACACTCTCCTGTAGGGTCGCTATGAGTCGGAATCGACTCGACAGCAACGGGCTTGGTTTTTATTAATCCCTCATGAAGGAAACCCTGGTGGTGTAGTGGTTAATGCTACAGCTGCTAACCCAAAGGCCAGCAATTTGAATACACCAGGCACTCCTTGAAAACTCTGTGGGGCAATTCTACTCTGTCCTGTAGGGTTGCTATGAGTTGGAATCGACTAAATAGCAATAGGTTTTATCCTTCATAAACATAGATGCAAAAATTCTCAACAAAATCCTAGCCAATAGAATTCATCAACATATCAAAAAAATAATTCATGACCAAGGGGGATACATACCAGGTATGCGGGGATGGTTCGACATTAGAAAAACAATCAATGTAATCCATCACATAAATAGAATGAAAGATAAAAACCACATGATCTTATTAATTCATGCAAAAAAGGCATTTGACAAAGTCCAGCACCGATTCATGATAAAAACTCTCAGCAAAATAGGAATAGATGGGAAATTCCTTGACATAATAAAGGGCATTTATACAAAGCCAACAGCCAACATCATCCTAAATGGAGAGAGTCTGAAAGTATTCCCCTTGAGAACAGGAACCAGACGAGGATGGCCTTTATCACCACTCTTATTCAACATTGTGCTGGAGGTCCTAGCCAGAGCAATAAGGCAAAAAAAAAGGGCACCCAAATCGGTAAGGAAAAAGTAAAAAAGTATCCCTATTTGCAGATGATGTGATCTTATATGCAGAAAACCCCAAAGAATCCATGAGAAAACTACTAGAACTAATAGAAGATTTCAGCAATGTATCAGGATACAAGATAAACATACAAAAATCAGTTGGATTCCTCTATACCAACAAAGAGAACTTCGAAGAGGGAATCACCAAATCGGTACCATTTACAATAGCTCCCAAGAAGATAAAATACTTAGGAATAAATCTAACCAGAGATGTAAAAACCCTGTACAAAGTAAACTACAAGACACTATTGCAAGTAACCATAAGATACCTACATAAGTGGAAAAACATACCTTGCTCATGGATAGGAAAACTGAACTTATTATACTGCCACAGTAGTCAAAACAACCTAGTACTGGTACAACAACAGATACATAGACCAATGGAACAGAATTGAGACTCCAAACATAAATTCATCCACTTGTGAGCAGCTGATATTTGACAAAGGCCCAAAGTCTGTTAAATGGGGAAAAGACAGTCTCTTTAACAAATGGTGCTGGCATAACTGGATATTCATCTGCAAAAAAATGAAACAAGACCCATACCTCACACCATGCACATGCACACCATGCACAAAACCTAACTCAAAATTGATCAAATACCTAAATATAAAACCTAAAACAATAATGGAAGAAAAAATAGGGACAACGCTAGGAGCCCTAATACATGGCATAAACAGACTACAAACCATAACTAACAATGCACAAACCCCAGAAGAGAAACTAGATAATTGGGAGCTCATACTTATGCTCATCCAAAGACTTCACCAAAAGAGTAAAAAGACAACCTACAGACTGGGAAAAAAATTTTGGCTACAACATATCCAATAAAGGTCTAATCTCTAAAATCTACAAGATACTGCCAAACCTCGACAACAAAAAGACAAATAACCCAATTAAAAAATGGACAAGGGTCACCAAAGAAGCCATTCAGACAGCTAACAGGTACATGAGGAAATGCTCAGAATCATTAGCCATTAGAGAATGCCAATAAAAACTACAATGAGATACCATCTCAACCCAACAAGGTTAGCATTAATTCAAAAAACACAAACAAATAAATGTAGCAGAGGTTGTGGAGAGACTGGAACACTTATATACTACTGGTGGGAATGTAAAATGGTACAACCACTTTGGAAATCGATTTGGCACTTCCTTAAAAAGCTAGAAATAGAAGTTCCGTATGATCCGGCAATGCCACTCCTAGGAATATATCCTAGAGAAATAGGAGCCTTCACATGAATAGATATATGCACACCCATATTCACTGCAGCACTGTTTACAATAGCAAAAAGATGGAAGCAACCAAAGTGCCCATTAAGGAATGAAAGGATAAACAAATTATGGTATGGTCTCACAATGGAATACTACGCAACGATAAAAAACAATGATGAATCCATGAAACATCTCACAACGTGGATGAAGCTGGAAGGCATTATGCTGAGTGAAATTAGTCGGTTGCAAAAGGACAAATATTATATGAGACCACTATTATAAGAACTCAAGAAAAGGTTTAAACACAGAAGAAAACATTTTTTGACAGTTAAGAGTGTGGGGAGGGAGGGCGAGGGATATTCACTAATTAGATAGTAGACAAGAACTATCTTAGGTGAAGTGAAGGACAACACACACTACAGGGGAAGTCAGCACAACCGGACTAAACCAAAAGCTAAGACGTTTCCTGAACACAACCAAACACTTCTAGGGCCAGAGTAGCAGGGGCGGGGCGCTGGGGGCCATGGTTCCAGGGGACATCTATGTCAATTGACATAACAAAGTTTGTTAAGAAAATGTTCTGCATTCCATTTTGGTGAGTGGTGTCTAGGGTCTTAAAAGCTAGCAAGTGGCCATCTAAGATGCATCAATTGGTCCCAGCCCACATGGAGCAAAGGAGAATGAAGAATACCAAAGACACAAGGGACACATTAGCCCAAGAGACAAAAAGGGCCACATAAACCAGAGACTCCTTCAGCCTGAGACCTGAAGAACTGGATATTGCCCGGCTACCACCAATGACTGCCCTGACAGGGAACACAACAGTGAATCCCTGATTGAGCAGGAGAAAAGTGGGGTGCAGTGCTCAAATTCTAGTAAAAGACCAGACTTAATGGTCTGACTGAGGCTAGAGGAACCCCAGAAGGCATGTTCCCTGGCCTCTCTGTTAACCCAGAACTAAAACCTTTCCTGAAGCTAACTCTTCAGACAAAGATTAGACTGGACTATAAGATATAAAATGATACTCATGAAGAGTATACTTCTTTGTTCAAGTAGGTACATGAGACTAAATGGGCAGCTCTTGTCCAGAGGCCCGATGAGAAGGTAGAAAGGTATATGAGCTGGTTGAATGGACACGGGAAACCTGGGGTGGAAAGGGGGAGTGTGCTGTCACAATATAGGGATAGCAGCTATGGTTACATAACAATATGTGTATAAATTTTTGTATGAGAAAGTAACTTGAGCTGTAAACTTTCATCTAAAAAAGCACAATAAAAAATAAATATTTTTGGAAAAATGAAGAAATAACCTACAGACTAGGAGAAATTGTTAGGAACCATATGGTGTGTAAGTGTTTTATATCTAGGACATACACATAACCTTTACAACCTAACAACATAAAGACAAACAATCCAATAAAAAAAAATGGTCAAAGGCCTTGAATAGACATTTCACCAAAGAAGAAATGCAAATGGCCAACAATCACATGAAAAGATGCTCAATGTCATTAGCCATTAGGGAAACCCAAATCAAAACAATAACAAGATACCACTTCATCCCTTCTAGGATAGCTAAGATTAAAAAAAAAAGCAGAAAACAGCATAAACCCTCATTCATTGCTAATGGGAATTCAAAATGGTACAGCTACCGTGCCACTGTGGAAACAGTTTGGAAGTTCCTCATAGAGTTAAACATTGAACTACCCTATGACCCAGCAATTTCACTCCTAAGTATACACCCAGAAGAACTGAAAGCAGAAACACAAACAGATGTTTGTACGCCAATGTTCATTGCTAGCACTATTCACAAACAACCAAAATGTCCATCAGCAGAAGAATGGATAAATAAAATGTGGTGTGTACATACAATGGAATATTATTCAGCCATAAAGAGAAATGAAGTCCTGATACATGCTGTACCATGGATGAAACTTGAAAATGTTATTATGAGTGCAGTAAGTCAACCACAAAAGGACAAATACTGTATTATCTCCTTTATATGAAATATCTAGAATAGGCAAATGAATAGAGATAAAAGTTTATTATTGGTTACCAGGAGCAGGAGGGTGGGGGAAAAGAGGAATTATTGTTTAGGAGTATCTGCTGTGATGGAAAATTTGGCAACAGATACTGGTGATGGTTGTAATTGGTGTCAATCACTGAATTGTACACCTAAAAAATGTTGAATTGGCAAATGTTGCATTATATATATTTTTACTGCAATTTAAAAAAGCAAGAACACAGAGAAAGGGGAAAAAGATGTCTACTCTCACCTCTTCTGTTCAGCATTGTCTTGGAGATCTTAGCCAGTATGGTAATTTAAGTAAAACAAAACAAAAAAAAAGACATATAGAGTAAAAAACAAGATATACTATCTCTATTTGCAGATGACATGACTGTCTACTTGGAAAATCCCAAAGAATCTACAAAAAAAAAAAAAACAGTTACTTGAGTTTAGCAAATTGCAAGCTACAAAAATTGCTTGTATTTCTATATATTAGCAATGAAGTTCAATAATAGGTAAAAACAATTGATAATGATAGAAGTTAAAATAGTTGTTACCTCTGGTAAGGTGGTATTGACTGGAAAAGAGCATAAAGGGACCTTCTGGAGTGTTGGAAGTGTTCTATATCATGCTGTAGGTAGTGGAAACGTGTAAAAATTCATAAAGCTGTTTGTTTAATATTAGTGCACTTCATTCATTTTATTGTATGCATGCTCTGCCTCAAAACTTTTTAAAAAGTTCAGTCCACCAAAGGAGAATGAAAAATGTATTACATGGCAGGTGTAGGCCATCTCATATAGGATTCTACCTGTGGTGGATAACCAAAAAAATGTTTTAAAAGGTTCAGTCCACCAAAGGTGAATGAAACTTTATTACATAGTATGGTATAGTCCGCTTCATATAGGATTCTGCCCAAGGGGGATACCTAAGAAATACTGTCTACTGACTAAATGAAACACTTTGTAAACTCTCCTTTACTTTTCTTAAAATAAAAGCACAATTTACGCGATGCAGTATCTTCTGGTTAATATAGCCATTAGAGTGAGCATGGACCAAGAGAAAGTTCACAGGAGGCAGATAAACACTGGATTTGAATTAGAATCTTAGTTACAGCAGCAGGACATCTTCAGGCTAGTTAGAAGCATCATGACAGTGATTTCAGAAAGTATAGGAATGCTACTGAATGCATAACAGGGTGTTGAAAGTATTGATGAGCTTATAGATTTAAATATGTAAAAAAAATCTGCTCACAGAAGCTTGGGATAACCTTCAAATTCTAAATAAAATGAATTTTCCTCAACAGAAAAACCTCCCCAGTAGAGAGATTAGAACAGGAAAGAATAATGAAATATAATCACAGAGCATGTTGCATTTTTGCCTTTCTTAGGGTACTTCTCAGATGATCCATGTGAAACATTGCTTCTGCTGTATGAGTTTGAAATTAAAGCCAAAATGAATGATCCATCATTGGACAGCTTCCTGGAGTCAGTGTGGGAATTGCCTCATTTGGAAAGTAAAACATTTGAAACAATTGCATGTAAGAGCTATATTTATGCTTTTGTAAGGCTAGTGCCCATTTAGATCTTACTACTTTTTTCTTATCTTTACTCTTCTCTCATACCTCTCATACCTGCACCCTCATAGCACTTTGTTACTCTCTCTCTCTAACGTCATTCCTAGACTATTTTGTATTACAATCATTTGTGCAGTTATCTTTATATATGATTATAAACTCCTTAGGGCCATGAGCAATCGTTACCTATATTTGTTGTTATTATAAACCCCAGCAAAGTGCATTGCTCATAATAGGTGCTTGTACTTATTTTATTTGTAGAATTTAATTATATCACTACACAATCACTACATTTCAGAAGGTTAGTTTTACTAAGCTCACTAGAAATTATAATAAATGGTTTCTCCATTCAAAGGTATCTAAGCAATTAATCAAATTGTTCAGAAGAATATTGCTGGTATTTTTTAACACAACTGCCACCCTGTATTTTCTGGTTTAGCTGAAAGTAGTATTTGGGGGCCCAGAGCCTCTTTGGGAATATACTGCAGGAAATGGCTGAATCATCTTACCTTTTTATCTCTCACCTTTCTCAGGAGCATGAGTGTGATTGACAAAGGTATTAGAAACACAGGAGTCACATTTGCCTTTCCTTGGTGTGCCAAAACAGAATTCCTAGATCCACGGAACAGAGAGTATATACTTTACGGACATGTCATAGTAGCCTCTGCTGTTTGCATAGTAGAACTCCAATTCTAGAGGCCTATTAAATGCATCTAGAAATTTGGGGGTTAGTTATCTCTGACACTTACTCTCATGTCAACTGTTTCTTATCTTTAGTATTGACAAAAACAGTATAATGTAAAAAAAATTCCATGCAAATAATAACCAAAAGAGAACTAGGGTGGCAATCTTAATACCACACAAAGTATATTTTAAGACAAAATCTGTTAGAAGAGATAAAGATGGACATTATATAGTGATAAAAGGGTCAATTCATCAAGAAGATTTAGCAAATATATATGCACCCAACATCGGAGCACCTAAATATATAAAGCGAAAACTGATAGAATTAAAGGGAGAAATAGATAGCAGTGCAATAATAGTTGGAGACTTCAATACACCAATTTGAATACTGAACATAACATCTAGAAAGAAAATCAACAAGGAAACAGAGGACCTGAATGACACTATAAACCAACTAGACTTAACAGACATATATAGAACACTCCACCAAACAACAGCACAATATGCATTCTACTCCAGTGCACATGGATCATTCTCCAGGATAGACCACATGTTAGCTCACAAAGCAAGTCTTGATAAATTTAAAAAGACTGAAATCATACAAAGTATTTTCTCTGACCACAATGGAGTAAAGTTAGAAATCAAAAAGAGAAAAAAAAATTGGAAAATACACAAATATAGGGAAATTAAACAGCACATTATTAAACTGCCAATGGGCCAAGAGAGAAATCAAAACGGAAATCATAAATTTCTTAGAGTCAAATGAAAATGAAAGAGCAACTTAAAAAAACTTATGGGATGCAGCAAAGGCAGTACTCAGAGGGAAACTTAAAGCAATAAATGCCTGTATGAAAAAAGAAGAAGATAAATGAGCAGCTTAACTCAACAACTCCAAGAACTAGAAGGAGAAGAGCAAACTACACCTAAACCTACCAGAAGAAAGGAAATAGCAAAGATCAGAGCAGAAATAAATAAAACAGAAAAACAATAGAATCAATAAAACCAGAAGCTGGTTCTTTGAAAAGATCAATAAAATTGACAAACCTTTTGCTGGACTGAAAAAAAAGAGAAAAGATACAAATAACCAAAATAAGAAATAAAAGTGGGGACATTACAACTGAACTGTCTTAGTCATCCAGTGCTGCTATAACAGAAATACCACAAGTGGATGGCTTTAACAAAGAGAAGTTTATCTCCTCACAGTAAAATAGGCTAAGAGTCCAAATTCAGGGCATCAGCTCCAGGGGAAGGCTTTCCCTGTCAGCCTTCTCATCAATCTTCCCCCAGACTAGGAGCTTCTCCGCACAGGGACCCCAGGTCCAAAGGACGAGCTCAGCTCCTGGTACTGCTTCGTTGGTGGTATGAAGTCCCCCCACCCCCACCCCCCCACTGCTTGCTTCCCTTTCCTTTTTATCTCTTGAGAGATAAGAGGTGGTGTAGGCCACACCCCAAGGAAACTCCCTTTACACTACATTAGGGATGTGACTAGGTAAGGGTGTTACAATCCCACCCTAATCCTCTTTAACATAAATTACAATCACAAAGTGGAGGATAACCACACAATACTGGGGATCAGGGCTTAGCCAAGTTGACACATATTTTGGGGGGACACAATTCAATCCATGACCTGAGCCAATAGAAATAAAGAGAATTATGACAGAGTATTAGAAATAAAACACAGCAACAAACTGAATAACCTGCATGAAATGGACAAATTCTTAGGAGCATACAACCTATCCAAACTTAAGAAGAAATAGAAAGTCCAAACAGACCCATAACAAGTGAAGAGATAGAATCAGTGATCAAAAACCTCCCCCCCAAAAAAAGTCGTCAACCAGATGGTTTCAATGGGGAATTCTACCAAACATTTAGGGAAGAATTGACACCAATACTGTTTAAAATCTTCCAAAAGATAAAGAAGGAAGGAATATTCCCTAATTCATTCTTTGAAGGAAACATAACCCTGATACCCGAACAAAAGACACCACAAGAAAAGAAAACCACAGGCCAATATCTCTTGTGAATATAGATGGAAAAACCCTCGACAAAATTCTAATGAACAGAATCAAAGAGCATATTAAAAGAGTCATACACTGTGACCAAAAAAAAGTAATAAACCAAACCCAGTGCTGTCGAGTTGATTCTGACTCATAGCGACCCTATAGGACAGAGTAGAACTGCCCCATAGAGTTTCCAAGGAGCTCCTGGCAGATTCAAACTGCCGACCCTTTGGTTAGCAGCCGTGGCACTTAACCACTACGCCACCAGGGTTTCCACACTGTGACCAAGTGGGATTTATTCCAGGAAGGTAGGAATGGTTCAACTTTAGAAAATCAATCAACATAATATACCACATCAATGGAACAAAGGAAAACAACCACATGATCATCTCTATGGATGCAGAAAAAGCATTTGATAAAATTCAACACACTTTCTTGATGAAAACCCTAAAGAAGATTGGAGTAGAAGGGAAATTCCTCGATATGATTCAGGGCATATATGAACAGCCAACATTATATTTAATGGAGAAAGACTGGGAACTTTCCCCCAGAAATCAAGAATAAGACCAGGGTGCCCACTCTCACCACTTCCATTCAATAATGTATTGGAAGTCCTAGCCAGAGGAGTAAGACAAGAAAAACAAATAAAATGTATCCATACTGGAAAAGAAGTAAAATTATTTCTATTCACAGATGATATGATCCTATACATAGAAAATCCCAAAGACTCCACAAGAAAACTTCTAGAGCTAATAGAGGAATCTAGCAAAGTTGCAACGTACAAGTTCAACCAACGAAAATCAGTTGGGTTTCTATACAACAGCAGTGAGAAATCTGAAAGGGAAATTAGGGAAATAATTCCATTTATAATAGCATCTAAGAGAATAAAATACGTAGGAATTGCATTGTCAATCCGTTTTCATGGATTGGAAGACTTAATATTGTTAAGATGTCATTACTACCCAAAGCAATCTATAGATTCAATGCAACTCCAGTCAAAATCCCAACAGGCTTCTTTACAGAAATGGAAAACAAATCCTCAACTTTATATGGAACAGCTGTTGTTGTTAGGTGCTGGTGAGTCAGTTCCAACTCATAACGATCCTGTGTACAACAGAACAAAACACTGCCTGGACCTGCAACATCCCCACAATCATTGCTATGTTTGAGTCCATTGTTGCAGCCACTGTGTCGGTCCGTCTTGTTGAGGGTCTTACAATTTTTTGCTGACTTTCTACTTTACTAAGCATAACGTCCTTCTCCAAGGACTGGTCCCTACTTATAACAAGTCCAAAGTACATGAGAGGAAGTCTCACAATCCTCACTTCTAAGGAGCATTCTGGCTTTACTTCTTCCAAGACAAATTTGTTTGTTCTTCTGGCACTCCATGATATATTCAATATTCTTTGCCAACACCATAATTCAAAGGCATCAATTCTTCATTGGTCTTTCTTATTCATTGCCCAGCTGTTGCATGCATATGAGGTGATTGAAAATACGATGGCTTAGGTTAGGTTAGGTTAGGTTAGGTTAGGTTAGGTTAGGTTAGGTTAGGTTAGGTTAGGTTAGGTTAGGTTAGGTTAGGTGACTCAACGGAAATGAGTTTTTTGGTTTTTTTTTTAGGTTAGGTGCACTTTAGTCCTCAAAGTGACATCTTTGCTTTTTAACACTTTAAAGAGGTCTTTTGCCACAGACTTGCCCAATGCAATACATATTTGATTTCTTGACTGCTGCTTCCATGGGAGTTGATTGTGGATCCAAGTAAAGTGAAATCCTTGACAACTTCAACCTTTTCTCCAATTATCATGATGTTGCTTATTGGACCAGTTGTTCAGATTTTTGTATTCTTTATGTTGAAATGTAATCTATACTGAAGGCTGTAGTTTGATCTTCATCAGTAAGTGCTTCAAGTCCTCTTTAACTCCTTTCAGCAAGCATGGTTGTGTCATCTGCATATCAAAGGTTGTTAATGAGTCTTTTTCCAATTCTGATGCCACATCCTTCTTCATAAAGTCTAGCTTCTCAGATTATTTGCTTAGCATACAGATTGAATAAATATGGTGAAAGGATACAACCCTGATGCACACCTTTCCTGATTTTAAACCACACAGTATCCCCTTGTTCAGCTTGAATAACTGCCTCTTGGTCTATGTACAAGTGCTGCATGAGCACAATTAAGTGCTCTGGGATTCCCATTCTTTGCAATGTTATCCATAATTGGTTATGATCCACACAGTTGGATGCCTTTGCATAGTCAATAAAACACAGGTAAACATCTTTCTAGTATTCTCTGCTTTCAGCCAAAATCCATCTGACATCAGCAATGATATCCCTGATTTCATGTCCTCTTCTGAATCTGGCTTGAATTTCTGGGAGTTCCCTGTCGATGTACTGCTGCAACTGCTTTTGAATGATCTTCAGCAAAATTTTACTAGTGGAAATAGAGCCAACATGGCACTATAGACAGAAGCACCATGCCATCCCTCTGTAGCAAAGATCCGAAAAACTAAGTAAAACAGATACAAACGTCAATTCTAAAACCATAAGTACCAAATGAAGGAATAAAGAAGTCGATCAAGTGCCAAACATGATAAGAAACTGACAGAGAACAGAGAACGAGAAGAGCTACAGAGCGGAGGTCCCCTACCAGTTAATGTGGTCAGACTCACCATCTTGGGCTATAGCCACCAAAGAATTCAGACAGGGAGCACAGGAAGGCAACTTCACAGAGCTCCCAACAGGAGACAGAGCACCCAGTAACCAGGAATACATGCTTTCCCACCCTACACCCTTCTTCCCTGTACGAGGCCTATGCTGCTTGCTAATCGGCCACGGCCACTCCGCCGGAGATACACCAGCTCATTGTTGCCAGGATCGGCCATCTTAGACGTGAACCACCAAGGACTTTGAACAGTGAGTACGGGAAGGCAACTCCACAGAGCTCCCAGCAGGAGACAGAACACCCAATAACCAGGGATACACTCTTTCCCACCTCCCATCCTTCTTTCCTCTAAATGGCCTCTGCTGCTTGCCAATGAGCCACAGTTGCTCTGTAGGAGAGACACTAGCTCACTGCCACCAGGGTCCACTCTGCTCCCACCAGCCAGGCCCTTCAGCACCATTTTTGTTTGTTTGCTTTTCTGGTTTGTATTTTTGTTTTTTTTTATTTCTTTGTTTTTGGTTTTTTTGTTGTTGCTTTTCTCTCTCTCCCTTCTTTCCTTTTCTTTCTCCCACCCCAGCTAGCCCCGTGTGCCATCCCCTCCTCTTCTTAACAGGCTGTGATTTTTTTTTTTTGGTTTGTTTGTTTGTTCTATTTCTGTTCTTTCTTTCCTTTCTCCTGCCCATGCAGCCCTGTGCACCATCCCCACTCCTGGAGAGGCTGTGATGCACAGCTCAGCTGGAGAGTCACTGTGCTCGGCCTCCCCATGTCTGCACCACCATCACCAACCGGCTCCCTCAGTGCCATTTTATTTATTGTTTGTTTGTTTGGGATTTTTTCTTTTATTTTTGTTATTGTTTCTTCTCTCTCACTCCCTTCCTTGCTTTCCTTTCTCCCATCCACCCAGCCCCATGCACTGCCCCCAACGTCTTGGCGGGCTGTGCTGTACTGCTCAGCTGGAGGGCCTCTGGCACACGGCCTCCCCGGCTCTGTGCCTCCCTGACAGGCCAGCTCCCTCAGTGCCATTTTTAAATTTTTTTCTTTATTTTTCCCCTTCTTCTCCCTGCCACCTAGGCCCTTCAGTGCCACCACCCCTTCCTGACAGACCATGCCATACCACCCAGCAAGAGAGACATCAGCTCACCACCACCCCAATTCTGCCCTGCCCCCAACAGCAGGTGCCTCCACTACCACATTTTTGTTGTTGCTGTTGTTTTTATATTTTTTTATTTGATTGTTGGTTTCTTCTCTATCTCCCCTCTTTCCTTTTCTTTCTCCTGCCCACCTAGCACCATGCACCACACTTGATGCTTCTCAACAGGCTGACTCACACTGCTTGGCTCGAGAGCCACCAGCACACGGCCTCACCAGGTTTTCCCTACACCACCTGCCGAATCCTACCGCACCGCCATTTTATTTACTTTTTTTACTTCATTTTTTGTCTTCCTTTTTTTTTAACTTTTTTTGTCTTTGTTTCTCTCTCTTCCTTCACCCACCCACTTAGCTCTGCACATCACATCCTCTCCTTTTCTTCCTGCCTATCTGAACATGTGCCAGGTGCCACACCATCAAACAGTACTGACACAGTCCCCCGGACCTTGCCCTGCAATGCCCCCAGCCCCGCCCCATGACCCACAGTTCATGCTGAAAACTACCCATCCCCGCTCCTCCACCCCCGCTGGACCCACCCTACTGGACCATAGCTGAGTGACTGACCCTGCCCACCTGGAAAAGATGGTGAGAAGTATCATGCCCACAGGTGAGCAAGCAACAAAACACACTCAGCCCACCTGCCCAGACATAACAAAATAAAACAAAAATCAGCATGAAACAATCAAATCTGCAATCAATAAATGAAGAAAATAATTAATGAATGTCCTGGAGACAGCAGACAATATCAAAACATAAAAAAGGGAGAATATGGATCCAGAAAGCAACCAAAATAAACCACCAGATGACCTTCTGCTAGAAGAAAAGGCACTGGAACTACCTGATAGGGAATTCAGAACTCTAATATTCAGAGTTCTCCAAAAGATGAAGGAAAATGTAGACAAAAAATAAGGAAAAAATAGACAATCATGGAAAAGACAGACAAAATAATGGAAGAAATCAGGAAAATAATATAGGAACATAATGCCAAAATAAATAAATAACTACAAATCACACAAAAACAGCAACTAGAAATTCAAAAGACAAACAACAAGATTTCTGAAATGGACAGTGCAATGGAAGGTTTTGGGAGCAAATTTGAAACAATGAAAGACAGGATCAGTGAAATTGAAGGCAAATCCTTGGATACCACTTTGAGGAAAAATCAGAGAATAGAATGAAGAAAAATGAAGAAACCCTGGGAACAATATGGGATACAATCAAAACCAAACATTTGCATGTGATCGGAGTTCCAGAACGGTGAGAAAATGGAAAACACAGAGTCATTGAGATTTGCGGACAGAAAACTTTCCTAATATCAAAAAAGATGAAAAGCTGACAATCCAAGAAGTTCAACAAACCCCATATAGGATAGACCTCAAAAGAAAAACACAAAGACATATCATAATCACACTCACTAAAACCAAAGATAAAGAAGGAATCCTAGAGCAACTCAAGAAAAACAAAAAGTCACATACAAAGGGAAAACAATAAGACTAAGCTCTGATAACTCAGCAGAAACCATGCAGGCAAGAAAGCAATGGGATGACATATATAAAATTTTGAAAGAAAAAACTGCCAACCAAGAATAATATATCCTGCAAAACTTTCACTCAAATATGATGGTGAAATTAGGACATCTCCAAATAAACAGAAATTAAGGGAATATATTAAAAAAAAAACAATTTGCAAAAACTATTAAAGGGAGTCCTTCAGCTAGAGAACCAACAACCTGAATTTAGCACATAAGACAGCATGAGCCAGATACCAACCTAGATAATGAGCTCTTAAAGATAAAACAAAACTAAAAATTTTACAACAGGGAACCAGAGAGGTCGATCTGTAAATGACAACATCAGAACAATAAAAAAGGAAATAAAAGTTGTTGGTATTGAACTCTCAAATGGAGAGGAAGTCAAGGCATTATCATGTAATAAAAGACTGGTTCAAACTTAGGAAGATGGGGTAAGTTTCAAGGTAAGCACAAAGAAATTTAACAAACCTATTCATCAAAATAAAAAAGAAAAACATAAAGTCTCAGTAAACACAAAATCCACAAATACACACACACACACGCACACACACACAAAAGAAATTAAGCAGAGTAGAAAAAACAAAGAAAATGCCAACACCAAAAAAAGCACTACAAAATGACAGCAATAAACTCACACCTATCAATAATCATACTGAACATAAATAGCTTAAATGCACCCATAAAGAGACAGAGAGTGACAGAAAGGATAAAAAAAAAGGACCCATCAATATGCTGTCTACAAGAGACACGCCTTAGAAACAAAGACATCAATTTGTTAAAAATCAAAGGATGGAAAAAAATATATCAAACAAACAGCTACCAAAAAAGAGCAGGGGTGACAATACTAATCTCAGATAAAATAGATTTTAAAACAAAATCAACCATAAAGACAAAGAAGGGCATTATATAATGATTAAAGGGACAATCGGACAAGAAGACATAACCATAATAAATATCTACACACCCAATGACAAGGCTCGAAAATACATAAAACAAACTCTAAAAGCACTGAAAAGAGAAATTGACAGTTCCACAATACTAGTAGAAGACTTCAATGCACCGCTCTCGGTAAAGGACAGAACATCTAGAAAGAAACTCAACAAAGATACAGAAGATCTAAAGGCCACAGTCAGCCAACTTGACCTCATAGGCATACGTAGAACATTCCACTCAAAAGCTACAAAGAACACATTCTTTCCCAATGCACATGGAACGTTCTCCAGAATAGGCCACAAAGCAACCCTCAACAAAATCCAAAACATTAACATAATACAAAGTATCTTCTCTGATCACAATGCCATCAAAGTAGAAATTAACAACAGGAAGAGTAAGGGGAAATATATATATATATATGGAAACTGAATAACACCCTGCTTAAGAACTACTGGGTAATAGAAGAAATCAAAGAAGGAATCAAAAAATTGCTAGAATCAAACAAGAATGAAAGCACATCATACCAAAACTTTTGGGACACAGCAAAGGCAGTGCTCAGAGGTCAATTTATAGCAATAGATACATCAAAAAACAAGAAAGGGACAAAATCAAAACATTAGCTACACAACTAGAAAAAATAGAAAGAGAACAGCAAAAGAAGCCCACACCACCAGAAAAGAAAATAATAAAGATCAGAGCAGAAATAAATGAAATAGAAAAACAATAGACAGAACCAACAAAACCAGAAGTTGGTTCTTTGAAAGGATCAACAAAATCAACAAACCACTGGCCAAACTGACAAAAGAAAAACAGGACAGGACACAAATAACTCAAATAAGAAATGAAATGGGGGACATTACATTAGACCCAACAGAAATAAAAAGGATCATAACAGACTACTATGAAAAACTATACTCCAACAAATTTGAAGATCTAGAGGAAATGGACGAGTTTCTAGAAACACACTACCTACCCAAACTAAAACAAACTGAAGTTGAAAATCTGAACAGATGCATAGCAAGAGAAGAAATTGAAAAGGTAATTCAAAAAGCTCCCCACCCCACCCCCCAAAAAAAACCTGGCCTAGATGGCTTCACTGGAGAATTCAACCAAACATTCAGAGAAGAGCTTATACCAGCACTACTCAAACTATTTCAGAATGTAGAAATGGAAGGGATATTTCTGAATTCATTCTCTGAAGCCAGCTTAACCCTGATACCAAAACCAGGGAAAGACACCACCAACAAAGAAAATTATAGACCAATATCTCTCATGAATATGGATGCAAAAATTCACAACAAAATTCTAGACAATAGAATTCAGCATCATGTAAAAAAAATAATACACCACGACCAAGTGGGATTCATAGCAGGTATGCAAGGATGATTCAACATTAGAAAAATAAATCAAAATAATCTACCACATAAATAAAACAAAAGAAAAATCACATGATCATCTCATTTGACACAGAGAAGACATTTGATGAAGTCCCACACCCAATCCTGATAAAAATTCTCAATAACTTAAAAATAGAAGGGAATTCCTCAACATAATAAAGGGCTTCTATACAAAACCAACAACCAACATCATTCTCAGTGGAGAAAAACTGAAAACATTCCACCTGAGAACAAGAACAAGACAAGGATGCCCTTTATCAGCACTCCTATTTAACATTGTGCTGGAAGTCTTAGCTAGAGCAATAAGGTGAGAAAAAGAAATAAAGGGCATCCAAATTGGTAAGGAAGAAGTAAAACTGTCCCTATTTGCAGACAATATGATAGTATACATGGAAAACCCAAAAGACTCCACGAAAAAACTACTGGAAGAAGTAGAACTTCTTCCTTTACTGAAGAAGTAAAACTGTCCCTATTTACAGATATGATAGTATGGAAAACCCAAAAGACTCCATGAAAAAACTACTGGAAAGATTCAGTAAAGTCACAGGATACAAGATAAACATACAAAAATCAGTTGGATTCTTATAAAGTAGAGAACTACAAAAAAGGAATCAGATAAACAATAACATTTGTAATAGCACCAAAAAATAAAATAAAATACTTAGGAATAAATCTAACCAGGAATGTAAAAGACCTATATATAAAGAAAACTACAAAACACTACTTACGTCAAGAAACTAAAAGACACCTGCTTAAATGGAAAAACATACCATGCTCATGGATAGGTAGACTTAACATTGTGAAAATGTCAATTCTACCCAAAAAAAAAAAAAAGCAATCTACAAATACAATGCAATCCCAATCCAAATACCAACAGCATTCTTTAACAAGATGGAAAAACTAATCATTGACTTTATATGGAAAGGGAAGAGGCCCCAGATAAGTAAAGCACTACTGAAGAGGAATAAAGTAGGAAGACTCGGACTGCCTGACCTCAGAGCCTACTATACAGCTATGGTAGTCAGTACAGCCTGGTACTGTTACAATGACAGGCACATTGACCAATGGAACAGAATTGAGAACCCAGATGTAAATCCATCCACCTGTGGTCACCTGATCTTCGACAAAGGCCCAAAGTCCATTAAATGGAGAAAAGACAGTCTTTTTAACAAACAGTATGGGAATAATTGGATGTTCATCTGCAGAAAAATGAAACAGGACCCATACAACAAAAACTAATTCAAAATGGCTTGAAGACCTAAATATAAAACCAAAAACTATAAAGGTCATAGGAGAAAAAATAGGGTCAACTCTGGAGGCCCCAGTACACAGAATTAACAGGACACAAACCATGACTGACAACACAAACACCAGAAGATAAGCTAGATAACTGGGATCTTCTAAAATTTAAACACTTATACTCATCAAAAGACTTCACCAAAAGAGTAAAAAAAGAACCTACAGACTTGGAAAAAAAAAATTTGGCTGTGACAAATCTGACAAAGGTCTAATCTGTAAAATCTGCAGGAATATCCGACACTTCTACAACAAAAAGACAAATAATCTAACCAAAAAATGAGCAAAGGAAATGAACAGACACTTCACCAAAAAAAAAAAAATCACCAAAGAAGACATTTAAGCAGCTTAGAGATATATGAGAAAATGCTCGCGATCACTAGCCATTAAAAAATGCCATTAGAGAAATGCAAATCAAAACTGCAATGAGATACCATGTCACCCTGACATTACTGGCATGAATCAAAAAAACAAAGTAACAAATGTTGGAGAGGCTGCAAGGAGATCAAAATTCTTATGCATTGCTGATGGGAATGCAGAATGGTACAACCATTTTGGAAAAGGACGTGGCACTTCCTTAAAAAGTTAGAAATACCATATGATCCAGCAATCCCACTCCTAGGAATATATCCTAGAGAAATCAGAGTCATCATACGAATAAACATATGCACACCCTTGTTCATTGCAGCGTTGTGAACAATAGCACAAAGATAAAGACAACATAGGTGCCCATCAACAGATGAATGGATAAACAAACTATGGTACATACAACGGAATACTACATAAGAATAAAGAATAATGATGAATCTGCGAAGCATCTCACAACATGGATGTATCTGGAGAGCATTATGCTCAGTGAAATAAGTCAACTACAAACAGACAAATATTGTATGAGACCACTACTATAAAAACTCATGAAATGGTTTACACACAAAAAGAAACGATCTTTGATGATTACGAGGGAGCGGAGGGGTAGGAGGAAAAACCACTAAATAGACCATAGATAAGTGGTAACTTTGCTGAAGGGTAAGACAGTACACAATACTGAGGAAGACAGCACAACTTGTCCAAGGCATGGTCATGGAAGCTCCACAGACACATCCAAACTCTCTGAGAGACCAAATTACTGGGCTGAGGACTGTGGGGACCATGGTCTTAGGGAACATCTAGCTCAATTGGCATAACATAGTTTATAAAGTAAATGTTCTACATTCTACTTTGGTGAGTAGCGTCTGGGGTCCAAAAAGCTTGTGAGAAGCCATCTAAGATACTCCACTCATCCCACCCCATCTGGAGCAAGGGAGAATGAAGAAAACCAAAGACACAAGGTGACATGGATTGAATTGTATCCCCCCAAAAATATGTGTCAACTTGTTTAGGCCGTGATTTCAAGTATTGTGTGGTTGTCCTTCATTTTGTGACTGTAATTTTATGTTAAAGAGGATTAGGGTGGGATTGTAACACCCTTGCCCAGGTCACATCCCTGATCTAATGTAAAGGGAGTTCCCCTGGGTTATGGCCTGCACCACCTTGTATCTCTCAAGAGGGGGGTCCTAATGCCACCAAGAAAGCAGTGCAGGGAGCAGAGCACATCCTTTGGACCCACGGTCCCTGCATGGAGAAGATCCTGGTCTGGGGGAAGATTGATGAAAAGGCCGACAGAGAAAGAAAGACTTCCCCTGGAGCTGACGCCCTTAATTTGGACTTTTAGCTTACTTTACCGTGAAGAAATAAATTTCTCTTTGCCAAAGCCATCTACTTGTGGTATTTCTTTTATAGCAGCACTAGAGGACTATGATACAAGGGAAAGATTTGTCCAAAGGACTAATGGACCACAACTACCACAGCCTCCACCAGACTAAGTCCAGCACAACTAGATAGTGCCCGGCTACCACCACTGACTGCTCTAACAGGGATCACAATACAGGGTCCTGGACAAAGCTGGAGAAAAATGTTAGAACAAAATTCTAACTCACAAAATAAATAAATAAAGACCATACTTACCGATCTGACAGAGACTGAAGAAACCCTGAGAGTATGGCCCCAGGACACCTTTATAGCTCAGTACTGAAGTAATTGCTGAAGTTCACCGTTCAGCCAAAGATTAGAGAGGCCCATAAAATAAGACGAGACTTAAGGGGCACACCAGCCCAGGGGCAAGGACGAAAAGGCAGGAGGGAACAGGAAAGCTGGTAATGGGGAACCCAAGGTCAAGAAGGGGAGAGTGTTGACGTGTCATGGGGTTGGCAACCAATGTCACAAAATAATATGTGTATTAATTGTTTAATGAGAGACTAGTTTGCTCTGTAAACCTTCATCTAAAACACAATTAAAAAGAAAATTTCATGTGATTTATTTACAACAATGACCAAAAAAGGTGGGGGGGATAGCTACTGAGGCTGCTTATGTACAACCAAACACCTCATGGGATTTGGTTCCATCGTTTTGAAGTTTTGTTTTTGTTGTCAGGTGGCATCAAGTCGGTTCCTACATATAGCGACCCCGTGTACAACAAAACAAAACAAGGTTGGTCCTGTGCCATCTCGCAATCGTTGTTATGCAGCCACTGTGTCAATCCATCTTGTCGATGGTCTTCCTCTTTTTTGCTGACCCTCTACTTTACCAAGAATGATGTGCTTCTCCGGGGACTGGTCCCTTCTGATAATATGTCCAGCACATGAGATGAAGTTGTGAGGTTTAGGGTCATCGTTTCATAGGACATCCCAGTTAACTGGCCTACTAATGTCTTTAGTGCATCTCTTCTACCTCCTAGTTCGTTGTGTAGTGCTTGAGGTCTTAAAAGCTTGCAAGCAAACATTCAGGGCACAACAATTGGTCTCTATTCATCTGGAACAAAAGAGGAAGAAGGAGAGTCAGGAATAAGAGGAGGTTATGGAATAAGTGGCTAATTGCCTCCATGAATAACTGCTTCCTTTACCATGAGGCCAGAAGAACTGGATGGTGCCCAGCTACCATTACTGAACATTTTGATCAAGGATTCTATAGAGGAATCCCGATCAAAAGCAGAAAAATGCAGAATTTCAAATTCTCATGGAGTCCAGGCTTTCTGAAGCCAAGGGGGCTAGATGAACCCCTGAAACTATTGCCCTGAGATAATCTTGAACACTTAAACCAAAAATATCCCCTGAAGTCTTCTTAACACCAAGGCTTTGAACAGGTTCATTCCAATTTGAACACCTGCTGAGAATTTGCATTTCCAAAAAGTTCCCAGGTGATGCTAATGCTACTGGTTAGGGAACAATTCTGAGAATCACTAGTAAAACAGTGGTTCTCAAATTTTATTATACATAAGAATCACCTGTGGATCTTGTTAAACTGTACATTCTGATTCATTATCTCTGGGGTGAAAAATGCAAGTTATCATCATGGGTTTGAGGAACCAAAAGGAACCGTTAGAAGCCCTGCTTAATACCCAACAATAATTTAACTTAATTAGTGTTATGAATTGAACTGTGTCCCTCAAAAATATGTGTTTTAAATTCTAACCTCTATGCCTGTGGTTATAATCCCATTTGGGAATGGGTTCTCTTTGTTGCACACATAAAACAGGATTAGTGTAGGGTGTGTCTTGAGTTAATCTCTTTGAGATATTAAAGAGATTAAGCAAGCAAGTGAGAGAAGCAGAGATAGGTAAAGAGACATGCCAAGCCACGTGAAGACTGCCCAGAAGCAGAAGTCTTCATAAGAGACAAGGACCTTCCTCCGGAGCTGAAAGAGAGAGAAAGGCTTCCCCTAGAGTCGGCACCCTGAATTCGGACTTCTAGCCTCTTGAACTGTGAGAAAATAAATTTCTGTTTGTTAAAGCCATCCACTCAGGGGCTGATTATCCAATAGCAAGGTAAACACAGTGCTTACCTGTAATGAACAATTTCACATTTTCTCACCACATCAAAGATTCTGCTTCTAGATATGGCTGGCATCTGTCTGTTTCCCAACCCCACAGCACCTCCTACAGAATCAAAGCCTCCTTTCAAATTTACAAACCCTGACCAGGGCAGATGACTCAGTAAGCAAGGTAAAAATGGGCTTACTTGTGCTTACTTACTGATCTGTAGTGAACAATTGCTGTGCATATTCTCAACAGCAACAAAATAATAATTAAAAAAAAACAGCATATTATAATATAAATCTGCTTTCAATTAGTGTCCTTTGACTGATGTACTTTGTTTCCTACTTGGTGTGCCTCTCCTTGACTCTGGTGCACAAGATCATTGCTTCACAGTATGACTGTGTGCAGGGTCACAGAAACAGTAGGTTCTCTGTTGATGTTTGCTGAAGAAAGGATGTAACCTGGAAATCCTACCATGTTACTCTGTTCAAAAAGTAGAAGCTATCTCTGAAAGCATCTGTGGAGTCATCATTTTATAAAATTGGTTTTATTTTTGTGTTTTGTTATTGTTGTTGTAAATCTATTTCAGACCATGTGCAATTGTTCACTACAGATGATCTGGTAAGCAAAGTAACACCGTAGTTACCTTGCCTATTGGATAATCTTCCCCTGCATCCGCTTGTGGTATTTCTGTTATAGCAGCACTAGATAAGTAAGACAACTAGTAAAGAACATCTGCCTTGAGCGTCGTGCTCTTTTAAGATCTATCTATATGGGATCAGATTGACAACCAAACCAAAAAACCAAACCCATTGCCATCAAGTCTATTCCGACTCATAGCAACTTTATAGAACAGAGTAGAACTGCCCCATAAGGCTTCCAAGGAGCAGCTGGTGGACTTGAACTGCTGACCATTTAGTTAGCAGCCATAGCTCTTAACCACTGTGACACCAGGGCTCCAGATTGACAACAGCAACTCAAAATATTAGATAGGAACCTAAGAGGACAGTGAGTTTATGTTAATGGAGGAGGAACAACTCAGAAAAGGAGGGTGAGAATGGTTGCACAACTCAAAGAATGCTATCAGTGTCCCTGAATTGTACATGTAGAAACTGTTGAATTGGTGTATGTTTTGCTGTGTATATTCTCAACAGCAACAAAATAATAATTTTTAAAAAACAGTATAACCCAAAAAAACTCATAGCATATTATATTATAAATCTGCTTTCAATTAGTGTCCTTTTACTGATGTCCTTTGTTTCCTACTTGGTGTGCCTCTCCTTGACTCTGGTGTGCAAGATCATTGCTTCACAGTATGACTATGTGCAGGGTCACGGAAACAGTAGGTTCTCTGTTGATGCTTGCTGAAGAAAGGATGTAACCTGGAAATCCTACCATGTTACTCTGTTCAAAAGTAGAAGCTATCTCTGAAAGCATCTGTGGAGTCATCACTTTATAAAATTGGTTTTGTTTTTGTGTTTTGTTATTGTTGTTGTAAATCAGTAGATTTACAACAGTTTAGCTAGAGAAAGCAAATTGTAGCCTGTGATAAAAACTATGATGAATGAGATTATGGTATTTAAATTTTTTTTCTTTCCTTCCTATAGCATTAGCGATGGAAATGCCTGTACACTATCCCTCCATTGCTCTAAAGGCCCTGAAAAGCGGTTTATTGCTCCACAAAAAGAAAGACTCAATCGATGTTTTGAAATACAGGTTAGTAAATGTAATTCAGCACCTAGTCCAGGCTTTTTCACAGCCAAAAGAGCTATAATCAATGCCCCATAAGTCATCAATCACATTCAACCGGTCTGACTTAAAGATGATTAAGGGGAGGCACTCGCCTGTAATTCTGGCTAAAAAGTCCTCAGAACAGCTCCATCCATATTAAGAGTTGTATTACAGACCAAGAATTATTTAGCAAGATTAAGGAGTCTGGTTTTCCCAAAGGAGGAAAAAAGACGGAAATTTTGCTTCTTTGTGTGAGTCTAAGTGTATAACTATTTAATACTAAATATTCCAAATGTACAGAAAAGTAGAGATTAATAGAACAAATATCAATGTATCCATCACCCAAATTTAACAAATGTTAACAATTTGCTATATTTGCCTCATAGTTTTTTTCTAAACACCTTTCTTTAAAGACCAATAAGTGCTGTACATAACATAAAATATTTTTTATTGGAGATTGTATATGTTTTCTATGCCCACACACAGGGGCAGGTTATCCAATAAGCAAGGTAAGCACGGAGCTTACCTTGTTTACCATATCACCTGCAGTGAACAGTTTCACATTTTCTCACACGTCAAAGATTCTGCTTCCAGGTATGGCTGGCATCTGTCTCTCTCCCAACCCCACAGCACCTTCCTACAGAATTCAAAGCCTCTTTGCAAATTTACAGCCCCTGACAGGGATGGATGACCCAGTAAGCATGGGCTTACTTCTGTTTATTTACTAATCTGTGGTGAACAATTTCACCTAGGTTTTACATATTACTGGGTAATCCTTCCCTGCCCAGACATAGGGAAAAATATGTTATGTGATTTTTCCCTCAAAAACTTCATTGCAGTCTTCCTATTCTGAGACTTAAGAGACAGTTCTTCTGGAATTATTCCCAATTAAAATCTCAATTCTCTTGCCCATTAGAGGATGTAACAATCTGCTTTAAAGTGCTTGTAAATTGAATCAGCTCACAAATTATAGTAACAGCCACATCTCCCTAGGGCAGGAAGTTAAAAAAGACTGAAAGACAACTAACTATAGGCATGATAAAAGGAAGGATTGGTTTGCCCCTTTTATAGCTTCAAAAATCTGTCTTCTAGTTTAAACAGAGAAGAAAATATTCTTTGATGGTTACGAGATGGGGAGGGAGGGTGGGAGGGAGAAGGGTTTCCACTAATTAGATAGTGGTGAAAGTAGATAAGTTTTATTTTAGGTGAAGGGAAGGACAACACACAGTGCAGGAGAGGTCAACACAACTGGATTAAACCAAAAGCAAAGAAGTTTCTTGAATAAACTGAATGCTTCAAAGGCCACTGTAGCAGAGGTAGGGATTTGGGGACCATGGTTTCAGGGGACATCTAAGTCAATTGGCATAATAAAATCTATTAAGAAAACATTCTGCATCCCACTTTGAACAGTGGCGTCTGGGGTCTTAAACGCTAGCAAGTGGCCATCTAAGATGCATCAATAGGTCTCAACCCACCTGGAGCAAGGAATAATGAAGAACACCAAAGACACAAGGTAATTATGAGCCTAAGAGACAGAAAGGACCACATAAACCAGAGACTACATCAGCCTGAGACCAGAAGAACTAGATGGTGCCTAGCCACAACCGATGACTGCCCTGACAGGGAACACAACAGAGAACCCCTGAGGGAGCAGGAGAGCAGTGGGATGCAGACCCCAAATTCTCGTAAAAGACTAAACTTAATGGTCAGACTGGGACTAGAAGGACGCCGGAAGCCACGGTCCCCAGACCTTCTGTTAGCCCAAGACAGGAACTGTTCCCAAACCCAACTCTTCACAGGGATTGGACTGGACTATGGGATAGAAAATGATACTGGTGAAGAATGAGCTTCTTGGATCAAGCAGACACAAGAGACTGTGTTGGCATCTCCTGTCTGGAGGGGAGATGGGAGGGCGGAGGGGGCCAGAAGCTGCCCGAATGGACACGAGGAGAGAGAGTGGAGGGAAGGACTGTGCTGTCTCATTAGGGGGAGAGCAGTTAGGAGTGTATAGCAAGGTATATGTAAATTTTTGTATGAGAGACTGACCTGATTTGTAAATTTTCACTTAAAGCACAATAAAAATTAATTTAAAAAAATCTGTCTTCTGAGGTTGGAGGCCAGATAAAATTGAGGCAAGAACAGAGGAACTGCAAACTGCTTTCCAAAGTGTTTCGAAGCTCTTAGTCTCCGATGAGATTATTCAGTTTTTCTTATTTTAGCCTTGAAGCCAATGATCTTTTTCCTTATGGGGTGAGTGTTTCTCTTTTTGATTTCCAGCAAATGTATGCACAGCTTGATTAACCTCTCAGTGCCAGATCGGGTGTCAGGTACAGAGCTCTGTCCCCTGGAAGAAGCTTGGGGCTATTTTGAAGATGCTGTGAGCATTATTAGCCACACAGTAAGTCAAACAGTGATATTAAACTTTCAGCTAATTTTAAAGAACTGAACTGTTTTGTGTATTTGAAATTATGTAGAGTGATGCTTTCTAATATAAGTTTTCAAGTAAATAAATTCATATTACAATGTAGTTACACAGTACAAAATTTCCCTGGGTTTGTGAAATGTAAATAACTTAAAGTAGAAATTTTCTAAAACAAGTATACTATAGAGTAGATCAAAATAGCAGGACTTCCTGGCATTTTTAGTTATTTTGTATTTTCAAAACCTGGTAGGGTCAGTACTTTCCCTGTGATGAATTAACCTTTTGAAAAAGCGTAATTTTCTTCTCACTATTTCTTAGAGGCAGGTGATAGAGTGGAAGGAACAATGAAGACCTGTTGTCTAGTCCCTCCTCATCTGTTTTTTTGTTCTGTTTCTTTTCAGGGCAGGTTTATTCAGTGATTTTTTTTTAAAAAAGTTTTATGGAAAAATAATTTACACACCATAAAATTCACCCATTGTATGTGTACAATTCAATGATTTTTAGGAAATTTAGAGAGTTGTGCAGCCATCACCACAATCCAGTTTTAGAAGATCTCCATTGCCCCAAAAAGTTCCCTTTTGCCCATCTGCAGTTAATCCCTGCTCACACCTTCAGCCCTAGGCAACCATTGATCTGCTTTCTGTCTCTATAGATTTTCTTTTCCTGGACACTTCATATAAATGGAATCATACAATATGCGGTCTCTTATGTCTGGCTTCTTTCACTTGGCATAATGTTTTTGAGATTCCTCCATGTTGTGGTATTTATCACTATTCTGTTCCTCTTTATTGCTAAGTAATATTCCACTGAATGGATATACCACACTTTGTTTATCTGTTCATCAGTTGATGGACACTTGGGTTGTTTCCACTTTTTAGTCATTAAGAATAATGCTGCTAAGAACATTCATGTACATGTTTTGTATGGACAGATGTTTTCAATTAGGTATGTACCTAAGAGCGGAATCGCTGGGTCGTATGGTTACTGGTCCATTCTGCAACTAATCATGGGGATGACACAGGACCAGGCAGCATTTCGTTCCATTGTGCATGGGGTCACTAAGGATCAGGGCCAACTCTACTGCAGCAAGCAACAACAACATGATTACTCTATGTTTACCTTTTTGAGGAACTGCAAATTGCTTTCCAAAGCAGTCGACACCCTGAATTTGGACTTGTAACCTACCAGAATGTCAGAAAATAAATTTCTCTTTGTTAAAGCCATCCACTTGCAGTATTTCTGTTATGGCAGCACTAGATGACTAAGACAACCTCTACAACAAAAAGACAAATAATCCTATTAAAAAATGGGCAAAGGATATGAGCAGACAATTCACCAAAGAAGTCATTCAAGCAGCTAACAGACACATGAGGAAATGCTCGAGACCACTAGCCATTAGACAAATGTAAATCAAAGCCACAATGAGATGCCATCTCACCCCGACGTTGCTGGCATGAATCAAAAAAACAGAATATAGCAAATGTTGGAGAGGCTACAGGGAGATTGGAACTCTTATGCACTGCTGGTGGGAATGCAAAATGGTACAACCATTTTGCAAAATGATATGGCACTTCCTTAGAAAGCTAGAAATAGAAGTACCATGTGACCCAGCAATCCCACTCCTAGGAATATATACTAGAGAAATAAGAGCTGTGACACGAATAGACATATGCACGCCCATGTTCATTGCAGCGTTGCTCACAATATCAAAAAGATGGAAACAACCTAGGTACCCATCAACAGATAAATGGATAAACGAACTATGGTACATATGGATAATGGAATACTAAACAACAATAAAGAACAACGATTGAATCTGCAAGGTATCTCACAACATTGATGAATCTGGAGTGAGATAATCAAGCTGAGTGAAATAAGTCAGTCGCAAAAGGACAAATATTGTATGAGACCACTACTATAAAAACTCATGAAATGATTTACACACAAAAAGAAACAATCTTTGATGGTTACAAGGTGGGGGGTCAAGTAGGGAAAAACACTAAATAAACAACAGATAAATGGTAACTTTGGTGAAGGGGGAAAACCTGGTGGCGTAGTAGTTAAGTGCTACAACTGCTAACCAAAAGGTTGGCAGTTCAAATCCACCAGGCGCTCCTTGGAAACTCTATGGGGCAGTTCTACTCTGTCCTATAGTGTCAGTATGAGTCGGAATCGACTCAACGGCAACAGGTTCCATTTTTTTTTTTCTGCTGAAAGGTAAGACAGTATATAATACTGGGGAAGCCAGAACAACTTGTCCAAGGCAAGGTCATGGAAGTTCCATAGACACATCCAAACTCCTTGAGGGACCAAATCACTGGGCTGAGGGCTGTGGGAACCATGGTCTTGGGGAACATCTAGCTCAAATGGCATAACATAATTTATAAAGAAAATGTTCTACGTTCTACTTTGGTGAGTAGTGGCTGGGGGCTTAAAAGCTTGTAAACGGCCATCTAAGATGCTCCAGTGGTCTCACCCTGTCTGGAGCAAGGGAGAATGAAGAAAACCAGAGACACAAGGGAAAGATTAGTCCAAAGGACTGATGGATCACAAGTACTACAGCCTGCACCAGACTGAGTCCAGCACAATTAGATCGTGCCCAATTACCACCACAGACTGCTCTGTCAGGGATCATAATAGAGGGTCCCAGACAAGGCTGGAGAACTATATGTAGAACAAAATTCTAACTCACACACACACAAAACAAAGAACAGACTTACTGGTCTGACAGAGATTGGAGAAACCCTAAGAGTATGGCTCCTGGACACCCTTTTAGTTCAGTAATGAAGTCACCCCTTAGATTCACCATTCAGCCAAAGATTAGACAGGCCTATAAAACAAAACAAGACTAAATAGACACACTAGCCCAGGGGCAAGGAGGAGAAGGCAGGAGGGGACAGGAAAGCTGGTAATCGAGAACCTAAGGTGGAGAAGAGGAGAGTGTTGACATGCTGTGGGGTTGGCAACCAATGTTACAAAACAATATGTAAATTAATTGTTTCATGAGACGCTAGTTCTGTAAACCTTCACCTAAAGTACAATCTAAATAAATAAATGAAAAGGTCTTTTGCAGCAGATTTGCCCAATGCAATGCGTCTTTTGATTTCTTGACTGCTGCTTCCATGGCTGTTGATTGTGGATCCAAGTAAAATGAAATCCTTGACAACTTCAATCTTTTCCCCATTTATCACGATGTTGCTTGTTGGTCCACTTGTGAGGATTTTTGTTTTCTTTATGTTGAGGCATAATCTATACTGAAGGCTGTGGTCTTGAATCTTTATCAGTAAGTACTTCAAGTCCTTTTCACTTTCAGCAAGCAAGGTTGTGTCATCTGCACAACGCAGGTTGTTAATGAGTCTTCCTCCAATCCTGGTGCCCCGTTCTTCTTCATATAGTTCAGCTTCTCGGTTTACTTGCTCAGCATGCAGATTGAATAGGTATGGTGAAAGAATAGAACCCTGACCCACACCTTTCCTGACTTTAAACCATGCATTATCCCCTCGTTCTGTTCAAATGACTGTCTCTAGATCCATGTAGAGATTCCTCATGAGCACAGTTAAGTGTGGGTGATGGTGAAAATTCTGTTCTCCAAAAGTGTTTGCAGATTTTGTTCCTCCTTTGACACTATGCCAGCAGGGAGGGGCAGTGGCATATTCTTACTGCTGGGTGAGAGTGGAAATCTAGGATCCACTGACACCACAGGGGAAATGAGGGATACCCTTGTTACCAGCCAGTTGGGATGAAAGTCTCTTGGCCTTCTCTGATACCACCCAGGGCATAAGTCTAGTCTCCTCATTTGACTTTTGCTGGAGTGGGTGGTGGTGGAGACACAGATGCTAGTTTGTTTTTGATGTTTGGCTAGAGTAAAGCAGTTATTTTCTAAAAAGTTTCTATCTTGCTATGTCCCCCTTTTCCTCATTTTTGGTTAGAGAGAAGAGATTTTTCTTGGGGCCTCTTTTTGTCTGTGCCCATCGACATTTCTAGCACCAAGTCTTGTATATATGGAGCAAAAAGAAAACCGAGGGAGCTAACCACCATGTCCTTCCTTGGTCCCAAAGTCCCTAGCCAGTCTTCCTTCTCGCCACCTTTCAGAGTCTTCTTAAGTTTGTTTTATATATCATGTCCAGGGTTTTTAGTTATACTTAGTAGAACGAATAGGCCTAAGTACGTCTATTCTATCTCATGGAAGTGAAGTTTCCTCATTCGTTTTTGAGACTATGCAGAAGCATAGATAAGGGGGGGAGCCTAAAATTAAAGAGAAGAGACAAACCTAATCTTCACAGCTGACATCAGAGTCATAAAGGCCTGTCGTGCAACCAAAAAGAAACTCCAAGAAATTAGCCTCTTTTACAAAGGAAGCTGAAGTGACAAACAACAGAGCTTCGTTCTGTAAGGTTTTAATCCTTAAAGTATGGTTCACGGACCAGCAACATCAGCATTTCTTGAGAGCTTGTTTTAAGTGCAGAATCTCAGACCCCACCTCAGACCTATTGAATCAGAATCTGCATTTTAAGAAGATCCCCAATTGATTCGTATGTACATTAAAATTTGAGAAGTTCTACTCACTCAATTTGTCAATATCATCTTTCTTCTCTTGTTTGGTTTTCTACTAGTTCATTTTCATATCAGTTTCTACTTCTGACAATCTTATATTTGCTTATAAACAAGACTATTGGAATCTAAAGGAAATGAAAGGTAAAAGTCCATTCATTGATAGAATTTAGAACTGGAAATTAATGATCTTAGAGGTTACCTACTTCAGGTTCATTATTTCGTAAATTATTTGAGGCCTTGAAAAGTTAAATGTCTTACACAAGGTCATACAACTATGTGACAGCAAAGCTGAGAATTGAATCCAATGTTCTGTTTTCATAGCACAATGGTCAGTGGGTTTTCCTTCATCTAAATCTTCCTTCCTCTGAGCCACATATCTTCCTGAGGCTAGAATTGAGGTTCATTCAAAGGCATTCTTGAGTCAAGCTTTTATATTGTGTCTCTTCTGAATTTCTGTAGTTCATTTCCTAGTTGGTCTCCAGCTCTTTCTTCTCTTCTCCAATTTTTCCTGTGTATCCGTATCAAATCTATCTCCCCCAAACACATTTGCTGTATCACTTCCTTTTCCCAAAATCTCCCTCCCCCCCCAAATCTCTAGTAGCCCTGTATTTTCCAAATCCTTACTCTGACCGTCAAGGCCATCCATAACCCTATCCGCCCCCTACCCCAGCAAACTAGGAAGAGTTTTTCCTACACTGTTGTAGGTAATTTTCTCTTTATCATCAACCTTCACCTCCTCCTTTCCCTTCTTCCTCTTAGAACAAAGTAAGATATTCCCTAAAGACAACACGTCCCTCACTATCCATTTTTGTGGAAGTCTCATCTTCTCTTACTCCCTTTTTCTCAACAAAAGAAGGGACTAGATTACCCAGATCCTCACTCCCTCATGCCACTTTGTACTATTTATGCAGCGCCTTCCTGCTGCTGCTCTTAAAGTTTATGTCTTCTGTCACTTAATCATCAGTGTTGCCATAGGCTGACACTTCCTGGGCCCACTTTTTCTTTCTTTGGCACCTTCAATACTGTTTATTATCCTAAGTGACTTTGGCATCCATGTTAGCATCCACCTACTCACCCTCACAAATTTTTCTCCTTTAGCCATGATCTGTGCCTCATATCAGTCACCCACTATAGCATTGCTCCGCCTCTAAGACTGCTGATTCAAAGTTTCCCTACGGACTACAATCTCTCTATGCTTCCTCAGTGGCACAAATGGTTAAGCGTTCAACTACTAGCCAAAAGGCTGGCAGTTCGAACCCACCCAGAAGCGCCACAGAAGACAGGCCTGGCGAACTGCTTCTGAAAGGTCACGGCCTTGAAAATCCAATGGAGCAATTCTACTCTGCACAGATGGGGCCACCATGAGTGAGAATCAACTCAACAGCAACTAACAACAACAAGTAATCTCTCTTACTTCCCCACACCTATTCCCTGCTCTCATTTGGACCTCAAATAATTCAACTCTTTCCTCTCTCTTTTATAATCCAATCTAACTACATTTCTTTTTTTTCTTTCTTTCCTTTTTTTTAAGTCATGTCTGCTGTTTCATTTTTTTCCCCAAGCACAGTGAGCCACCACCATCCAGTTCTTCTCCTGATCTTCAGCAGCATAATCACTAAAGAAAGGCACATAGCCATCCAGATTTGGCCTACAGTAAATTCATGCTGTCAAACTTTAACTGGGTTCTCATCACGGTTCAGAAATTTTTTTATTACTGTCGACCACAAGTAAAGTGGCTGCTTCACACCTTCTCTATGCATATCAAACCTTAGGTCTACCACATTTACCCCCAGTGGTAGCTATTAATATTATTTTTTACCTCATCCCATGCATAAAAATTAAGCCCAAAAGAAAGAAAGAAAAAAGCCATTGAAGTCAAAATTTAAAAATATTAGAGGAAAATATTTTTATAATCATGGGATGGAGAGGATTCACTCAGAAACCATACAGGAAAAAAATAGATTTGGTAATATAAATTAATAAATGACCCAAGATAATCCAAGAAACTTTTAAAACAAGCAACACAGTGGAATAAAATATTTATAAATTTAAATTAAAAATCTATAAGAAAAAGAATACCAACAGTAGAAAAACTGGGCAAAAGCTATGACTAGGTCATACAAAAGAAGACATACAACTGGCTAATAAACATAGACAAAATTGCTCAGCCTCACAACTAAGGAAATTTATATGAACAAAAGTATACTTCTTTATATTAAAACATCAGGTGAAAATAGCCAGATAGATTTGCACCAATTTAAAAGGTATGTTTGGAATAATATTAAAAATATAGAGGGCAGAGTGACATCAGCAAGATGGTGGAGTAGGCAGCTCTTAGCTCCAATCCCCCCATAGAAACATCAGAAAGCAAGCAGAAATTGTCAGAACCAACTTTTTCAAAACTCTGGAAAATAATCAAAGGTTTACAGCAACCAAGTGAATGCTGAATTAAGAAGAAGACAACTTGAAAACAGCAGGAAATCTTTGTGGTGTTTTTACTTGCCTGATCCCCACCCCCAGCATGGTGGCTGCCTTGAAGACAGTAGCTCATATTCCTAGTGTGGGACCCTGGTCCCTGGTTCTGGAAAGAGCAGACATTATTCACAAATTATTGAGTTTGTCTGTCCTAAAATGTCTGGTGGCTACCTTAAGGACTGACACAAGACACTTATCTCTGTTTTGCCTATTTCAGAACTCAATCAGGGCAGAAAAGTGGCAGGCACAGTGTAAGACAAATGATCAAACTACAGCCACCTGTGGCAAAAGATTACAAATGAAACATACAATAAACCACATAAGACCTTGGAAGAAAAGCCTGGGAGAGAGATTCTTTGGGAAATTAGGGCACCCAAAAGCACCCCTTCGAAATCACAGGAAAACTTTAGAAAGCCACGCACATACCCAGGGCAAGACACATGCTCAGAGAAGACCTGAGAAAACCCTAAGCTTTCTTTCACCTTAGGCTGACCTCTAGGCTCAGTACAAGCCTGGCTAAGTGTTGAAGTAGTTCCCCAG
Organism: Loxodonta africana; assembly: GCF_030014295.1. NCBI lineage: Eukaryota > Metazoa > Chordata > Mammalia > Proboscidea > Elephantidae > Loxodonta > Loxodonta africana. Next base: position 79,802,806 of record NC_087369.1, on the reverse strand, counting down.
TACAGAGCCAATCTGCAAAGACAGGGAGAGGTGTTTTTGTTGTTGTTTGTTTGTTTCTGTTTTTTTTTTTAGCTCCTGATATTCAAGGACATTTCTGTCAAAACACTAGCCAAACACAATCCAAAGGAACAGACATTAGTGACCACACAAAACAAATATACTTTTTGCAAAAAAATGTAGAAAAGTCAATAAAACAACAGACTATTCCAGCCTTCAAAAAAAAAAAAAGTAAATCATAGGGAAGAGGGAAAATCTGATTTCCAGTGTTGCCATATTATATTATTGAAATGTATAGTTTTTAACAACAACAGCAAAAATTACAAGACATACAAAAAACAGGAAAGGGTGTCCATTCAAAGGAACAAAATAAAGTGACAGAAACTGACCCTAAGAAAGCCTAGACGTTGGACTTACTGGAAAAATACTTTAAAACAACTGTCTTAAATATGCTGAAAGAGCTAAAGGAAAACATGGACAAAGAACTAAGGGAAATCAGGAGAACAATGTATGAACAAAATGAAAATATCAGTAAGAATATAGAAATTATAAAATGGAACCAAACAGAAGTTCTAGAGCTGAAAAGTACAATAACTGAAATGAAAAAATGTGCTGAAGGAGTTAAATAGTAGATTTGGCAAACAGAAGAATGAGTCAGCAAACTTGAAGACAGAACAATTAAAATTATCCATTTGGTGGAGCAGAAAGGAAAAAGAATGAAGAAATGTGACAGAGTCTAAGGTATCTGTGGACACCATAAAGCAGACTAACATATGCATTATGGGAGTCCTAGAAAGAGAGAAGAGAGAAAAAGGGGCAGAAAGAACATTTGAAGAAATAATAGCCCAAAACATTACCATTTTGATGAAAGACATAATTCCACACAATCAAGAGCATAACGAACTCCAAGTAGAATAAACTCAAAAAAATCCACACTGAGACACATTGTAATTATACTGTCAAAAGCCAAAAACAAAGAGAACCTTGAAAGCAGCAAGAGAGAAGGAACTTATCACATACAAGAGATCCTCAATAAGATTAACAGTTGATTCTCATCAGAAACCATGGAGGCCAAAAGGCAGTGGAATGACATATTTAAAGTGCTGAAAGGAAAAAAAAAATGTAAGCCAAGAATTCTATATCCAGCAAAGCTGCCCTTCAAAACTGAGGGAGAAATTAAGATAGTCCCAGATAAACAAAAGCTAAGAGAATTTGTTACAACTAGACCTATAAGAAATACTAAAAGGAGTCCTTCTGGTTGAAATGAAAGGATGTTAGAAAGTAACTTGAAGCTATATGAAGAATAAAGAACTCCAGCAAAGTTAACTGCATGGGCAAATATAAAACCATTATTTTATTTTTGATTTGTAACTCCACTTTTTATGTCCTACATGATTTAAAATTTTAAAATGAGTAAAAATAATTATAAATCTATATTGGGCAAACAATTTAAAAGATGTAATTTTGTGACAATAACATAAAGAGAATGAGGACCACAGCTGTATAGGAGCTCAGTTTTAATATGCTATTGAAATTAAGTTGGTATCAATTCAAATTATATTGTTATAAATTTAGTATTTAAGTATAATTGCCATGGTAACCACAAAGAAAATACAAAAAATATATACACAAAAGGAAATGAGAGGGGAATCAAAATGGTTCACTACAAAAAATCAACTAACTACAGAGGAAGGCAGTAATGGAGGAAGTGGGGTTGGGGGAGAATAAGACATACCAAAAAAAAAATGGCAGACGTAAGTAAATGGATTAAACTCTCCAATCAAAAGGCAGTGATTGGCAGAAAAAATATGATTCAACTATATGCTGTCTACAAGGGACTCATTTTATATCCAAAGACAAATAGGTTGAAAGTGAAATGATGGGGAAAAAGTATTCCATGAAAGTAGTAACCACGAGAGACCTGGGGTGCCTATACTAATATCAGACAAAATATAGGTTAAGTCAAAAAATTGTTGCAAGAGACAAATGATATTATGTATTTATAAAAGGGTCAACTCAAGAAGATATAACAGTTATACACATATATGTACCTAACACCAGACCCCCAAAATATGTGATGCAAACACTGACAGAACTGAAGGGAAAAATAGACAGTTCTACAATAATAGTCAGAAACTCCAATACCGTATATTCAGTAATGGATAGAACATCTAGGTCAAAGATCAATAAGAAAATAGAGGACAAATAGAACGGTTATGTATATAGAATATTACGCCCAAAATAGCAGAACACACATTCTTCTCCAGCACACATGGATCATTCTCCAGGATAGACCATATATTGGGCCATAAAAATAGTCTCAATAAAATTGGAAAGATTGAGATCATACAAAGAATCGTCTCTGGTTACAATGGAATAAAGCAAGAAATCAAAAACAGAAGGAAAACACACAAATGTGTAGAAATTAAACAACACACTCTTAAACAACCAATGGGTCAGAGAGGAAATTACACGGGGAATTAGAAAATACTTAGAAACAAATGAAAATGAAAACAACATACTAAAACTTTTGAATGCAGTGAAGACAGTGCCTTCAATTTATAGCTGTAAAGGCCTACATTAAAAAATGATTCCAAATCCCTAACCTAACTTTATGCATTGAGGAACTAGAAAAAGAAGAGCAAACTAAACCCAAAGCTCGGAGAAATATAGAAATGATAAAGATCATAGTAGAGATAAATGAAATAGAGACTAGAAAAAGAATAGAATCAACAAAACAAAAATTTGATTCTTTGACAAGATCAATATAATTGAGAAAATTTAGCTACATTTACAAAGAAAAGAGAAGATAGAAACAACTAAAATTCAGAAAAAAAGAACATTGCTACTGACCTTACAGAAATAAAAATCATTATAAGACAGTACTATGAACAATGTATGTCAACAAATTAGATAATCTAGATGAAATTCCTAGAAACACACAAATTACCTAAACTGACTCAAGAAGTAGAATATCTCGATAGACCTGTAGTAAATAAATACAGAGATTAAATCAGTAACCAAAAACTCAGTAAGGAAGAATCATTAAATGGCTTCCCTGATTAATTCTACCAAATATTTAAAGAATTAACACTAATCCTTCTTGAATGCTCCAAAAAATAAAAGAAGACTGGAATACTTCCTAACTCATTCTACGAGACCAGTATTAACCTGATACCAAACCCAGATAAAGACATCACAAGAAAAGGAAATTACAGACCAATGTCCCCTATGAATATAGGTGCAAAACTTCTCAACAAAACACTAGGAAATGGAATCCCACAGCACATTAAAAAGATTATACACCATGATCAAGCTGGATTTATCCCAGAAATACAAGCTTGGCGTAACAAGTGAAAATCAATTAATGAAATATCAAAACCACATGATCATCTCAATAGACACAGGAAAGGCATTTAGCAAAATCCAACATTCCTTCATGATAAAAAACAGTCAGTACACTAGAAATGCAAAGAAACTTCCTCAACTTGATAAAGAATATCTTTAAAAACCTACATCAAACATACTAACATCAGGAACAAGACGAAAATCTCCGCTTTTGTGACTTCTATTCAACATTTTACTGGAAGTTCCAATGACACAATTATGCAAGACATTGAAATAAAAGGCACCCAGATATAAAAGGAAGAAGTAAGATTGTCTCTATTGGCAAATAACATGATCTTGAATATAAAAAGTCCTAAGAAATCCACTGAAAAACTATTAGAACTAATAAACAACTTCAGTAAGTCTACATGGTGTAAGATCAATATACAGATATCAATTGTGTTTCTATTGCAATGAACAGTCTGAAGATGAAATTAAGAAAACAATTCCATTCACGATATCATCAAAGGAATAAAATACTTAGAAGTATAAGACTTTTACACAGAAAACTATAAAACATTGCTGAAAGAAATTAAAGAAGACCTAAATAAAAGCAAAGACTTCCCATTTCCATGGATCAGAAGGTGAAATAGTGTTAGGATGGTAATATTGTCCAAACTGATCTACAAATTTAATGCAATCCTCATCAAAATTATAGCTGACTTTTTTGCGGAAATTGAAAAAAAAGTCATATGGAAATACACAGGACCCAGAATAGCCACGACAATCTTGAAAAACAAAATCAAAGTTGGAGGACTCATTCTTCTTGATTTCAAAACTTACTTCAAAGCTACAATAAATCAAGAAAGTGTGGTACGGATGTAAGATTAGACATATAGATAAATGAAATAGAATTGAGTATCTAATAAACCCTCATATTTATTGTCAATTTTGACAAGGGAAAAGAATCTTTTCAACAAATGGTGCTGGCACAACTGGATAGTGGCATGCAAAGGAATGGAGTTGGACCCCTACCTCACACCATATACAAACATTAATTCAAAATGTATCAAAGGTATAAAATAAGAACTAAAATCATAAAACTCTTAGAAGAAAGTATAAATCTTTGTGACCTTCTAATAGGCGATGGTTTCTTAGATATGGCACCAAAATCACAAGCAACAAAATAAAAATAGATAAATTGAAATTCATCAAAATTAAAACTTTTGGGGATTCTGGAATGAGCAAGCCTAGCTTTCCAACCAAGAAATACAAGAGACCTGTGCTAGGCCCTTCAGGACTCTGAATCAGTGAGCAAAGAACAGCAGCAAAGACCTTCAAATGGACCCAAATCAACGGCAACTCTCATACAGTAAGACACTTCTTCCACTGCCCTCATCCCAACCACTCATGGTGTGCCAGACTGCCAGCCCCTGTGGACTATGGCAGCAGGGTGTGCAGACTGATGGCTACAGAGGATTCCACTCCCTCATAAAACACATGGCTTGCCTGTGCCCAGGGAAAGACCCCAAGCTCAGCTCTGAAATTAATAGGACAGATCTCCCTGATGATCTTTTCAGGGTGTTTCTGCCCTTACCCATCCTAGTGCAGCAGAAAGGCAGCTGCAGCAGATCCAGTTGACCCACAACTCACCTGAGCATGGAAAAGGGCACCAACATCTGGTTCTGAGAGAAGCTGGCCCTCACAGAACAGGAAGGAAGTCACAAACAAAGACTAAGGGCTACACCCACTGAAGAGTCATTCATTCAGTGTGGGCTTTCTGATGAGGCTGAGAACAGCTGAAGATCTAAAAACGTGATCAAATGCAACCCTCACAGAGCAGGAGAGAGAGTGACAACCAAAGAATGAAGTCTGTGCCCCTTGGGGAATGGATTGATTAGGGCATGTTTAGAAGTTGCTAAAAATGGAAACCTTGGTCAGTACTTTTCTAAACAGAGTTATTACAGATGGGGGGGGGGTAATTAGAAGGAAAATCTGAAGGCTTTACCCACCTAAGAGTTTCTTGCAGAGAGAAGTACTGTCAAAAACACTGAGTACCTGTAAAAACTGAGAAAACCAACACCTTGTAAAATTCGAAAGTTCTGGTCTCAGAAAAAAAAAAGGCACACAAAGAAAATGGAAAAAAGGGCTCATGGAAGTGAATAGACAAAGAGACGGAAATTGTATCTATGGAAGCCTGAATAATGGACAGATTGGAAGAATATAATGCAATATCAAACAAGCTGAAAGAACTAAAGGAAATTAGGAAAATGATGCATGAACAAAACAAGAATTTAAATAAAAAGATTGACAGTATAAAAAGAAACAAAACAGAAATACTGGCACTGAAAAAGACAATAAAAGAAATGAGAAACTCTTTGGAAGGATTGAAGAATAGGTTTGAGCAGGCAGAAGAAAGAATCAGTGAACTAGAAAATAAAGTAATAGAAATTATAGAGGCTGAAGAGCAACAAGTGAGAAGGCTCAAGACAGCTGAGCACAGTTTATTAGAATTATGAGACAACCTCAAGCAAACCAACACACACATCAGAACTCAGAAGGAGACAAGAGAGAGAAAGGTCCACAAAGAATATTTGAAGAAATAGCGGCAGAAAATTTTCCAAATCTTTACAAAGGACGTACACTTACAAACTCAAGGAGCTCAACAAACTCCAAGTAAAATAAACCCAAAGAGATCCACAACAAGAGACATTATAATCATACTCTCTGAGATTAAAGACAAAGAGAGAATCTAGAAAGCAGCAGGTGAAAATTGAATAGTCACATACAAAGAATCCCTGATAAGATTAAGTGCCAATTTCTCCTCAGAAATCTTGGAGGCCAGAAAGCAATTGTTGTTGTTATTGTTGTTGTTAGGTGCCATAGGGTGTGTTCTGACTCATAGTGACCCTATGTACAACAGAACGAAACACTGCCCAGTCCTGCACCATCCTCACAGTCATTATGCTTGAGCTCATTGTTACAGGCACTGTGTCAATCCATCTCATTGAGGGTTATCTTAGTCATCCAGTGCTGCTGTAACAGAAATACCACAAGTGGATGGCTTTAACAAAGAGTTCATTTTCTCACAATAAAGTAAGCTAAAAGTCCAAATTCAGGGCATCAGCTCCAGGGAAATGCTTTCTCTCTCTGTCGGCCTTTTCATCAGTGCTTTCCAGAATGAGAAGCTTCTTCACGCAGGGACCTCAGGTCTAAAGGATGCACTCTGCTCCCGGCACTGCTTTCTTGGTGGTATGAGGTCCCCCTATCTCTCTGCTTGCTTCTATCTTTTATATCTCAAGAGATTGCCTCAAGACACAATCTAATCCTGTAGGCTGAGTCCTGCCTCACTAACACAACTGCCGCCAATCCTCCTTCATTAACATCATTGAGGCAGGATTTACAACATATAGGAAAATCACACAGTACCAGGAATCATGGCCCAGTCCAATTGATGCACACATTTTTGGAGGAACATAATTCAATCCATGACATTCCACCCTTTGGCCCCCAAAAAATCACATCTTTGTAACATGCAAAACATATTCACCCCATCATATCATAGCAAAAGTCTTAACTCCAAGCCCAAAATCCAAAAATTCCTCTTCATCTGTGAAATCTAGAATACAAGTTATCTGCTTCCAAAACACAGTGGCAGAACAGGCACAAGCTAGACATTTTCATTACAAATGGGAGAAACTGGAGGGAAAGAAGGGATAACAGGCACCAAGCAAGTCAGCAGAACACATTACATTAGCCCTCAAAAAAAAAAAAAAAAGGCTTTGAAAATAATCCTCTGTTCTCTGAGACAACTTACACAATGGCCCTGCCCTTCAGACTCTAGGTATTGGCCACACTCTCCATATTCTGAGTGGAGATCCCTTGACCCTGGGCTTCACCACTGCCTTCCGGGCCCACTGGGACAGCAACTCCGCTCCCTTGGATTTAGGTGCACCATTTTCCTAGTCTCTGAGTGGCAACTCCACCCTCAGAAACACCAGAGGCCATGGCTCACCCTTTGAAACCCCTGAGGTCATGGCTATACCTTTTGAGACTGAGGCAGCTCAGCTTCTTGTGTTCCTTGTCTCTTCAGCTTCTGGTTTCTTGGCCTCTCGGCTCCTCGGGCCTCACACCCACATCTGCCCTGCTGGGACAAGTATTCCAAAGCTCGGTAGCTCCACCGATAAGTGCCGGGAGGTACCCTACTCTGCCAGGAAGCCTCCTGCACACAGGTACTCAACTCTATCTCTCCGTGGGTTGGCTCCAGTGACATCTCATGCTGGACTTCTTTTTCTACTGCTGCTGGTTCTCTACTGTTGCCACTTCTCTGCCGCTGCAGGTTCTCTGCTGCGCTGCAGCTGTCACAACTCTATCCATTCACAGTTTCAAAACTGCTTCCACATTTTAGGTATCCGTTAGAGCAGCACTCTACTCTCTCGGTACCAAATTCTGTCTTAGTCATCTAGTGCTGCTATAACAGAAATACCACAAGTGGATGGCTTTAACAAAGAGTTTATTTTCTCGCAGTAAACTAGGCCAAAAGTCCAAATTCAGGGCATCAGCTCCAGGGGAAGCCTTTCTCTCTCTGTTGGCCTTCTCGTCAATGTTCCCCCGGACTAGGAGCTTCTTCACGCAGGGACCCCGGGTCTAAAGGACAAGATCTGCTTCTGGCACTGCTTCCTTGGTGGTATGAGGCCCCGTCTCTCTGCTTGCTTCTGTCTTTTATATCTTAAGAGATTGCCCCAAGACACAATCCAATCCTGTAGGTTGAGTCCTACCTCACTAACACAGCTGCTGCCCATCCTCCCTCATTAACGTCATAGGGGCAGGATTTACAACATATAGGAACATCACACAATACCAGGAGTACCCAGTCAAATTGATACACACATTTTTGGAGGGACATAATTCAATCCATGACAAGGGTCTTGCACTTTTTTGCTGACCCTCTACTTTACCAAGTATGATATCCTTCTCCAAGGACTGATCCCTCTTGATAACATGTCAAAACTATGTGAGACATAGTCTCACCATCCTTTCTTCTAAGGAACATTCTGGTTATACTTCTTCCAGGACAGATTTGTTCATTCTTTTGGCAGTCCATGGTACGTTCAATATTCATCGCCAACACCACAATTCAAAGGTGTCAATTCTTCTTCAGTCTTCCTTATTCATTGTCCAGCTTTCCCATGCATATGAGGCAACTGAAAACATCCTGGCATGGATCAGGTGCACCTTAGTCTTCAAGGTGACATCTTTGCTTTTCAACACTTTAAGGTCTTTTGTAGCATATTTTCCCAATGCAATGGTCTTTTGATTTCTTGACTGCTGCTTCCATTGGTGTTGATTGTGTATCCAAATAAAATGAAATCCTTGACAACTTCAATCTTGTCTCCATTTATCATGATGTTGCTTATAGGTCCAGTTGTTAGAATTTTTGTATTCTTTATGTTGAGATGTAATCTATACTGAAGGCTGTGGTCTTTGATCTTCATCAGTAAGTGCTTTGAGTCCTCTTCACTTTCAGCAAGCAAGGTTGTATCATCTGCATATTGCAGGTTGTTAATGAGTCTTCCTCCAATCCTGATGCCCCATTCGTCTTCATATAGTCCAGCTTCTCAGATTATTTGCTCAGCAAACAGATTGAATAGGCATAGTGAAAGGATACAACCCTGACTCACACCTTTCCTGACTTTAAGCCACGCAGTATCACTTTGTTCTGTTCAAAAGACTGCCTCTTGATCTATGTATAGGTTCCTCATGAGCACAATTAAGTATCCTGGAATTCCCATTCTTCAGAATGTTATCTGTAATTTGTTATGATAGTAGTCAAATGCCTTTGCATACTCAATAAAACATGGATAAACATGTTTCTGGTATTATCTGCTTTCAGACAGAATCAATCTGACATCAGCAATGATATCCCTGGTTCCACGTACTCTTCTGAACCTGGCTTGAATTTCTGGCAGTTCCTTGTCGACGTACTGCTGCAGCCACTTTTGAATGATCTTCAGCAAAATTTTGCTTGTGAGTGATATTAATAATATTGTTTGATAATTTCTGCATTTTATTGGATCACCTTTCTTTGGAACAGGCATAAATATGGATTTCTTCCAGTCCATTGGCCAAGTAGCTGTCTTCCAAACTTCTTGGCTTAGATGAGTGAGCACTTGCGGCACTGCATCTGTTTGTTGAAACATCCCAGTTGGTATTCCATCAGTTCCTAGAGTCTTGTTCTTTGCCAGTGACTTTAGTGCAGCTTGGACCTCTTCCTTCAGTACCATGGGTTCCTGATCATATGCTACCTCCTGAAATGTTTGAACGTCGACCATTTATTTTTGGTATAGTGACTCTGTGCGTTCTTTACATCTTATTTTGATGCTTCCTGCACTGTTTAATATTTTCCCCATAGAATCCTTCAGTATTGCAACTCGACGCTTGAATTTTTCTTTAGTTCTTTCAGCTTGAGAAATGCTGAGCATGTTCTTCCCTTTTGGTTTTCTAAATCCAGGTCTTTGCACATGTCATTATAATACTTTGCTTTGTCTTCTCAAGCAGCCTTTTGAAATCTTCTGTTCAGCTCTTTTACTTCATCATTTCTTCCTTTCACTTTAGCTACTCTGTGTTCAAAAGTAAGTTTCAGAGTCTCTTCTGACATCCTTTTTGGTCTTTTCTTTCTTTCCTTGCTTTTTAATGACCTCTTGTTTTTTTCATGTATGATACCCTTGATTTCATCCCACAACTCGTCTGGTCTTCAATCATTAGTGTTCAATGCATCAAATCTATTCTTGAGATGGTCTCTAAATTCTGCTGGGATATACTCAAAATCATACTTTTACTCTTGTGGACTTGTTCTAATTTTTTTTCAGCTTCAATTTGAACTTGCATACGAGCAAGTGATGGTCTGCTCCACAGTCGGCCCCTGGCCTTATTCTGACTGATAACATTGAGCTTTTCCTCGTCTCTTTCCACAGATGTAGTCGATTTGATTCCTGTGTATTCCATCTGGTGAGGTCCACATGTATAGTCACCGTTTATGTTGTTGAAAAAAGGTATTTGCAATGAAGAAATCTTGGTCTTGCAAAATTCTACTATTCAATCTCCGGTGTTATTTCTGTCACCAAGGCAGTGTTTTCCAACTACTGATCCTTCTTTGTTTCCGGTTTTCACTGTCCAATCACCAGTAATTATCAATGCATCTTGACTGCATGTTTGATCAATTTCGGACTGCAGAAATTGGTAAAAATCTTCAATTTCTTCATCTTTGGCCTTAATGTTTGGGGCATAAATTTAAATAATGGTCTTGTTAGCTGCTCTTCCTTGTAGGTGTATGGATATTATCCTAACACTGACAATGTTGTACTTCAGGATAGATCTTGAAATGTTCTTTTTGGAAATGAATACGACACCATCCCTTTTCAAGTTGTTATTCCCGGCATACTAGGCCATATGATTTTCCCAGTCAAAATGGCCAGTACCAATCCATTTCAACTCATTAATGCTTAGGATACTGATCTTTATGAGTTCCATTTCATTGTTGACAATTTCAAATTTTCCTAGATTCATACTCATACATTCCAAGTTCCAATTATTAATGGATGTTTGCAGCTGTTTCTTCTTATTTTGAGTCATTCTACATCAGCAAATGAAGGTCCTGAAAGCTTGACTCCATCCACATCATGAAGGTCAACTCTACTTTGAGGAGGCAGCTCTTGCCTAGTCATCTTTGGAGTGCCTTCCAACCTTAGGGGGCTAATCTCCTAGCACTATATCAGACAATGTTCCACTGCTATTCATAAGGTTTTTACTGGCTAAATCTTTTCAGAAGTAGACTGCCAGGTCCTTTTCCTAGTCTGTCTTAGTCTGGAAGCTTAGCTGAAACCTGTCCTCCATGGGTGACCTGCCAGTATTTGAATACCAGTGGCATTTTTCCAGCATCACAGCAACATGCAAGCCCCTAGAATATGACAAACTGACAGTCGCATAGGGGAGAAGGCAATGGAATGTCATATTCAAACTGCTGAAAAAAAAGAACTGTCAACCTACCGAACTGTCCTGCAAGAGTGAGGGTGAAATCAAAACATTCCCAGATAAACAAAAGCTTAGAGAGTCCGTAACCAGTACACCTGGCTTACAAGAAATGCTAAAAGGAGTCCTTCAGATGGGAAAAGAAAGAACATTAGATAATACCTCAAAGACATAGATATATAAAAAAAGATCTCCATTAAAAGTAATCGAGGGCAAGAATAAGGGCAAGTTTTAATGTATTTTTCCTTGATAATTCTAGTGGTTACGTCCTTCATACTTTAAAATGTCAAATGCAAAAAATAAGTATAAATATATGTTATGGAACACATGATGTATAAAGATGTCATTGGTGATAACAACAACATAAATGGGGGTGGGAAACAGGAACAGTATAGAGAATTTTGGTATGTAACTGAAGTTGCTATGAATTTAGTCCACATTGTTATAAATGCAAGATGGTAAATGTAATACTTATGGTAACCACAAAAATATCTTAAAAGTAGACACAGAAGGAAAGGAGAAATAAATCAAAATGGTTCACTATAAAACAGCAACAAAACACAAAAGTTGGCAGTAGTAGAGGAAATAAAGGACAAAGAAGGCATAAGTCACACAAGAAACAAATAACTAAATAGGTAAAATTAGTCCTTTATGGTAATTACAGTGAATGAAAACGCACTAAGAGCTCCAATAAAAAGTCTGAAAGTGGCAGAGTGGATAAAAACACATGATCCAACTCCATGCTGTCTACAAGGGACATATCTTAAGCCCAGGGACACAAACAGGTTGAAAGTGAAAGGATGGAAAAAAAAATTCCACATATAGAGTAACTAAAAGACAGCTGGGATGGTAATTCTAATATCAGAGAAAATAGAGTTTAAGTCAAGATCTATTACAAGAGACAAAGAAGGATATTATATAATAAAAGGATCAATTCTTCAAGAAGCTATAACAATTATATATATATATATATTCAACTAACATCGGAATCCCTAAATATATAAAGTGAAAACTGATACAACTGAAGAGAGAAATAGACAGCTCTACAGTAATAGTTGGAGACTTCAGTACACCGCATTCAATAATGGACAGAACATCTAGAAAGATCAGTAGGGAAACAGGACCTGAACAACAGTATAAACAAACTAGACCTAACAGATACATGTATAGAACACTCCACCCAATGAGCACACAATATACATTCTTCTCCAGCTCATGTGGATCATTTTCCAGGATAGACCATAAGTTAGGTCACAAAGCAACTATCAATAAATTTAAAAAGATTGAAATCATAAGAAGTATTTCCTTTGATCACAATGAAGTGAAATTAGGAATTAATAACAGAAAGAAAATTGGAAAATACAGAAATGTGAAAATTAAACAACACACTAATAAACCACCAATGGGTAAAGGAATAAATCAGAAAATACAGCTGAAAGAAAATGAAAGCACAGCATACCAAAACTTACAGAATACAGCAAAAACAGTGCTCAGAGGGAAATTTATATCTGTAAGCACCTACATTAAAAAAGAAGAAGGATTGCAATCAATAACCTAACTTTACAGTTTGAGGAACTAGAAAAAGAAGAGCAAACCAAATCCAAAGCAACCAGATGGAAGGAGAAAACAAAGATCAGAGCAGAGATAAATGAAATAGAGAACAGAAGAACAATAGAGAATTCATGAAACCAGAAGTTGGTTTTTTTGAAAAGATCAACAAAATCGACAGAAATTTTCCTACCCTGACAAAGAAGATGCAAATACCTAAAATCAGAAATGAAAATGGGGACATTACAACTAACCCCACAGAAATCTAAAGGATCCTAGTAGAATAATACTGTGAAGAATTCTGGAAAGAGAGGATTGAGAAGCTCAATATCATCACTCAGGACAAGGTCAGTGGTCAACTTCACAACAGACCACAAATTGCTCATATGCAAGTTCAAGTTGAAGCTTAAGACAATTAAAACAAGTCCACGAGACCCAACGTACAAAATTGAATACATTCCACCTGAATTTAAAGACCATCTCAAGAATAAATTTGATGCACTGAACAATGATAACTGAAGACCAGAAAAGTTGTGGGATGACATAAAGGGCGTCATATATGAAGAAAGGAACAGGTCGTGAAAAAAAAAAAAACATGAAAGAAAAAAAAGACCAAAACGGATGTCGAAAGAGACTCAGAAACTTGTTCTTCAGTACAGAGTAGCTAAAGCAAATGGAAGAAATGATGAAGTGAGAGCTGAATTAGAAGATTTCAAAACGGCGGCTTAAGAAGGCAAGGTAAAGCATTTTAATGAAAGGTGCACAGACCCGGAGTTAGAAAATCAAAAGGGAAGAACACACTCAGCATTTCTCAAACTGGAAGAACTGCAGAAAAATTCAAGCCTCAAGTTGCAGTACTGAAAGATTCTATGGGCAAACAATTGAATAACACAGGAAGTATCAAAAGAAGATGGAAGATCATACAATATTTGTCCTTCTGTGACTGGCGTATTCACTCAGCATAATGTCTTGAAGCTCCGTTCATATTATAGCATGTATCAAGAATCCGTTTCTCTGGAGAATGAAGAAACCCAAAGACACAAGGGAAAGATTAGTCCGAAGGACTAATGGACCACAACTACAACAGCCTCCACCAGATTGAGTCCAGCACAACTAGATGGTGCCTGGCTACCACCACCGACTGCTCTGACAGTGATCACAATAGAGGGCCCCGGACAGAGCGGGAGAAAAAATGTAGAACAAAATTCAAACTCACAAAAAAAGTCTGACAGAGACTGGAGAAATCCCAAGAGTATGGCCCCCAGACACCATTTAATTCATTACTGAAGTCACTCCTGAAGTTCACCCTTCAGCTAATAAAACATACAATAATTCACGTAGTTCAACCACGTATACAAGCCTAATTGGGTACACTAGCCCAAAAGCAAAGAGGAGAAGGCAGGAAGGGACAGAAAAGCTGGACGAATGGAAATGAGGAAGCCGAGGTTGAAAAGGGGAGAGTGTTGACACATCACAGGGTTGGAAACCAATGTCACAAATATTACTTAATGAGAAAGTAACTTGCTCTGTAAACTTTTACCTAAAGCACAATAACCAAACCCATTGCCGTCAAGTCGATTCTGACTCATAGCGACCCTATAGGACAGAGTAGAACTGCACCATAGAGTTTCCAAGGAGCGCCTGGCGGATTTGAACTGCCGACCTCTTGGTTAGCAGCCGTAGCACTTAACCACTACACCACCAGGGTTTCCTAAAGCACAATAAAATAAATAAAAGGACTTCATTTCTCCTAACAGCTGAGTATGTACCACATTTTATTTATCCATTCATCTGTTGATGGGCATTTAGGCTGTTTTCATCTTTTAGCTATTGTGACTAGTGCTGCAATGAACACAGGTGTACAGGTCTCTGCTTTCAAGTGTATTGGATATATACCTAGAAGTGGAATTGCTGGATCGTATGATTGTTCTATTTTTAGTTTTTTGAGGAACAGCCACATTGTTTTCCACAACAGCTGTACCATTTTGCATTCCCACCAGCAATGGATAAGGACTCCAATTTCCCCACGTCCTTGCCAACATTTCTTATTTTCTGTTTTGTTTTGTTTTTATGTTAACCACCCTAAAAAAAAAGTGAAATGGTATCTCATTGTGGTTTTGATTTGCATCTCTCTGATGGCTAATGATGGTGAGCATTTGTGTTGGTGGCCATTTGAATGTCCTCCTTTGGTGAAATTTCTGTTCAAGTTCTTTGCCCATTTTAAGATTGGGTTGTCTTTTTGTTGTTCAGTTGTCAAAGTTTTATATATATTTCAGTTATTAGATTCTTATCAGATATATGGTGTCTGAAGATATTCTCCCAGTCAATAGCTTGTCTTTTGACTTTTTTGGTAAAGTATTTTGATGAAAAAATCTTTTAATTTTTGAGGAAGGACAAATATTGTAAAAAACCTCACTTATATAAAAAGACAAAAAAAGGCAAATATATAGAGACCAAAGTTTATTAGTGGTTACCAGGTGAGGGAAGGGAGGGGAAAGAAGGGGTTAATGGTGATAGAAAAATTGCACTGATTAAGGGTAGTGCTGCACAGACAATTATTGTAATTGCTGTCAATAAATTGTACACCTTTAAAAGTTGAACTGGAAAAAGTTGTGAGATAGATATATTTACAACAATGAAAGAAAAAAAAGAATAGCTGCTGAGGCTGCTAACATAGAAACAAAAACCTCATGGGATGTGATTCCTTGGTTTGGAGGTTTAGAGTCATGGTTTCATGGGACATCCTAGTTAATTGGTGTTTACTGCTTCTGATCTACCTCCTAATTCATTGTGTAGTGCCTGGAGTCTTAAAAGTTTTCAAGCGGCAATCCAAGGCATCACAATTGATCTCTATTCACCTGGAACAACAGGGAAAGAAGGAGAGTCAGGAATACGAGGAGGAAACGGAAAGGGGGATATTGAGTGTGTGACTGCCTCCGTGAAAAACTGCCTCCTTTGCCATGAGATCAGAAGAACTGGATGGTGCCTGGCTGCCATTACTGAACATCTTGATCAAAGATTTCATAGAAGAATCCTGACCAAAAGGGAAAAATACAGAACAGAATTTCAAATTCTCATGGAGTCCAAACTTTCTGGAGCCAAGGGGGCTGGATGGACCCTGAAACTATTTCCCTGAGAAAATCTTTAAAACTTAAACAAAAATATCCCCTAAAGTCTTAAAACCTAGCAATAGCTTAGGTTAACTAGTAAAATATGCCTGCCTTGCGCATTATGCTCTTTTAAGAACTATCTATATGGGATCAAAGTGACAACAGCAACTGGAAAGTTTAGCTAGGAACCTTAGAGTGCAGTGAGTTTATGTTAATAGGGGAGGAACAACTCAGAAAAGGAAGGTGAGGATGGTCGCACAATTCAAAGAATGTAATCAATGTTACTAAATTGTACGTGTGGAAGTGTTGAATTGATGTATGTTTTGCTGTGTATATTCTGACAGCACTGAGTTTTGGTTTTGGGTATTCTCAACAATAAAATAAAATTTAAAAAAATCAAAAACAAAATAAAATTTTTAAAAAGTGTATGGAAGGAATACACACAGTCACTGCACCAAAAAGAATTGGTTGATGTTCGAACATTTCAGGAGGCAGCATATGACCAAGAACCAATGGTACTGAAGGAAGAATTCCAAGCTGCACTGAAGGCAATGGCAAAAAGCACAGCTCCAGGAATTGATGGAATACCAATTGAGATGCTTCATCAAAAAGACGCAACACTGGAAGCACTCACTCGTCTGTGCCAAGAAATTTGGAAGACAGCTACTGGCCAAATGATGGGAAGAGATCCATATTTGTGCCCATCCCAAAGAAAGGTGATCCAATGGAATATGGGAGTTATTAAACAATATCATTAATATCTCATGCAAGCAACATTTTGCTGAAGATAAATCAAAAATGGCTGCAGCTATACATCAACAGGAAACTGCCGGAAATTCAAGCTGGATTAGGAAGAGGACGTGGAATGAGGGATATCATTATTAAAATCAGATGGAACTCGGCTGAAAGCAAAGAATGCCAGAAAGATGTTCACCTGTGTTTTATTAACTATGGAAAGGCATTTGACTGTGCGGATCATAACAAATTATGGATAACATTGCAAAGAACGGGAATTCCAGAATGCTTAATTGTGTTCGTGCAGAACCTGTACATAGATCAAGAGGCAGTCATTTGAACAGAACAAGGGGATACTGTGTGGTTTAAAACTGGAAAAGGTGTGCAGCAGGATTGTATCATTTCACCATACTTATTTGATCTGTATGCTGAGCAAATAATTCAAGAAGCTGGACTATATGAAAAAGAATGAGACATCAGGATTGGAGGAAAACTTATTAACAACCTGCGATATGCAGACGACATAACCTTCCTTGTCAAAAGTAAGATAACTTAAAGCACTTACTGATGAAGATCAGAAAGACTACAGCCTTCACTAATGATTACACCTTAATATTATAAAAAATAAAAATATAAAAATAAAAAATAAATTTTTTTTAAATAAGACAACAAAAATCCTCACAACTGGAGCAGTAAGCAACATCATGATGAACAGAGAAAACATTGAAATTGTCAAGAATTTCAATTTACTTGGATCCACAATCAATGCCCGTGGAAGCAGCAGTCAAGAAATCAAAGGAGGAGGCAGAGCCAACATGACGCTGTAAACAGAAGCACCATGCCTCTCTCTGCAACAAAGACTCGAAAAACTAGGTAAGGAACCCTAAGCATCAAATGAAAAGGAACCCTAAGCATCAAATGAAGGGGTAAAGAATAGCACTGAATGGAGTAAGAAACTGACAGAGAAAAGAGAATGAGGAGAGCTACAGAGTGGCGGTCCCCTACCAGCTAACACAGCACTGGTTTGCTAACTACAGCCACCAAGGAACTCAGACAGGGAGTATGGGAAGGCAGCTTCACGGAGCTCCCAACAGGAGACGGACCACCTGGCAACCAGGGATACATGCTTTCCCTCCAACCCCCTCACCCTTCTTCCTTCTGTGTTGCCTCCGCTCCTTTCCAGCAAGCCACAGTCGCTTGGCCAGAGAGACACCAGCTCACAGCCACTCAGGTCCACCCCACCCCCAATGACCGGTTCCCCCAGCGCCATATTTTATCGTTGTTGGTGGTGGTTTTTTTTTTTTTTTTTTTGCTTTTTTCTGTTTCTTCTTTCTCTCTCCCTTCCTTCCTTTCCTTTCTCCCTCACAGCTAGCCCCATGTGCCATCCCTGCCTATTCTCAATGGGCTGTGCTGCACTGCTGAGCTAGAGAGCCAACAGCATGGCCTCCCCAGTTCCATGCCACACCCATCAGCCAGCTCCCTCAGCACCATTTTTTTCCTGCTTCTCTCTCTCCCATTCTTCCTTTAATTTCTCATGCCCAGCTAACCCTATGCACCATCCCCACCCCTTCTCAATGGGCTATAATGCACCACTCCGCTAAAAAGCCACCAGCACATGGTCCCCCCTGTTCCATGCCACACCGACCAGCCAGCTACCTCGGTGCCATTGTATTTTTTTCTACCTTTCTGCTTCCTTTTCTCTCCCTTCCTTCCTTTCCTTTCTCCCACCCATGTACCCCATGTACTTCCCCACCCCTTCTTAAAGGGTTGTGTTCCACTACTCATCTAGAAAGCCACTGACACACAGCCTCCCTGGGTCCGTGCCTCCCACACTGGTCAATTCCTTTCAGTGCCATATTTTTTGTTTTTGTTTCTTTCTATCCCTTCTTTCCTTTCCTTTCTCCCACCCACCTAGCCCCATGTGCCGTCAGCATCCCTTCTTAATGGGTCATGCTGCATTACTTGGCCACAGAGCCACCGGCACATGGCCTCCCCAGGTCCATGCTGCCCCCACCAGCCAGTTCCCTCAGCACTATATTTTTTTTCCAAAATTCTTTAAGATATCATTTATTAGTCTCATCTTACAGTTCCATCCATATAAAATTCTCACATTGGGAGTAATTTGGTTTAACCCACCAGCTGGTTATGCTGAATAATTCAACTTGGATGTGAGCTTAAAAGGTTATTTTCTTTTTTTTAATAATTTTTATCGTGTTTTAAGTGAAAGTTTACAAATCAAGTCAGTCTCTCACACAAAAACCCATATACACCTTGCTACACACTCCCAATTACTCTCCCCCAATGAGACAGCCCGCTCTCTCCCTCCACTCTCTCTTTTCGTGTCCATTTCGCCAGCTTCTAATGCCTTGCACCCTCTCATCTCCCCTCCAGGAAGGAGATGCCAACATAGTCTCAAGTGTCCACCTAATCCAAGAAGCTCACTCCTCACCAGCATCCCTCTCCAACCCATTGTCCAGTCCAATCCATGTCTGAAGAGTTGCCTTTGGGAATGGTTCCTGTCCTGGGCCAACAGAAGGTCTGGGGGCCATGACCACCGGGCTCCTTCCAGTCTCAGTCAGACCATTAAGTCTGGTCTTATGAGAATTTGGGGTATGCATCCCACTGCTCTCCTGCTCCCTCAGGGGTTCTCTCTTGTGTTCCCTGTCAGGACAGTCATAGGTTGTAGCCGGGCACCATTTAGTTCTTCTGGTCTCAGGATGATGTAGTCTCTGGTTCATGTGGCCCTTTCTGTCTCTTGGGCTTGTAATCACCTTGTGTCCTTGGTGTTCTTCATTCTCCTTTAATCCAGGTGGGTTGAGACCAATTGATGCATCTTAAATGGCTGCTTGCTAGCATTTAAGACCCCAGACACCACTCTTCAAAGTGGGATGCAGAATGTTTTCTTAGTAGATTTTATTATGCCAATTGACTTAGATGTCCCCTGAAACCATGGTCCCCAGACCCCTGCCCCTGCTACGCTGGCCTTTGAAGCATTCAGTTTATTCAGGAAACTTATTTGCTTTTGGTTTAGTCCAGTTGTGCTGACCTCCCCTGTATTGTGTGCTATCTTTCCCTTCACCTAAAGCAGTTCTTATCTACTCTCTAATTAGTGAATGTCCCCACCCACCCTCCCTCCCTCCCCCCTCGTAACCATGAAAGAATGTTTTCTTCTCAGTTTAAACTATTTCTCAAGTTCTTGTAATAGTGGTCTTCTACAATATTTGTCCTTTTGCAACTGACTAATTTCACTCAGCATAATGCCTTCCAGGTTCCTCCATGTTATGAAATGTTTCACAGATTCCTCACTGTTCTTTATCGATGCGTAGTATTCCATTGTGTGAATACACCATAATTTATTTATTCATTCATCTGTGATGGGCACCTTGGTTGCTTCCATCTTTTTTCAGCACCATATTTCTTTGTTGTTGTTGTTTTGGGTTTTTTGTTTGTTTCTTTCTTCTCTCTCCTTCCTTTCCTGTCCCTGCCCACATAGCTCAATGCATCATCCCCACTCCTTCTCGAAGGTCCATGCTGCACCTTTCATCTAGAGACCCACCGGAACATGGCCACCTGAGGTCTGCACTGTCCCCACTGGCTGGCTCCCCCAGTGCCATATTTTTTGTTTGCTTGCTTTGTTCTTTTTTTTCTGTTTCTTCTCTCTCCCTACCTTCCTTTCTTTTCTCCTGCCCACCTAGCCCTGTGTGCCACCCCTGCCTCTTCTTGAAGGACCATGCTGCATCACTTGGCTAAAGAACCACTGGGACTCAGCCTCCCTAGGTCTGTGCTGCCGTCACCAGCTGGCTCTCTCAGCGCCTTTTGTTCTTGTTGTTGATTTGTTGGTTTTGTTGTTGTTTCTTCTCTCTCTCCCCCTTCCTTTCCTTTCTCCTGCTCACCTAGCCCTGTGCACCACCTCCCATCCCCCATTCTTGATGAACTGTGCTGCACTGTTCAACTAGAGAGCCACTGGCACATGGCCTTCCCAGATCAGCCCCACCCTGACTAGCCAAATCCCACTGTTCTGCCATTTTATTTACTTTTTTCCTTCTTTTGTTTTTTTGCTTCTGTTTCTCTCTCTTCTTTCTCTCACCCACTTAGCTCCACACATCACATCGTCTCTCCTCCCTCCTGCCTATCTGCACCACACACCAAGTGCCACGCCCCTGGGTGGCACTGGCATGGACACCCAGACCCCGCCCTGCACTGCCCACCAACCCACCCCCCAGTACCAGTTCGTGCAACAAATGACCCATCTTCACCCCTGCCCCTCCGCTGGAACTACCCTGCTGCGCCATAGCTGAGTGACCAGCCCTGCCCACCTGGACCAGGTAGTAAGAAGTATCGTTCCCACAGACAAGCAAGCAATGAAACACTCCCAGCCTGTCTGCCCAGACATAACCAAATAAAACAAAAAGCAGGATGAAACAAACCTATCTGCAATAAATAAATGAAGAAAATAGTTTTTGAATGTCTGAGAGACAGCAGACAATATCAAAACATATTTTTTTAAAGAAGGACAGGATGGCTACAGACAGCAACCAAAATAAAACACCAGATGACCTTCCCGTAGAAGAAAAAACACTGAAATTACCTGATAGGAAATTCAAAAGTCTAGTAGTCATGGCTGTCCAAGAGATTAGGAAAGAAATGAAGGAAAACACAGACAAAAATAAGGAAAAAATAGACAAAAATCATGGAAAATACAGACAAAATCAGGGAAAACGCAGACAAAGCAATGGAAGAATCCAGGAAAATAACACAGGAACAAAAGGTCAAAATAATAAACAGCTAGAAATCAAACAAACAAAAAAAGCAATTAGAAATCCAAAAGATAACAACAGGAATTCAGAAATGGGAAGTGCAATAGGAGGTTTTAGGAGCAAATTTGAAAAAGTGGGAGACAGGACCAGCAAAATTGAACAAAAACCTTTGGATACTACTTTTCTGAGGAAAAATCAGAAAAAAGAATGCAGAAAACCTAAAAACGATGTGGGATACAATCAAGAGCAAAAATTTGCACTTGATTTGAGTTCCAAAACAGGGGGATAAAATGGAAAAGACAGAGAGGATCACTGAAGATTTGCGACAGAAAACTTCCCTAATGCCATGAAAGATGAAAATCTCATCCAAAAAGGTCAATGAACCCTATTTGGGATAGACCCCCAAAAGAAAGTCACCAAGAAATATCATAACGGCACTCAACAAAACCAAAGACAAAGAATCCGGAGAGCAGCTTGAGAAAAACAAAAAGTCACATACAAAGGGGAAACAATAAGACTAAGCTCTGACTACTCAGCAGAAACCTTGCAGGCCAGGCAATGGGATGACATATATAAAACCTTGATTAAAAAGAAAAATTGACAACCAGGAATAATATATCCTGGGAAACTCTCACTGAAATATGATGGCAAAATTAGGACATTTCCAGATAAACATAAATTAAGGTAATTTATAAAAACCAAACCAAGCTGACAAGAATTATAAAAGGGAGTCCTTTGGTTACAGAACCAACAACATCAGACAGCCACCTGAATCTAGGACACAGGCCAGTATCAGCCAGATACCAACCTAAGTAATTAACTCTCAAGGATAAAAGAAAAGTAAAAGATTTACAGCAGGGAACCAGAGAGGTCAATCTGTAAATGACAACAACTTCAGAACAATAAAGGGTATAGGTATATAGAACTTTCAAATGGAGAGGAAGTCAAGATGATACCAAGTAATAAAGAACTGGTTCAAGCTTAGGAAGATAGGGGTAAATTTCAAGGTAACAACAAAGAAAGTTAACAAACCTACTCTTCTGAATAAAGAAGGAAAACAGTACAAAATAAAGGAGAAAAAAAACTTCAGTAAACACAAAATCTACCAAAATGAAAAGAAAATCCGCAAACAAAAGGAATTCAGCACAGGAGAGTAAGAGGAACAACAACAACAAAAAAAGGTCAGCACCACACACACACACACAAAGTACTACAAAATGACAGCAATAAACTCACACATTTCGATAATCACACTGAACACAAATGGCTTAAATGCATCCGTTAAGAGACAGAGAGTGACAGAACGGATTAAAAAACAGGACCCATTAACATGCTGTCTACAAGAGGCACACCTTAGAAACAAAGACAAAAATATATTAAAAATCAAAGAATTGAAAAATATATATGTCAAACAAACAGCAATGAAAAAAGATCAGGATTGGTAATACTAATCTCAGATAAAATAGACTTTAAAACAAAATCCACCATAAAAGACAAGGACATTATACAATGATGGACCATGAGGACATCACCATAATAAATATCTATGCACCCAATGACAGGGCTCCAAATTATATAAAAAGATAATAATAATGAAACTCTAACAGCACTTAAAAGAGAAACTGACTGATACACAATAATAGTAGGAGACTTCAACACACCACTCTCTGTAAAGGACAGAACATCTAGAAAGAAACTCAACAAAGATGCAGAAGATTTAAAAGCCACAATCAACCAGCTTCACCTTATAGACAGAAAGAGAACACTCCACCCAACAGCAGCAAAATCAACATTCTTTTCCAATGCACATGGAACATTCTTCATTCTCCAAAATAGACCACATCTTAGGCCATAGAGCAACCCTCAAGAAAATCCAAAACACTGAGATAATACAAAGTATATTCTCTAATCACAACACCATCAAAGTAGAAATTAACAACAGGAAGATCAAGGGAAAAAAATCAAACACATGGAAACTGAATAACACCTTGCGTAAAAAAACACTGGGTAATAAAAAAAAATTTTTTTTTATTCAAAGATGAAATAAAAAATTCCTAGAATCAAATGAGAATGAAAATACATCATGCCAAAACCTTTGGGACACAGGAAAGGCAGTGCTCAGAGGTCAATTATAGCAACAGATGCACACATCAAAAAAGGAGAAAGGGAAAAAAATCAAAACTTTAGCTAGAATAAATAGAAAGAGAACAGCAAAAGAATCCCATAGCCACCAGAAGAAAGAGAATAATACTTATCAGAGCAGAAATGAATTAGAGAATAGAAAAATAATAGAAAAAAATCAATAAAACCAAAAGTTGGTTCTTTTGAAAAGATCAACAGAATGGACATACCACTGGCCACATTGACCAAAGAAAAACAGAAAAGGAAGCAAATAACTCAAATAAGAAATGAACTTGGGGACATTACAACAGACCCAACCAAAATAAAAAGGATCATAACAGAGTATTATGAAAAACTATACTCCAACATATTTGAAAACTTAGGGGAAATGGACAAATTTCTAGAAACACACTACCTACCTAAACTAACACACAAAAAAAAACTGAGGTAAAAAATCTGAACAGACCCATAACAAGAGAAGAGACTGAAAAGGTTAAAAAAAAAAAAAAGAACTCCCAATGAAAAAAAGTATTGGCCCAGTTGGCTTCACTGGAGATTTCTACCCAACACTCAGAAAAGAGCTCACACCAGTACTACTCAAACTGTTTCATAACACAGAAAAGGAAGGGTTACTTCTGAATTCATCCTATGAAGCCAGCATAACACTGATACCAAAAATAGGCAAAGATGCCGTGCAAAAAAAAAAGAATATCTAAGACCAGTATATGTCGCAAATATAGATGCAAACATTCTCAAATAAATTCTAGTCAATAGAATTCAGCATCATGTAAAAAAAATGATAATACATCTCGACCAAGTGGGATTCATGCCAGGTATGTAGGGATGGTTCAACATTAGAAAATCAATCAACGTAATCCACCACATAAATAAAAGAATCACATGATCATCTCAATCGATGCAGAAAAGGCATTTGATAAAGTCCCACAATGATTCCTTGATAAAAACTCTCAATAAAATAGGAATAGAAGGAAAATTCCTTGACATAATAAAGGACGTTTATACAAAACCAGCACCCAACATCATTCTCAGTGGAGAGAGGCTGAAAACATTCCCCCTGAGAACAGGAAAAAGACAATGATGCCCTTTATCACCACTCCTAATTAGCATTGTGCTGGAAGTCTTAGCTAGAGCAATAAGACAAGAAAAAGAAATAAAGAGCATCCAAATTGGTAAGGAAGAAGTAAAAACTATCCCTACTTGTGGATGAGATGATACTACACATAGAGAACCCAAAAGACTCCACAAGAAAACTACTGGAACTAATACAAAGATTCAGCAGAGTATCAGGACACAAGATAAACATAAAAAAAAATCAGTTGGATTGCTATACACCAAAAAAGACAGCTATGAAAAGAAAATAAGGAAAGCAATGCCATTTATAATAAAAAACCCTAAAAAATAAAATACTTAGGAATAAATCTTACCAGGGACATAAAAAACCAATACAAAGAAAACTATAAAACACTACTGCAAGAAACCAAAAGAGACCTACATAAATGGAAAAACGTACATACTCATGGATAGGTAGACTCAACATCGTGAAGAGGTCAATTCTACCAAAAGCAACCTATGAATACAATGCAATCCCAATCCAAATACCAACAGCATTCTTTAACAAGATGGAAAAACTAATCATTAACTTCATCTGGAAAGGAAAGAGGCCCCAGATAAGTTAAGTAGTATTGAAGAAGAAGGATAAAGTAGGAGAGCTCAGACAACCTGACCTCAGAACCTACTATACAGTTATGGTAGTAAAAACAGCCTGGTACTGGTACGATGACAGACACCTTGACCAATGGAAAAGAATGGAGAACCCAGATGTAAATCCATCCATCTATGGACAGCTGATCTTTGACAAAGACCCAAAGTCTGTTAAATGGGGAAAGACAGCCTTTTCAACAAATGGTGCTGGCCAAACTGGATGTCCATCTATAAAAAAATAAGACAGGACCCATACCTCACACCATACACAAAAACTAATTCAAAATGAATCAAAGACCTAACTATAAAACCAAAAACTATAAAGATCATAGGAGAAAAAATAGGGTCAACAAGTAGAGGCCCTAATACTCAGCATAAACAGGATAAAAGCCATAACCAACATCACACAAACACCAGAGCATGAGCTAGATAATTGGGATCTTCCAAAAATTAAACACTTAAGCTCATCAAAAGCCTTTACCAAAAGAGTAAAAAGAGAACCTACAGACTGGGGAAAATTTTTTGACTATGACATGTCTGACAAAGGTGTAATCTCTAAAATCTATAGGAAAATCCAACACCTCTATAACAAAAAGACAAATAATCCAACTAAAAAACGGGTAAAGGTTATGAACAGACACTTCACCAAAGACATTCAGGCAGCTAACAGACACATGAGGAAATGCTCGCAATCACAAGCCATTAGAGAAATGCAAATTAAAACTACAATGAGATACCATCTCACCCTGATATTACTGGCAAGAATAAAAAAAAACAGAAAATAACAAATGTTGGAGAGGTTGTGGGGGGATTGGAACTCTTATGCACTGCTGGTGGGAATGCAAAATGGTGCAACCATTTTGGAAAACAATATGGTGCTTCCTTAAAAAGCTACTAATAGAAATACCATACAACCCAGCAATCCCACTCCTAGAGAAATAAGAGCCGTCACATGAATAAACATATGCACAACCATGTTAACTGCAGCAGTTATTCACAATAGCAAAAAGATGGAAGCAACCTAAGTGCCCATCCACAGATGAATGGGTAAACAAACTATGGTACATACACACAATGGAATACTACGCAACGATAAAGAACAATGATGAATCTGCAAAATATCTCCCAACATGGATGAATCCAGAGAGTGTTATGCTGAGAGGGAAATAAGTCAATCCCGAAAGGACAAATACTGCATGAAGCCACTATTATAAAAATTCATAAAAATGTCTCCACACAGAAAGAAACAATCTTTGATGGTTATGAGGGGGATGGTGGGGAGGGAAAAACACTAAATAGATGAGAGATAAGTGGTAACTTTTCTGAAGGGTAAGACAGTACACAATACTTGGGAAGTCAGCACCACTTGACCAAGGAAAGGTCATGGAAGCTTCATAGACACATCCAAACTCCCTGAGGGACTAATGACTGGGCTGAGGGCTGGGGACTATGGTCACGGGGGAAATCTCACTCAATTGGCATACCATAGTTTATAAAGAAAATGTTCTATATCTTTCTTTGGTGAGTAGCGTCTGGGGTCTTAAAAGCTTTTGGGTAGCCATCCAAGATACTCCACTGGTCCCACCCCATCTGGAGCAAGGGAGAATGAAGAAAACCAGAGGCACGAGGAAAAGATTAGTTCAAAGGACTAACGGACCACAACTACCACAGCCTCCACCAGACTGAGTCCAGCAAACTAGATGGTGCCCAGCTACCACCATCTACTGCTCTGACAGGGATCACAACAGAGGGTTCAGAACAGAGCTGGAGAAAAATGTAGAACAAAATTCACACTCACACACACACACAAAAAGATCAGACTTACTTGTTTGACAAATACTGGAGAAACCTTGAGAGTATGCCCCCAAACACCCTTTTAACTCAGTACTGAAGTGATTCATGAGGGTCACCCTTCAACCAAAGCTTAGACAAGCCCATAAAACAGAAAGTAATACACATAGCTCAACCATGTATACAAGATTAAATGGGCATACCATCCCAGGCGCAAGGAAGAGAAGGCAGGAAGGGAGGAGAAAGCTGGACAAATAAAAATGGGGAACCCAAGGTCTACAAGTGGAGAGTGCTGACACATCGCGAGGTTGGCAATCATTGTCACAAAACAATATGTGTATTAATTGTTTAGTGAGAAACTAATTTGCTCTGTAAAGCTTCATCTAAAGCACAATAAAAAAAAAAAGAAAGAAATCAAACAATATATTGCACTGGGAAAACCAGCTGCAAAAGACCTCCTTAAGGTGTTAAAAAGCAACGATATCCCTTTGATGACTAAGGTGTGCCTGACCTGAGCCATGATATTTTCAATCACCTAATAGGCATGCCCCCATTCGTCTGTCAGTTTGTCGTACTGTGAGGGCTTGCATGTGGCTGTGATGCTGGAAGTTATACCACCGGTATTCAAATACCAGCAGGGTCACCCCTGGTGGACAGGTTTCAGCGGGACTTCCAGACTAAGACAAACTAGGAAGAAGCACCCAGAGGTCTGCTTCTGAAAAAAACTTTATGGACAGCAACAGAGCACTGTCTGATGTAGTACTGAAAGATGAGCCCCTCAGGTTGGAATGCACTCGAAATACAACTGGGGAAGAGCTGTCTTCTCAAAGTAGAGTCAACTTCAATGACATGGATGGATTCCAGCTTTTGGGACCTTCATTTGCTGATGTGTCATGACCCAAAATGAGAAGAAACAGCTGCAAACATCCATTAATAATTGAAATCTGGAATGTACGAAGTATGAATCTAGGAAAATTGGAAATTGTCAAAAATTAAATGGAACGTATCAACATCGATATCCTAGTGAGGTAAAAAGACTGGTATTGGTCATTTTGCATCAGACAATCACATGATGTACTATGCCAGGAATGACAAATTGAAGAGGAATGGCATCACGTTCACGGTCAAAAAGAACATTTCAAGATCTAGCTGAGTACAATGCTGTCAGTGATAGGATAATATCCATACGCCTACAAGGAAGACCAGTTAATACAACTCTTATTCAAATTTTCACAGCAACCACTAAGGCCAAAGATGAAGAAATGGAAGAGTTTTACAAACTTCTGCATCTGAAATTGATCAAACATGCAATCAAGATGCACTGATAATTACCGGAGTTTGGAATGTGAAAGTTGGAAACAAAGAAGAAGAACTGGTAGTTGGAAAACATAGACTTGGTGATAGAAACGATGCTGGAGATTGCGTGATAGAATTTTGCAAGACCAATGACTTTTTCATTGCAAATACCTTATTTCAACAACATAAATGGCGACTGTGCACGTGCACCTCTCCAGATGGAATACACAGGAATCAAATCGAGTACATCTATGGAAAGAGACGATGGAAAAGCTCAGTATCATCAGACAGAACAAGGCCCGGGGCCAACTGTGGAACAGACAATCAATTGCTCATATGCCAGTTCAAGTTGAAGTTGAAGAAAATTAAAACAAGTCCACGAGAGCCAAAGTACGAGCTCGAGTGTATCCCACCTGAATTTAGGGACCATCTCATGAATAGATTTGACACATTGAACACTAATGACCAGAAGAGTTGTGGAATGACATCCAGGACATCATACATGAAGAAAGCAAGAGGCTATTAAAAAGACAGGAAAGAAAGAAAAGACCAAAATGGATGCCAGAAAAGACACTGAAACTTGCTCTTGAACATAGAGTAGCTAAAGTGAAAGGAAGACCTTA
Organism: Loxodonta africana; assembly: GCF_030014295.1. Classification (NCBI taxonomy): domain Eukaryota; kingdom Metazoa; phylum Chordata; class Mammalia; order Proboscidea; family Elephantidae; genus Loxodonta; species Loxodonta africana. Next base: position 79,773,751 of record NC_087369.1, on the reverse strand, counting down.
TGAAGTAAAAAAGCCGAACAGATTTCAAAGATCAGCTTGAGAAGACAAAATAAAGTATTATAATGAAATGTGCAAAGATCTGGAGATAGAAAACCAAAAGGGAAGAACAATGCTCAGCATTTCTCAAGCTGAAAGAACTGAAGAAAAAATTCAAGCCTGGAGTTGCAATTTTGAAGGATTCTACAGGGACAATACTAAACGATTCAGGAAGCATTAAAAGAAGATGGAAGGAATACACAGAGTCACTGTACCAAAAAGAGTTGGTCAACATTCAACCATTTCGGGAGGTAGCATATGGTCAAGAACCAATGGTACAGAAGGAAGAGGTCCAAGCTGCACTGAAAGCACTGGTGAAAAACAAGGCTCCAGGAATTGACGGAATACCAACTTCAAGAAACAGATGCAGCGTTGGAAGTGCTCACTTGTCTGTGCAAAGAAATTTGGCCAACCGGCTGGAAGCAATCCATATTTGTACCCATTCCAAAGAAAGGTGACCCAACAGAATGGGAAAATTATAGAACAAAGTCCTTAATATCACATACATGTAAAATTTTGCTGAAAATCGTTCAAAAGCAGCTGCAGCAGTACATCAACAGGGAACTGCCAGAAATTCAGGCCGGATTCAGAAGAGGACATGGAGCCAGGGATATCATTGCTGATGTCAGATGGACCTTGACTGAAAGCAGAGAATACCAGAAGGATGTTTACCTGTGTTTTATTGACTATGCAAAGGCATTCGACTGTGTGAATCAGAACAAATTATGGATAACATTGTGAAGAATGGGAATTGCAGAACACTTAATTGTGCTCATGAGGAACCTGTAAATAAACCAAGAAGCAGTCGTTCGAGCAGAACGAGGGGATACTGTGTGGTTTAAACTCAGGAAAGGTGTGTGTCAGGGTTGTATCCTTTCACCATATTTATTCAATCTGTATTCTGAGCAAATTATCTGAGAAGCTGAACTGTATGAAGAACAGGGCATCAGGATTGGAGGAAGTCTCGTTAACAACCTGTGATATGCAGACAACACAACCTTGCTTGCTGAAAGCGAAGAGAACTTAAAGCACTTACTGATGAAGATCAACGACCACAGCCTTCAGTATGGATTACATCTCATCATAAATAAAACAAAAATCCTCACCACTGGATCAATAAGCAACATCCTGCTAAAAGGAGAAAAGATTGAAATTGTCAAGGATTTCATATTGCTTGGATCCACAGTCAGTGCCCATGGAAGCAGAAGTCAAGAAATCAAATAACCCATTGCATTGAGTAAATCTGCTGCAAAAGACCTCTTTAAAGTGTTCAAAAGCAAAGATGTCACTTTAAGGACTCAGGTGTGCCTGACCCAAGCCATGGTATTTTCAATTGCCTCATATGCATGTGAAAGCTGGACAATGGATAAGGAAGACAGAAGAAAAATTGATGCCTTTGAGTTATGGTGTTGGCGAAGAATATTGAATATACCATGGACTGCTACAAGAACAAAGAAATCTGTCTTAGAAGTACAGCCAGAATGCTAATTAGAAATACGGATGGCGAGACTACGACTCACATTCTTTGTACATGTTTTCAGGAGGTACCAGTCCTTGGAGAAGTTCATCATGCTTTGTAGAGTAGAGGGTCAGTGGAAAAGAGGATGACCCTCAACGAGATGGATTGACACAGTGGTTGCAACAATAGTCTCAAGCATAACAACAATTGTGAAAATGGCACAAGACTGGGCAGTGTTTTGTTCTGTTGTACGTAGGGTTGCTATGAATTGGAACTGACTCAACGGCACCTAACAACAACAACAACAACAGCAACATACCCACAAAAGCTGGAAAATGAAAAAGGAAGACTGAAGAAAAATTGATGCATTCATATATGGTGTTGGTGAAGAATATTGAATATACATACCATGGACTGCCAGAAGAATGAACGATTCTGTCTTGGAGGAAGTACAGCCAGAATGCTCCTTAGAAGTGAGGATGGCAGGACTTCATCTTGCTTACTTTGGACATGTTATCAGAAGGGACCAATTCCTGGAGAAGGACATTATGCTTTGTAAAGCAGATGATCAGCAAAAAAATAGGAAGACCCTCAAAGAAATGGATTGACACAGTGGCTGCAACAATTGGCTCAAGCACTGTGAGGATGGCAAACAACTAGGAAATGTTTCATTCTGTTATACATAAGGTTGTTATGAGTTGGAGCCGACTCAACAGCACCTAACAACAACAACATGAACAATTTGTGTGCCAGTGAATTAAACAGCCTGGAAGAAATAAACAGATTCCTGGAAATGCATATGGTTTCTTCATTGACTCAAGAAGAAATAGAAGATCCCAACAAACCCATAACAAGTAAAGAGGTCAAATCAGTAATCGAAAACCTCCAGAAGAGAAAATTTCTGAGCCAGATGGTTTCAATGGGGAATTCTACCAAACATATGTGGAAGAAGTGACCCAAATCTTTCTTAAAATGTTCCTAAATATAGAAGAGGGAACACTTCCTAACTTACTCTGTGAGACTAGCATTACTCTAACACCAAAGCCTGACAAAGACACTACAGAAAAGAAAACTACAGACCAATATCCATAAATACAGATGCAAAAAATTCTTAACAAAATGATAGCAAACTGAAGACAAAAGGATATTTGAAATGATTATACACAATGATCAAATGGAATTTATCCCAGGAATGCAAGGGTGGTTCAACATTAGAAAATCAATCAATGTAATACATAGCATTCATAGACCAAAGAAAAAGAACAACATGATCATCTCAATAGATGCAGAGAAGGCTTTTGACAAAATCCATTTCATGATTTAAAAAAATTTATTTTTCAACAATCCAGGATTGAAGGGAAATTCCTGTATGTGATAAAGGATATTTATGAAAAACCCACAGCTAACATCATACTCAATGGAGAAAGACTGTTCGCCTTCAGAACAGAAATACATCAAGGATGCCCACTCTCACCACTGCTATTAAACATTGTACTGGCAGTTTAAGCCAGAGCAATTAGGCAAGAAAAAGAAATAAAAGGTATCTAAATTGGGAAGGAAGAAGTAAAACTATCCCTCTTCACAGACAACATGTTTCTTTATAGAAGTCCCCAAAGGACCCTCAAAAAAGCTGCTAGAGCTAATAAATGAATTCAGCAAAGTAGCAGGGTATAAGATCAATACTCAAAAATTTAATCAAGTTTTGGTACGTCTGCAATGAGCACTCTGAAAAGGAAATTAAGGAAACAATTCCACCTACAGTAGCATCTAAAATAATAAAATACCATTCACGTAATGGAATACTATGCAAATATTAAGAACAATGATGAATCCGTGAAACATCTCATAACATGGAGGAATCTGGAAGGCATTATGCTGAATGAAATTAGTTGCAAAAGGACAAATATTGTATGAGACCACTATTATAAGAATTCTAGAAAAAGTTTAAACACAGAAGAAAATATTCTTTGATGGTTACAAGGGTGGGGAGGGAGGGAGAGGGTTAATCACTAATTAGATAGTAGACAAGAACTATTTTAGGTGAAGGGAAAGACAACACACAATACAGAAGAGGTCAGTGCAACTGGACTAAACCAAAAGCAAAGAAGTTTCCTGAGTACAACCAAACTCTTTGAAAGCCAGAGTAGCAGGGATGGGCATTTGGGAACCATGGTTTCAGGGGACATCTAGGTCAATTGGCATAACAAAACGTATTAAGAAAACATTCTGCATCCCACTTTGGTGAGAGGCGTCTGGGGTCTTAAATGCTAGCAAGCAGCCATCTAAGATGCATCAATTGGTCTCAGCCTACCTGGAGCAAAGGAGAATTATAAGAACACCAAAGATATACGGCAAAGATGAACCAAAGAGACAGAAGGGGCCACATAAACCAAAGACTCCATCCGCCTGAAACCGAAAGAACTAGATGGTCCCTGGCTACCACTGATCACTGCCCTGACGGGGAACACAACAGAGAATCCCTGATGGAGCAGGAGAACAGTGGGATGCAGATCTCAAATTCTCATTAAAGACCAGACTTTAATGGTCTAAGACTAGAGGGACCCTGGAGGTCATGGTCCCCAGACCCTGTGTTAGCCCAAGACTGGAACCATTCACAAAGCCAACTCTTCAGACAGGAATTGGACTGTAATATAAGATAGATAATGATACTGGTGAGGAGTGAGCTTCTTGGCTCAAGTAGACACATGAGACTATGTGGGCAGCTCCTGTCTGGAGGCGAGATGAGAAGGCAGAGGGGGACAAGAGCTGGTTGAATGGACACGGAATACAAGGTGGAGAGGAGGAGTGTGCTGTCTCATTAGGGAGAGAGCAGCTATGAGTACATAGCAAGGTGTGTATAAGTTTTTGTATGATAGATTGACTTGATTCACTTAAAGCACAACAAATAAATGAATAAATAAATAAAAATAATAAAAATACCTAGGAATAACTTTAAACAAGGAATTGAAAGACTTGTACACTGAAAAGTATAAAACATTACTAAAAGAAATTAAAGAAGACAAATAAATAGAACATCCTGTGCTCATGGATCAGAAGATGCAATATTATTAAATGTCCTTAGTACACAAAGCAATCTGTAGACTCAGTGCAGTACCCATCCAAATTCCAACAACCTTCTTTGCTTAAATGGAAAAGCCAATCCTCTAATTTATATGGAGCTTCAGAGGTCCCGAATAAACAGAACAATCTTGAAAAAGAAGAACAAATTAGAAGGACTCACGCTTCCCAATCTCAAAGCATATTATAAAGTATAAAGTTACAGTAATCAAAACATTCTGCTACTGGTATAATGATAGACATATAAACTAAAGGAATAGAATTGAGAGTCCAGAAATAAACCCATGCATCTATGGCTAATTGATTTTTTATAAAGATGTTAAGTTCATCCAATGAGGAAAGAATAGTACCTTTAACAAATAGTGAGGGACAACTGGATTTCAAAAAACTGAAGAATGAACGTGGACCCATACCTTACACCATATACATAAAATTAACTCAAATTAGTCAAAAGTCTAAATTTAAGAACTAAAACCAAAAAACCCTTAGAGGAAAACATAGTGGTAATGCTTCGGGACCTAATTTTTTAATGGATTCCTAGCTATGACACTGAAAGTACAAGCAAGACAAAATAGATAAATGGCACTCCCTCAAAATTGAAAAGTTGTTCATCAAAGGACTTTGTCAACAAAGTGAGGAGACAATCTACAGACCATGAGAATATTTTGGGAAGCCATATATCTGATAAGCATTTTATATCCAGAATATATAAAGAACTCCTACAACCTGACAATAAAAGGAAAAACAACCCAATCAAAAAATGAGCAAAGGTCTTGAATAGATATTGCACCAAAGAAGAAATACAAATGGCCAACAAGCTCATAAAAGAATGCTCAATGTCATTAGTCATTAACCAAAAAAACCTAGTTGCCATTCTAGTCAATTCTAACTCATGGCAACCTCATGTGTTTCGGAGTAGAACTGTGCTCCACAGGGTTTTCAGTGGCTGTGCCCTTTTGGAAATAGATCACCAGGCCTTTCTTCTGAAGTTCCTCTGAGTGGATTCCAACCCCCAACCTTTCAGGTAGCAGCAGAGCGCTTAACCATCTGCACAACTCAAGGACTCCTCATTAGTCATTAAACCAAACCAAACCCACTGCCATCGAGTTGATTCTGACTCATAGCGACCCAACAGGACAGAGTAGAACTGCCCCATACAGTTTTCAAGGGGCGCCTGGTGGACTTGAACTGCTGACCTTTTGGTGAGCAGCTGTAGCTCTTAAGCACTACGCCACCAGGGTTTCCCATTAGTCATTAGGGAAATGCAAATCAAAATCACAATTAGATATCACTTCATCCCCCACTAAGATGGCTATGGTCAAAACTACGGAAAACAACAGGTGTTGGTGAGGATGTGGAGAAATTGGAACCCTCATCCATTGCTGGTGGGATTGTACAATGGTACAGCTACTGTAAAAAATAGTTTGATAGCTTTGCAATAAGTTAAACATAGAATTACCACATGACCCAGCAATTCCACTCCTAGGTATATACCTAAAATACTTGAAAGCAGGAATACAGATACTTGTACACCAGTGTTCATTTCAGCACTATTTGCAATAGCCAAAAGGTAGAAACAGCCTAAATGTTGATCAACAGATGAATGGAAACAAAATGTGATACTTCAGTGGAATATTACCCAGCCATAAAGAGAAATGAAATTCTGATACATGCTGCAAAATGTACACAACATGTATGAACCTTGAATACATTATGCTGAGTGAAATAATTTAGTCACCAAAAAAAAAATATTTTATGATCCCACTTACAAGGAATATCTAGAATAGGCAAGTGTATAAAGATCAAAGTTTATCAGTGGTTTCCAGTGGTAGTCAGGAGGGAGGGGAAAAGGGGGACTCATTGCTTAGGAAACACTGAGCTTCTGTTAAGGGTGATGGAAACCTTTGAAACAGATAATGATGCTGGTTGAACAAAGTGATGAATGCAATTAATGATACTGAATTATACATGTAAAAAATGTTGAAATGGCAAATGTTTTGTTACATATATATTTACCACAATAAAAAAAATTAAAACATTTTTTCTACACAGGACACCATCAAGGAAATGAAAAGAATCCACAAAAAGTGTGGAAATGTTTGCAAATCATGTATCTGATAAGGGACTTGTACTTGGAATATATAAAGAACTCTTACAGTTCAATAATAAAAAGAAAAATAAACTCGAGTTTTTAAATGGGCAGAGAATATGAATAGACATTTCTCCAGTGAAGATGTACAAATGGCAATAAGCACATGAAAAGATGCTCAACGTGATCAGCCCTCAGGGAAATACAAATCAAAACACAATGAGCTAACTCCGACACCCACTAAAAAAGATGGCTGTAATCAAAAAGACAGATGATTACAAGTGCTGACAATGATGTGGAGAAATTGGCACCCTCATATACTGATGGTGGGATTGCTAAATGGTGCAGCTTCTTTAGACAACCATCTGTTGGTTCCTCAGAAAGCTCAACACAGAGTTCGCATATGACCCAGCAATTCCACCCCTAGTTAGATACCGTATTTTTACCCAAATAACATGCACCTTCTGTGTTTGTTTGTCAGCTGCATTGTCTTCCCCCACGATGCAGTTCCAGAAGTGTGCAATGCTAATTTTTTTACAGCAACATGTGGAAGAAGAGTGGCATGGCGGTACTTGTGAGGATGCCTTGAGGGTGGGAGAGCATGTCCAGCAGAGGGCGCACATTATTTGCATAAAAGACAGTAACCAAGAGATTTGAAGAGATATGTCCACACAGAAACTTGTACACGAATGTTCTGAAGAGCATTATTCATAATGTCAAAAAAGTGGAAACAACTCAAATGTCTATCAGCTGATGAATGAATAAACAAAATGTGGTATAGCCGCACAATGGAATATTGTGCAGCCATGAAAAGGAATGAGCTACTCATACGTGCTACAACATGGTCGAACCTCGAAAGCATTATGCTAGGTGAAAGTTGCCAGACACATGGGACTACATACTGTATGACTGCATATCTATAAAGAAATTAGATTAGTGGTTGCCCTGGGTTAGGAGGAGGGAACATTGGAGGAAGATGGAGAGTTATTGTTAATGGGCATGGAGTTTCTTTTTGGGGGTGGAAATGTTCTAAAATTGATTACAGTGATTATTGCACAACTCTGTGAATATAGTGAAAAACCACTGAATTGTACACTTTATATTGGTAAATTGTATGGTATGTGAATTATATCTCAATAAAGTTGTACACAATATTCCTTCAGGGACCCTAAGGAGAACCTAAAGTGATAGGCATTTGTGCTCCAGAACACCTAAAATTTAGTTGGAGATCTGTGTTAATGACTTATGTATTAAGTTGTTGAGGACACAGAAAACAGTGGTTTCAAATATGAGCCCCAAATTAAAAAATCATAAGAAGAAACACTTCGAGTTGCTGGCGTTGCTTCGTATTTCACGTAGGCAAGTCTACGCTGCTTTGGGATGATAGCTGCACAGTTCATTTCTTTTTTGGGAATTAGTGATTCTCCTGAACAATGCTGGACGTGGAAGCAGTTAATGTGAATTAAAATAAAAATCCCCCAGTATCTCATTGAGGGGCACCGTTGCCCAGGCTAGACATCTAGAAGTCATCCTCAGGACCTCCATCACCCTCATTTCTGTCACCAACTCCTGTCCATGCTAACTCCTAAATAGCTCTTAAATTCATCTGCTGTACTTTTTCCTATCTTCCACTACCACCTACCTAGCTGAAGTTATCTTGTATCTCAACGACTGCAGGAACCTCTTAACTGTCTTCTCACATCTATTCTTACTTCCTTCCATTCCTTTCCCTGAAGCAACTGGAGTGGTCTTTTAAATTTTCAACTATGAGTAAGCTTGCTTAATCTTCTTCACTAGTTTCCTATTGCTCTTAAAATAAGAACCAAAATCCTGAATGTGTCGTACAAGGCCTGGCCTTTCTGTCTGTCCTCATCTTGAGCCACTCTTCCCCGCAATCTCTGTACTGTTAGCCACACTGTACTCTACAAGGCTACTAATTACACCCAAAACCACATTACACCTAGGCAACTCTGATAGCCTTTTTAGCCTTGCCTTCATTATTGACCACTGACTCCTTATTGAAATTCTCTTTTCCCTTGTCTTTTATTTTCTCACCACTCCTGTGTGTTGTCTTTTCCCTCTGACCACCAAACTATGAACATTTTCAAAATTCTCTACTCTTTTCTTCTCTGTATTCTATACTCTTTCCTTTAATTAAATTGATACACTTCAACTGTTTTCTGAGTTCCAGTCCATATCTGCAACAGCCTACATGATATCTCCAAAATTAACTCAAACCTAACATATGTAAAATAGAACTTATCGTGGTCTTAATCCTTTATCCGCAGAAACATTTCCTTCCTATTTCTTTCAGTGACACCAGCATTCTCTCAGCCACTCCTACTGTATATTTTAAAGCCATTTTCAATTGCCCTATCTTTCATTCCCTGTATCAAATCAGTCACCAAGTTCTATTGATTTTTCCTTTAGAATGTTTCTTACATCTTTCCATTTCTGTGGTCACTATTTTAGTTCTGACATTCATCATTTCATTCTTAGACTCTTGCACCTGCCTTTAAATGGGTCTCCCTGTCTGTTTTCTTACACTCAGGTCTGTTCTAAACACCACTGGCATTTCAATCTTATTAAAATGCCAATTTTGTCATATCACTTTCCTTCTCAAAAAGTTTCAGTGACTTCTCATTGCCAGCAGGATAAATTCTAAATTCTTTACACTCCATCCTGATATTTCACAAAGTATATTCTACAAGATGTTGCTAAATGTTCCACATACTCTGTGTTAAATCACAGTGAAACCTCTGAGCGCTGGAACTCTGCGGGACTGCCTTGTGTTCTGGGTCTTACAAGTTTTCCACTTTGGACAGGGTGCAGCCTTACCACTTTTCTATCGTTCTCTATTAAGAATCCTACCTCTTAAACACCCAAAAAGTGTTTCTTTTTTATTTTATAGGACTGGAAAAGCAATTAAATCATTTTTTATGATTTGCATGTTTATTCAAATTATGTACAGATATGTGCATATACTGTATTATTCAAACAAAGATATGGGTAAAATTCACTTTTTAATAAAAACACCTTATGTCGAGTGTTTAGTTTGTTTTGGTTTTTTGATGAAATTATGGAAACAAATTTCTAAGTCTGTAGCCTTGTCAAAAAGCTCTTGATCTTTAACTTTTCCAAATTCCTTCACTTTGTCCTCTAATGGTCAGTGTCATGAATTGAATCATGTCCCCCAAAAATGAGTGTCAACTTGGCTAGGCCATGATTCCCAGTATTGTGTGATTGTCCACCATTTTGTCATGTGATGTGATTTTCCTATGTGTTGTAAATCCCATCTCTATGATGTTAATGAGGCAGGATTAGAGGCAGTTATGCTAATAAACCAGGACTCAATCTACAAGATTAGGTTGTATCTTGAGTCATTCTCTTTTGAGATATAGAAGAGAGAAGTGAACAAGAGAGACAGGGGTACCTCATACCACCAAGAAAGTAGTGCCAGCAGCAGAGCACATCCTTTGGACCCAGGGTCCCTGCACTGATAAGCTCGTAGACCAGGGGAAGATTGCAGACGAGGAACTTTCCCCAGAACTGACAGAGAGAGAAAGCCTTCCCCTAGAGCTGGCACCCTGAATTTGGAATTCTAGCCTCCTAAACTGTGAGAATCAACACCCATGGAGGTAACAGTCACGAAATCAAAGGACACATTGCATTGAGCAAATTTGCTGCAAAAGACCTCTTTAAAGTGTTAAAAAGAAAAGATGTCACCTTGAAGACTAAGGTGTGCCTGACCCAAGCCATGGTGTTTTCATTAGCCTCCTATGCACGTGAAAGCTGGACAATGAATAAAGAAGACAGAAGAAGAATTGATGCCTTTGAATTGTGGTGTTGGTGAAGAATATTGAATATACCATGGACTGCCAAAAGAACAAACGAATCTGTCTTGGAAGAAGCACAACTAGAATGCTCCTTAGAAGCAAGGATGGCAAGACTAAGTCTCACACACTTTGGACATCTTCTCAGGAGGGATCAGTCCCTGGAAAAGGACATCATGCTTTGTAAAGTAAAGGGTCAGCAAAAAAAAAAAAAAAAAGGGGGAGACCCTCAATGAGATGAAACAATGGGCTCGATTGTGAGGATGGCACAGGACTAGACAGTGTTTCATTCTGTTGTACATAGGGTCACTACGAGTTGGAACCAACTCGACGGCACCTAACAACAACAACAAGAAACTGAGAGAATCAACTGCTGTTTGTTAAAGCCATCCACTTGTGGTATTTCTGTTATAGCAGCACTAGATAACTAAGACAGTCGGTCTTATCATCTTCATCGTCATCTTTAGATTGCAAGTCCACATTTTCTTGCAGGTTTATATTGACCAGTTCTGTAGCAATTTCTTTGTCGGTATCAATATAAGATGTGGTACTGACGCTGTTTTCTGAAACACCACTATAAATGTCATTCATTGCATCCTGAATCTGCGTAATGTTATCAGGCTCGAATATTTCTTAGGCTAAAGTAATAGTTTTAGTGGAAAATATTTTAGTTTTCCTTCTCTGAGAGGTTCTAGTAGGTTCTGGCTTTCACAGGTTTTACTGTACATGATCTCTTTACTATAAACTTTAAATGAATTAATACGCATTATAATTCTCCAAGAGGATTATATATAGAATGCAGTATTTCCAAAACTTAATTTTATAACCATCTGTTAATTTTTCTCATGACAGTAATATTCTGTGGAACGGCATTTAGGAAATGCTTAGGTAGCCCCATCCTACAGTTCTGGTCCTATTTCCCATTAACTCCCCTACATAAATCCTCTGCTTAGGCCAAACAGTTCTTAGTCTCCCTGAGATATACTTGGTATGAAGTATAATCTAAGTCTTTATTCTGGAATGCCCATCTGGAATACCCTTCTCTATCTCATATATCTATATATTTTTATTGAGATTTATAATTCATATATCATAAAATTCACCATTTTAAAGTGTATAATTCAGTGGTTTTTGGAATATTCACAAAACTGTGTAAGCATCACCATTATCTAATTCCAAAACATTTTCATCACCCCAAAAATAAACACTCTTTCCATTAGCAATCACTCCGCAACATCCAAACTCCCTGAGGGACCAAATTACTGGGCTGAGGGCTAGGGACCATGGTCTCAGGGGACATCTAGTTCAATTGGCATAACATAGTTTATAAAGAAAATGTTCTATATCCTGCTTTTGTGAGTAGTGTCTGGGGTCTTAAAAGCTCATGGGCAGCCATCTAAGACACTCCAGTGGTCCCACACCATCTGGAGCAAGGGAGAATGAAGAAAACCAAAGACACAAGGGAAAGATTAGTCCAAAGGACTAATGGACCGCAACTACTACAGCCTCCACCAAACTGAGTCCAATACAACTAGATGGTGCCCAGCTACCACCACTGACTTCTCTGATAGGGATCACAATAGAGGGTCCGGGACAGAGCTAGAGAAAAATGTAGAACAAAATTCTAACTCAAGAAAAAAAACAGACTTCTTGTCTGATAGAGGCTGAAGAAACCCAGAGAGTATGGCCCCCAGACACCATTTTAACTCAGTACTTAAGTCATTCCTGAGGTTCACCCTTCAACCAAAGATTAGACAGGCTCATAAAAAACAAAATGAGATTAAATGGGCACACCACCTCACTGACAAGGATAAGAAGCCAGGGAGGGACAGGTAAGCTGGTAATGGGGAATCCAAGGTCGAGAAGGGGAGAGTGTTGACACATGGTGGAGTTGGCAACCAATGTCACAAAACAATATGTGTACTAATTGTTTAATGAGAAACTAATTTTCTCTGTAAACCTTCATCTAAAGCACATTTAAAAAAAATGGTTTACCAAGTTTACCAAGTAGACTTAAAAAAAATTTTTTTTTTTTTTTATGGGGGTGGCATTTCAGTCTGAGGGACTAGACTTTCTCTGGCTCTGCCAGCCTAGTGCACATTTCTTTTATTATACTAGAGCACCTAATGTCTGTGTCACTCTTACTACCCCTTAATAACATACTTTGTCTGGTCCTTTTCATATGTGGGTGCCTATCTCCCCAAAGGCATCATGTGCTCCTATAGGATAAGAGCTTTGTCTTATCCCTCTTAACCCCCTCATTGTTTATCACACTGTTTTGTATGTAGTAACTTTTCTTATGGATCCAAACGAATGAAAGAATGACAGCTGAGACAATGCCATCTTCAAGAAACTGCTTGCTGCCCAAGTCTTCTATCACATTTCCCCATTCAGAGGCCTGAGATCTTTTGTGTAGAAGAAGAGTTTTAACATGGAATGAGCACATGGATGTTCCTTTTGAGATCCATCTCCTATATAAGACCTGAGAAAGTAGCTCCTTAGACTAAATCTTTTCACTGTTGCAAAATATTGTGAATAAGCTATGTGATTAGCTATTGTGATTAAAAAAAAATTTTTTTTTTTTTAGCTATGTTAAAAATCACTGATAAGGCCAAGGAGCCATCATAGAAAAGCGCCCTCTGTTCATGTTATTGTTGGGTGCCGTCAAGTCTGTTCCGACTCATAGCAACCCTACGTACAACAGAAGGAAACACTGTCTGGTCCTGCGCCTTCCTCACAATCGTTGTTATGATTAAGCCCATTGTTGCACCCACTGTGTCAGTCTACCTTGTTGAAGGTCTTCCTCTTTTTTGCAGACCCTCTACTCTACCAAGCATGATGTCCTTCTCATCCCTCCTGATAATATGTCCAAAGTATGTGAGACAAATTCTAACCATCTTCGCTTCTAATGAGCATTCTGGCTGTACTTCTTCCAAGACAGATTTCTTTGTTCTTCCAGCAGTCCGTGGTATATTCAATATCTTCACTATCAACATAATTCAAAGGCATCGATTCTTCTTTGGTCCTCCTTGTTCATTGTTCAGCTTTCACATGCATATGAGGTGATGGAAAACTCCATGGCTTGGGTCAGATGTCCTTAAAGTGACATCTTTGCTTTTTAACACTTTAAAGAGATCTTTTGCAGCAGATTTGCTTAATGCAACGTGTCCTTTGATTTCTTGACTGCTGCTTCCATGGGCCTTGATTATGGATCCAAGCAATAAGAAATCCTTGACAACTTCAATCTTTTCTGCTTTTATCATGATGTTGCTTATTGATCCAGTTATGAGGATTTTTGTTTCATGTTGAGGTGTAATCTGTACTGAAGGCTGTGGTCTTTGATCTTCCTCAGTAAGTGTTTCAAGTCCTCCTCACTTTCAGCAATCAAGGTTGTGTCATCTGCATATCACAGGTTGTTACTGAGCTTTCCTCCAATCCTGATGTCCTGTTCTTCTTCATATAGTCCAGGTTCTCAGATTATTTGCTCAACATAAAAATTGAATAAGTATGGTGAAATGATAAAACCCTGATGCACGCCTTTCCTAACTTTAAACCACACAGTATCCTCTTGTTCTGTTCAAAGGACTGCCTCTTGGTCTATGTGCAGGTTCATCATGAGCACAATTAAGTGTTCTGGAATTCCCATTCTTCCCAATGTTATTCATAATTTGTTATGATCCACAAAAATGCCTTTGTATAGTCAGTAAAACACAAGTAAACATCTTCATGGTATTCTCTGCTTTCAGCCAGGATCCATCTGACATCAGCAATGATATCCCGGGTTCCACGTACTCTTCTGAATCTGGCTTGAATTTCTGGCAGCTCCCTGTCGATGTACTGCTGCAGCTACTTTTGAATGATCTTCAGCAGAATTTTACTTGTATGTGATATTAATGATATTTTTCTATAATTTTCTCATTCTGTTGGATCACCTGTCTTTGGAATGGGTATAAATGTGGATCTCTTCCAGTTGGTTGGCCAAGTAGCTGTCTTCCAAATTTTTTGGCATAGATGAGTGAGCACTTCCAGTGCTGCATCCATTTGTTGAAGCATCCTCAATTGGTATTCCATAAATTCCTGGAGCCTTGTTTTTCACCAATGCCTTCAGTGCAGCTTGATCCTGTCCCTTCAATGCCGTCAGTTCTTGATCATATGCTACCTCCTGAAATGGCTGAATGTCGACCAGGTCTTTTTTGGTACAGTGACTCTCTGTATTCCTCTCATCTCCTTTTAATGCTTCCTGCACTGTTTAATACTTTCCCCATAGAATCATTCAGTATTGCAACTTGAGGCTTTAATTTTTTCTTCAGTTCTTTGAGCTTGAGAAATGCCAAGCATGTTCTTCCCTTTTGGTTTTCTATTTCCAGGTCTTTGCACATTTCATTGTAATACTTTACTTTGTCTTCTCAACCCAACCTTTGAAATCTTCTGTTCAGCTCTTTTACTTCATCATTTCTTCCTTTTGCTTTAACTACTCTATGTTCGAAAGTAAGTTTCAGAGTCTCTTCCGACATCCATTTTGGTCTTTTCTTTCTTTCCTGTCTTTTTAATGACCTCTTACTTTCTTCATGTATGATGTCCTTGATGTCATTCCACAACTCATCTGGTCTTTGGTCATTAGTGTTCAGTGGGTCAAATATATTCTTGAGATGGTGTCTAAATTCAGGTGGGATATACTCAAGGTCGTACTTTGGCTTTGGTGGACTTGTTCTAATTTTTTTTCAACCTGAACTTGTATATGAGAAATTGATGGTCTGTTCCACAGTTGGCCCTGGCCTTGTTTGACTGATGATATTGAGCTTTTCTATGATCTTTTTCCACAGATGTAGTCAATATGACTCCTGTGTATTCCATCCGGTGAAGCACATGTGTGTAGTCGCCATTTATGTTGTTGAAAAAAGGTATTTGCAATGAAGAAGTCATTGGTCTTGCAAAATTCTATTATGTGATCTCCAGCGTAGTTTCTATCATCAACACCATGTTTTACAACTACCAGTCCTTCTTATTTGTTTCCCACTTTCACATTCCAATAACCAGTAATTATCAATGCATCTTGATTGCATGTTTGATCAATTTCAGACTGCAGAAGTTGGTAAAAATCTTCAATTTCTTCACCTTTGACCTTAGTGGTTGGTGTGTAAATTTGAATAATACTTGTATTAACTGGTCTTCCTTGAAGTACAAAGCCGTCAGTGATAGGACAGTATCCTTGTAGGCCTATGGATATTGTCCTATCACTGATGGCTTTGTACTTCAAGATAGATCTTGAAATGTTCTTTTTAATGATGAATGTGACGCCATTCCTCTTAAACCGGTTACTCTCTGCATAGTAGACCATATGATTATCTAACTCAGAATGACCAATACCAGTTCATTTCACCTTACTAATGCCTAGGATATTGATGTTTATGGGTTCCATTTCATTTTTTACGATTTCCATTTTCCTAGATTCGTACTTCATACATTCCATGTTCTGATTATTAATGGACGTTTGCAACTATTTCTTCTTATTTTGAGTCGTGCCACATCAGCAAATGAAAGTCCCAAAAGCTTTACTCCTCTATTTTATTAAGGTTGACTCTACTTTGAGGAGACAGCACTTCCCCAGCTGTATTTTGTGTGCCTTCCAACCCGAGGGGCTCATCTTCAAGCACTATATTAGACAATGTTCCACTGCTATTTATCAGGTTTTCATTGGCTAATTTTTTTCAGAAGTAGACCGCCAGGTCCTTCTTCCTAATCGGTCTTAGTCTGGAAGCTCTGCTGAAACCTGTCCACCATGGGTGACCCTGCTGGTTTTTGAATACCGGTGGCACAGCTTCCAGCATCACAGCAACACTAAAACCCCCACAGTACGACAAACTGAGAGATGCATGTTCACAGCTAGGTAAATATCGTCAACAACAACAAAAACATTTGCCACTGAGTCAATTCCAACTCACGGCAACCCCATGCATTTCACAGTAGTTCTTTCCATAGAGTTTTAATGGCTTTGACCTTTTGGAAGTAGATCACCAGGCCTTTCTTCTAGGACACCTCTGGATGGATTCAAACCACCAACCTTTTGGTTAGTAGCCAACCACTTGACATTTATGCCACCCAGGGACTCAGATATTGTCAACGCTAAAGATTAATACAATTTCTATTTCAAACGGGGACTGATTAGGGTCAAAGAAATAAATACATTGAATAATGCTGCTTCTTGACAACCCTCTCTGAAAATTCAAAAAAAAAAAAAGCTCACTGCCATCAAGTTGATTCTGACTCATAGCGACCCCATATGATTTCCAAGGCTTTAAATCTCTACAGAAGCCAACTGCCACATCATTCTCCTGCAGAGCTGCTGATGTTTTCGAACTACTGACCTTTGGGTTAGAGGTCAATTGCTTTAACCACTGTGCCACCAGTGCTCTGAAAATTAGTCAAGTATAACCTAGATAACTGACTGAGGACAGCATCAAGGACAGCTCCAAACAGAATACAGGTTTTTTTTCCCGGTTCAGGGAGACCAGGAATCTGTGTCTCTCTGATTCTTCCCCCTTCAGTCCAAGAGGGCCTCAGTGCTTTTCCAGTTTATATGTGACTTCCTGAGGTCTTGCTGTGGGGCATCCTACAGCTGACAGACCTTCAAGGTGCTCCTCTCCTGTTCTGCAGAAGCATGAGATTAGTAGTGAAGTCTGTGGCTCCCTCCTTAGTGTTGGCAGAGCACCCATTCTTTAATAGTAATGGGATGCAGCACTGATATAGTTAGAGCTACAATGAATTGTGACAGTAATAACTGTAAACCAACTATTCTTGGATTTCAGGCAAGCTACCCAGAATTGGAAATTCTCTGGCTGATGATCAAGTGCTGGAATACTGGAATATTTCTATATGACAAGGGCACGTGTGTAGCTGCTAAAAAATGGTGTGGCTTGGCATTGCATTTCCTTGACCACCTTGGCTCCCTCAAGAGAAGCTATGAAACTCAGGTGAGGAGCAAAAGGCTAGGGAAGGGTGGCATGATTTAAGGGACAGATAGGTTATAGCTGGGTTCTCTTTGGCTAGGAGAGGATCTTGATCATTACTCTTCTCAGTGGCTTTATATAACTCCAAGAGTTAGGGGACTGCAAACAGTAGTTTCTTAGAATGGAAACCAGAAAGGATGGAGAACAGAGGGAAACTTAGGGATAGCACATGGAATCTAATTAAGAGGAATGCCAGGAGTGAGCTCTGGAAAGATATAGCATTGTCAATGCCAGTACATGTAGAGAAAGACTGGCCTTTGCTCAAAGTAATGACTGCTTAAAAAAGCATTTTCTCTAGTGGAACTATTCTGAGCTGCAGATTTCTTGGCCATTAACTCTTCAGGAGAGAGGGTTGGTGGGAAAAAAGTCTTGTTACCAAAGTAGAGCAAAGAATCTTCTTTTTTATGTCTTAAGTGCCTTCCCAATTAAACAGACCTAGGCAGCACTGGGTTTTGGGTGGTACATTGGGATCCTTCGTCTCCAAGGTAGTACTGTATTTTCTTCCCAAAGTGATTCCTCAGATCTTAGAAGGTAAATGTTAGACTCTAGTGCCATCACCATCTCAAGAAAAATGTTTGCTATTCTCTTTCCCAGATGAATGTTCTATATAGGGAGTTCATGGAAGCATTAAATAAAAACAAGGGCTCACTTTTTAATGAAGAGTGAGAACTACTGAGACATGGCATATGAGGAGGCAAACGCATAGCAACAATGAGGAACATGTATTGTGGGATGTTGAATATATAAATTTTCACCAAACTTTTTCTTGAGCCTCTGTTTCTGTTTTCTCAGGCCCTGTTTTCACGTTGTTGAATGAAAAATTTTAAAATAAAAACATTTTAATGTTTACCTCAGTGACCAGCTCATTTCTGGGAGGCAATTGAATTTTTCAAGGTGCTGTGGAGTGTATTGAAAC
Source organism: Loxodonta africana (assembly GCF_030014295.1). Classification (NCBI taxonomy): domain Eukaryota; kingdom Metazoa; phylum Chordata; class Mammalia; order Proboscidea; family Elephantidae; genus Loxodonta; species Loxodonta africana. The sequence goes on along the minus strand of NC_087369.1, from coordinate 79,755,333 downwards.
AGCCCATGTGAGAGCAAGATGGTTTATGCCCCATGGGAACAAAAGGGACTATTTATCCTGGTCCGACACAGGTTGCATTTTATTCCAGAAGTGCTTGATTTTCCAATACCTGAAGATAACAGAGAATCATAAAATCTTTATTGGAAGAAACTTAGTGGTCATTGGGCCCAGAAGTCTCTCTATGACACCCTTAAGAATTGGTTGTCCGGTCTCAATTAGAACATATTCTATGACAAGGAATTCCTGAGACAGCTCAGTCCACCTTGTTGCTGTCTAATTGGTAGAAAGGCCTTCTTTATACTTAATATAAATCTGTCTTCTATCAACAAGTCCACTTTCGCCAGACAGCCCTTTGGAGAACTTTTTCTTCTTCAGGTTAAATAGCCTCAGAACCCTCAGCTGTTCCTCATATGGTCCAGTCGCCTTAGCTTTCAAGAGCCAAATCCCATGTTGCGGTGAGGTCTGACCCATGCAGAGTTCAGCAGCCTCATTCTGGCTGGACTTCCATTGGTGTACCATAAGATCACATGGGCTTTTTTTCCCCCAGCTGAATTTGTATTAAATTTTTTTAACATTTGTCTTTGAAATAGTTTTATACTTCAGCTGCGAGTAAGCACAAAGAATCGCTGTACACCCTTCATTCAGATTCCCTATTTGTTAACATTTGACCACATTTTCCTTTCTTTCTGAACCATCTGAGATTAATTGGCAGACATCTTGCCCTAATATCCTCTTAATATCTCAGTGTGTATTTCGTAAAATCAAGGACACTCACCAACATAACCACAATACTGCCATCAAAATTAGGAAATTTACAATCATACAGTTCTACCATCTAAACTACAGAGCCCATTTCAAATTTTACTGTCCTAACAAAGTTCTTTATAAGTTCAGGGTCTTAAGTTGCACTTTAGTCCTCATGTCTTTTTTAATCTCCTATAGTCTTTTCTTATCTTTCATGACCTTGACATTTTTTGAAGGGTAAAGGCTAATTACTTTGTAGCATGAGCCTCAGTTTGGGTTTGTCTGATGTTTCCTAATGATTAGATTCAGATAATACATTTTTGATAGGCATAGCACAGAGTGATGCATTCTCAGTGTATCATACCAGTAGATACACAATGTTGATTCATACTGTTACTTACTTATCAACTTAGTTAAGATGGTTTCTACCAGGTTTCTCCACTGTAAGTTGAATTGATAGTTTGTACTTAGTAATGAATACGTAATTTTGAAGTACTTTGTGGAAGATACTTTGAGACTAAGTTAATATCTTGTACCCTATTAAACTTTCACCCACTAGTTTTGGCATCCATTGATTCTTGTCTGAATCAGTTTTTACTCTGATGGTTGGTAAATGGTGATGTTTCAATTTCTGTCGTTCTTTCTTCATTTATTAGTTGGCATTGGTAGGGTAGAGCTTTTCCTTCTCCCCCACTTATTTATTCATGTTTTTAAAAATGCTTTTTAGTACAGACTAGTGGATTCCTATTTTATTCAATGGGCTCTAATCCACTACTATCATTTATTTTGATGCTCAAAGCTGGTCCTTATGTCTTTTAACATGTCCCCATAATTCTTTGAACACTTTCATATTTTCTGGCACAGTGAGATGTTCAAGGTTCAGCTTGTCCTTTCCTCGCCCCAACTCTGGAGTCAGATATTTCCCCAAGGAGCCCTGGTTCCTTTTAATGGAGAATGGTAGTTAGTGCCCAAGATCTAGGTGCAGGTGTGCTCATTGTTACTGGGGTGCCATTGTTTCTAGGTTCTCTCAGTGGACAAGGGTAGGATATAAATGTGTGTATATACATGCACATATACATATATGTGCATATCCCTATATCAATAAAAAAATTTTATATCAATATATTTATTTATGTATAAATATGTGTATATCTATCTATATAAAATCAGTCATCAGTCCAACACCAGAATATTCTTGCCTTCCCCCTTTCTTTATTTGTAACTCTCTTCGGACATCAGAAACCTGCCTCCCATTAACCACATATATTCACTTGTTTAATCTCTTTGTATGAAATCAATCTCCCAGCCTTGCAACTGTCTCCTAACCCCAGTTTCCTGACCATGTTGGCTGCCCCTTTTGGCCCAAGCCCAGTGAACACTCTGGCCAGGTCGTCAGCTGAACCTCAAGCTGAGTTTCTAGCTGACCCCCGCCCCCACCGCAGCCCTGGCCCTGGCCCCAGTCCCTACCAAGGGGAAGGGGAAGGGAAAGGGGCCACATCAGTGTTTAAGCAGGCACTTTATATTGTTGACTCACTGGACTTAGTAATCTCCCCTGCACCTTAGTTTATTCCAACTTTTTTTTCCCAACTTATCTTTGAGAACTTAGCTCAAATTTCAGTTCCTCAGAGAAACTTTCCCTGAATAGATCAGGTTCTCTTGTTATATGCTCAGTTCTATTCAGTTTGTAAATATATATTTATTTGTGCAATCATTTGATTAATATCTGTCTCCTCCAATAGCCTTTAAGCTCCATGAGGGCAGACACTACGTTTTCCTCACTATTGTATATCCCCAGTGTTTAGCACAGTGCCTTCATTTTCAATAAATATTTGTTTTAAGAATGAATGAAAACATCTAAGTCTTTTTTTCCACATAATTAATGTCTCAGCTTGTACCTTCAGTTTTTTCTTCAATCTAAGTGCATTTATCACTATTAAATTGCTCTTGCCAGTTAATTTTTTTTTCTTAGATCCCTCCAGACAGCTAATTTTTTTGGATACAGAGTCTATTCTTTATTATGTTAGTTATTCCTCTCAGGCCCACATTTTATGCATACTTGGTCATCATGCCATCTAATGTCTATCCAAATAAATGATAAAATATACTAAACAGGAGAGGACTGAAATAGAGCTTGGTGACATGCTTTTCTGTCCATCCTCTAGGTCTGTTTATTCATGCAGCAAATATTTTCTGAACACTTCCACTATGTATCAGGCACTATCATAGGTACTGGGGGGGAAGCAGTGAGCAAGACAAAGTCTCTCCTTCAAGGAGTTTACATCCTAGTGGGGGTGACAGATAATAAGTAAGTATATTAAAAAAATTAAACTTGGATCCATTAATTAGCAGACTTTGGGATGATCATTTACCCATTCAATAATTGTACTGTCTACATTTTTCTTTCTCACAAGGCTATCATGAATGACTTTGTCAAATGCCTTGCCGAAATCCAGATACACTATGTCTAACATTCTTCTGCTTTACCCAATTACTAAACATGACCCATTTACATTTACTAAGCTTATTTAAAAAAAGAAAATGAATTTAGTCTGTCTTGAGATAGTCTTAGGTTTTATAAATTCTTTGTGATCACTAGTTCCCTATAAGTACTCTCATGTAAGCCATCCTTTTCAATAATTTATTCTAGAAACTTGCCTGATAATTAAAATGAAACCTACCTAAGGCTTGTGAAATCTATCTTCTTCCTTTTTTTTTTTTAAAAAAGAACATATGTTCTTCTCTATGTTTCCAGAATCTCTCTTATTCTCCATGAAAAGGTTACAAACACTAGTTTACTGATCTCATGTATAGGTTTTCTTGACATCCTGAAATATAATTTGTGTAGGCCAAGAAACTTAAAGTCATTTAAAGCAACTTGGTGCTTTTTTACACTTTCTTATCATGATCTTCAGTTCCTCTTACTAGTATCTATTTTACCCTTTCCAGTCTAATGGTCTTTTCCCTTGACAGAGAAGACCGAAACGTCTTTGTTGCCTGGTAAGCACTAAAACAATTTTTCATGTACTATTTCAGTCTTTTTACATGTGCTTATATTACTTTTATAATTTAAAAAAAACCCTAATTCTAACTAAAACAACACAATCTGCCCTAACTTGTAGATTTTAAGGCCTCCTTATTTGCTTCTTGATGCAAACAAAACTGAAAATATCCTCTTTTTCTCACTCATAGAATTAGCTCATTTCAGGTAAAGCCTTTCTGATAGATTTTGGCATGTTACTATTTTATATTCATCCTTGATCAGATGCCCTTCTTTCCACATTTTCTTTTCTTTCCACCCTTTCTTCTTCATCCTTTCTGTGGGAAACCGAGGCTCAGAGAGTTGAAGTAACTTAACCAAGTTTACAGAGCCGGTAAATGGCATAGCCATAAAGCAAGATCTGTTGGACCTGTGCTTATTTGCCCTCATGCTATGTTTCTTTCCTCTGAACTTTTTTGAAGTTGGCCTGTTTAAATTTTAGGATAAAATGCCTTACTGTGTCTAGCTTTATGCTATCACAGATGCTGAGATAATATGGCTGCTGTTCAAGCTTCCACTTCACCCATCAGTTTCTCCATTGTTGGTCATGAATAGCAGTCCCTCTTGTTGATTTTTCTGTTTTGTTTTTACTTTCTGAGGGGTAATACTGTCAGCAAGTAAAGAATTTCTATATGTTCTGCCTTTAGGTGATTGAAACTTATAACGACTGTGGACAAAGTTCCTCCCTGCTGCTATATCTTGCCAAGTGCCTTTTTTGTGACCTATATCAGGAGTATTTCTTCCATTTTCTAGGGTGGTGTGTGATATACTTACACTATGTTAATCCCGGTTCCTTTCTCCTTTTAACTTCACCAAAACTCTTCAGAGGGCTTCTGTTCTTATGTTTGTTGATTTCTATGTATTTCCCACAATGTCACTTCCCAGTCCAAGGGACACTTTTCTTTGTAATAATTGTTCCTTTCTGATGCTAAATTCTAGTTGTTAAGTTTCGTTCCTCCCAGTCTTAACGATACCGCTGAGCTTGTATTTATTACCTTGTGTTAAAATGTCAAGTTCACCCTTGAAAACATTATACTGAGTGAATTAATTCAGTCACAAAAGGACAAATATTGTTTAACCCCAATTATATGAAATATCGAGAATAGGCAAGTATATAGAGATCAAAGTTTTATTAGTGGTTACCAGAGGTGGCTGGGAGGGATAGAGGAAGTAAGACACAATGCTTAGGGGACACTGAGCTTCTGTTAAGGGTGTTGGAAAAATTTAGGAATGGTTTATAGTGATGGCTGAACAACATGATGAACAAAATTAATGTCACTTAAGTGTCATGTGAAGATTGTGGAAATGGAGACTGTTCCGTTACCTATACGCCTACCACACAATAAAACACAAAATCGAGTTCACATCATAACATTAGCTTGAACCGTATGAAGTTGCCATCTTTGTGGTAAAAAGCAGCCTAATATTGTCCATTTCAAATGGTTCACCCTGACACACATGCCGTGCACTGATACAGAAATAGCTGAAGCCGTAAGTTGTATTTATGACTCTTTTGCCAGTTATATTCTTCTGTGACTTAATGGGTACCTTCTCCAGTGCTGTTCTTGCTCTGATATCAGATATTGTCCATAGTGATTGATTTTATAATATTATTAGGACATTTTTCTCCTTTACCCTCTGTTTTCAATTTAAAGTTCTCTTTAGCAGATCAGCAAGTCTCTGGGAAAGCACATTTTTCCAAGTTATCGTAGAGAACTATGTCCTAGCCAAGAGCCCAGCAATCCAGTATTTTAAACCGTGGTCCAGACAAAACATCCTATTGTGAAATTCCATCTCTATAGGCAGCCATTTAATTTTCTGCATGTTCTTTTTCTAACCCAAAATACCAGTTTTCTTTTGTAAGAAGAGAACACCACCTGGTCCCCCAAGTTCTTGAATTTTCTTCATAGTCCTTGGAGATGATTTACAGGACTCCTTCGGTGAAACCAATCATCCCCATTGTTAGAATAAGAGGTGGAGGAGGAAGCTGGAAATGGACAGCATTTGTTTGATTTGATAGCTTTCTCACAGCTCTCTGTTAAATTGCAATGAAAGTATGTGATTAAAGAAAATAGCCCTGTTATGTCTGCATACTTACAGCCATATCCTCAATCAGGAAACCACCCACTGTTATTCATTCATTCATCTGTCCATACAGCCAGTGAATGATTGTGGAGATAGTGAAGGTGAGCCTGAGGACTATGATAGAGGCATAATTAGAGACGCTGCAAAGGTTTCAGGTTTGGGTAGGAAGGATGATTTTAGAGTTATGTGAGTGTTGAAGCCATAGAACCTCCAATGAATTGAGTGTAGAGACAGAAGAGGGCCAAGAACAACTTTAACAAGCATTTAAGGGAAAAGAAGGAAAAAGGAGCTGCAAGAGGCAGAGGAGAGATATGGGAGATGTACGAGAACCAAGTATCATCTCCTGTATCACAGAAGCCAAAAGGAAAGTTTCAAGAAGGAAAGAATAATTAACAGTGTCAAATATGGCAGAAAGCTTGATGAGTATGAGGTCTGTGAAGCTATAAAATCTGGTGACTTAGAAGCTATATTGGCTTTTGAAAGCACAACTCCAATTGAGGGGTGAGGGCAAAAGCCAGACTGCAAAGAAATACAGAGATGGAAAGTGGTAGCAGAGTGTAAACTACTCTTTCAAGAACTAGAAGAGGCATCGTAGCATAATGGCATACACCTGGAACCAAACTGCCTTGGTTCAAATCCTTACTCTCCCACTTATTAGCTGTATGACCTCAGGCAAGTTACTTAACCTCGCCATGCCTCAGTTTCCTCATCTATAAAATGTCCATAACAATAGCCATAGAGTTGTGCTAAAGAGCAAATGAGTAAATACATGTAAAGCTCTTAAGGGTGATGCCTGCTGCATGGTTAGTACTTTTTAATGTTTGCTATTATTCACCCCTTGTTCTCTGGCCCGGTTACATGTTTCCCTGCACCTACTAAATTTTTCTTTTCATTTATTCATTCTCCAGAAGATCTGTACTACCATCTCCTGAAAAGACTTTCTACCTATTATAGGGCAGTTGCACTGATGCAGGTTTTATACCTTCTGTTTTGTTTTGCATGTCATCATATTCTTGAATCCTACTTAGTCCCCTTAACGTCTCTTCATTGTTTCTTATTATTTCTTCTCAGAGCCCTGGGGGAACAGTGGTTTAGAGCTGGGCTGCTAACCAAAAGATCAGCAGTTCGAATCCACCAGGCGCTCCTTGGAAACCCTATGGGGCAGTTCTACTGTCCTATAGGGTTGCTATGAGTCGGAATTGACTTGACAGCAACAGCTTTTTTAGGGTGAAACTCTAGTAGATCCTCTAGAACACTTTTGTTGTCTCTTTCTTTGACATTCCTCTACTTAACAGCAGGGATCCTCCTACCCCCTACTTTTTTAGGACCTTTTACCTTTACTTCCTGATCTCTTTTTTTCCTTTTTTGCATTCTTCCCTCATCCTGCCTAAGAACCCCTCAACCTCTCTAATAAGCCAGAACAGAGAGGTAGTTTCAAAACCTTCTTACTTCCTCCGGAAGAAAGGCCAGCCTGCATTTAATGTCACAAACACAAAGCTAGCAATTGCTCCAACTAAAAGACAAACTCAACACATCATTCCCTGCAGGTCATCAGAACATACCACTTGGTAGAGTTCTCAAATGCGACGACTCTTCTTCATGCCCATCCCTTACACCACCCTCACACTCCTCTCAAATAGCTCTTACCGTGACTACCACCATAAACTACTATTTGGCACTGTAGGGCACCTAAATTCTCATTCTAAGGGCATCTAGTGGTACTTCTGGCACCTCCATTCTCTTATTTTCCTAGCTCCACTTCTCTGATTGTAAGTAATCAGAATCAGCACCTTCTTCTATCACAAAGTTTTCTATTTTTTCAAGCTCTTCTGGAATCTTACCCTTCAGCCCTTCCCCTGGTCCTAGTCTATGCATCTGCTATGGTTCTTCTGCTCACTCACAGCAGGCACCTATCCTCTGTCTGTATATTTGATTGTGTGCTCATATGCCGTGTTCTTTGAGAGCTCTCTTTACATCTTTTGTGTCTGTCTGCATCATTTTTTTTAACTACAAATTCACAAAAAGTATGAACAGTGTCTTTTTGTACAGGACCCAGGATCTTACATGTCCTCTAGAATTTCACTGTTTTTCCATCAAAAAACAAGTGTTAGAGGTGGAAATGTTCCTAGAGATCACCTGTCCAACTTAGATTAAGACAGTGAGGCCCGGAAAGGGGAAGTTCACTTGACATTTATTGAATGTCTGTCATGGGCAAGGCATGTATTAGTTGCTGTGAGGGATACAAAGATAGACTAGATATAATCCCAGACTTCTATAAGCTTTTTGTTTAGTTGGAAAATGTGTACTATGGACAAATATCTATCATACAAGGAAGAAAAGAGTAAGTTCAGTACAAACTGCTAGAGTGGTGTAAAAGGAGGGAGGGGAGACGCTCTTCTGTAGTCATCAGTGAAGTTATCATAGAAGATGCCATCTGAGCTGAAGCCTGAATGGTTTCATTAGATAGAGATAGAGGCTGGAAATGTTCCATACAGAGGACTTACATGAAGGTAAAATAAGCAAGTGGTCTAGTTTGTAGAGACCTGTCAGGAGATAAAGCTGGAAAAGCAGATTGGGGCCAGAGGAGGGTGTTAAATAATCCCCTCCCCCACCTGGCTGATCCTACTGAACTTACAAAAGCACCTACTTCATAGGGATGTTCTAGGCAGTTTAGTGAATTAATATTTTTTTTAAGGGTCGGCAGTTCAAATCCGCCAGGCGCTCCCTGGAAACTCTATGGGGCAGTTCTACTCTGTCCTATAGGGTCGCTATGAGTCAGAATTGACTCGATGGCACTGCGCACTGGGTTTAAGCACTTAGTGTACCCGTTGCTGTCAAGTTGACCCTATAGGACTGAGTAGAACTGCCCCCACAGAGTTTCCAAGGAGCCCCTGGTGGATTTTAACTATCGACCCTTCGGTTAGCAGCCGTAGCACTTAACCACTATACCACCAGGGTTTCCAGTTCTACTCTGTCCTATAGGGTCGCAATGAGTCAGAATCGACTCAACGGCAGCAGGTTTGGTTTTTTTTGGTTTAAGCACTTAGTAAAATGCCTGGCACATAGCATGAAATAAATGTTCCCCGTTATGTCAAAAGTTTTCATCTGCAAGACCTATAATCCTCAGGGAAGCTTTCCCTGGCCACCCTCTCTAAGCAGGTTCCTCCATTATATTATCCTCTATCACTACATCTTATTTATGCCTTTCATAGCATTTACTGTAATATATAATTATATTATTCATTTATTTACTTGTTTGTTGACCCCTTCCCCTTGGCTATAAACTCCTTGAGAACGGGGACTGTATTTACTTGTCATTGTATTTCCAGCATCAAGCACAATGCCCGTCAGTACTTGCTCACCAAGTGGTAGCTCTTGTTATTATGAGAGGGGGGACAACAAAAAGAAAGGACTAAATTCAAAAGACATTGTAGAGAATCAACAAGTTTTGGTAAGAGATTGGATGTGATGAAAAAATAGAAACCAGGTTTTGAGCCTAGGTGACTAGGAAAATGGTGGCATTGAGGAGGTGGGAAAGGAGTGAGTAAAGGAGTCAAGGAAAAACCAGAAGGGTCGGAGCTGCAGGCTGTAGTGCCACGGGAAGGGGGCAGGGATGGGTTGAGAGATTAAGTCAATGGTGAAAGCAGGGATCATGTCATTTTCATCTTTCTGTGAGGCTGTGGCTGAGAAGAGAGTCATTGAATTTCATGCTTAGGAAATAATGATTGCCCTGTGAGAGACCTTTCAGTAGCTTGAGGGGGGTAACAAATGCGAGACTACAAAGGAAAAAGAACCAGACCGTAAGGTCCACCTAGTGGAGTGCTTAATATATAATAAACAAACAAACAAACAAAAAAACCAAACCTGCTGTCATGGAGTTGATTCCGACTCATAGCGACCCTAGACGACAGAGTAGAACTGCCCCATAGGGCTTTCGAGGAGTGCCTGGTGGATTTGAACTGCCAACGTTTTTGGTTAGCAGCCATAGCTCTTAACTACTGTGTACTGTGCCATATAATACCCGCTGCCATCGAGTCGATTCCGACTCATAGGACAGAGTAGAACTGCCTGATAGAGTTTCCAAGGAGCACCTGGCGGATTCGAACTGCCGACCTCTTGGTTAGCAGCCGTGGCACTTAACTGCTACAGCGCCAGGGTTTCCGTGCCATATAATAGGTGCTCAATAAACTTCTGTTGAATGAATAAATGGATGGTCACTAAGTGGAAGCATTAAGTGGAAGCAGAGCAGGAAGATGGTTCAGTACTTGGTGAGAAGACAGCAGAGTCAAAAGAATGGGAAGGAGCTAAAGGAGAGGGAGTGGTTGAAGATAAGAGAGAAGTCATCATCAGTGGAGCAATATCCCAGAGGAAGTTGAAGGGATTCCAGAAAAAAATCTCTTTCCATAATACAAACAAAATTCGTATTCACCACAGGTTTGGGTCTAGTCAAATAGTTTCCCTCCAAAGTTGAGCCAGATTACTGCATCTCTTCTCTTTTAATGAGCACCTGTTATATGACAAATACTGGATTAAGTGATGGGGATATGAAGATGAATAAGACATAGTCTCCCCTCTCAAGGAGAGGCCCAGGGAAGGAGGACAGAGATGTAAAGAGATAAAGCCAATAAAATGTTATAAGTGCAGTGTGGCAAAGTGAGAGGCAGCATGGCGTAGTGCTTAAGAGTGCAACAACTGCAGTTAGACAGCCCGTGTTTGACCCCTAACTCTAGCATTTATTAGCTGCGTGACTTCCTTATCCCTCGATTTCCTCATCTGGAGAATGGGGATAATAAAAGCACCTACCTCATAGGGGTGTTTTTGGAAGTAACTTAATAAGCCTTAAGCAGTTAACACAATGCCTGGCACACAGTGCACGTGACATGTTACTATGTGTCAAAAGCTCTTACGGGGTACAATAGAGCACAAAAGAAAGGAATAGTTAATTGTTCCTGTAGAGTAGGGGCGGAGGAGGAGGTGGTGGTTCAGGAAAGACAGCTAAAAAGAGGGAAATTCTTGAATTGAGTCTTGAAATATGAAGAGGAGTCTTCCAGGTAAGCAAGACAGGGTGACAGCGAGGGCATTTAGAGGCAGAAAAAGGAGCATAAGCAAAGACACAGAAGATCATGGTGCATTCAAGGGACTCAACCGGGGACACAGCAAAAGATGAGCCAGGAGAGAAGGTCAAGGCCTGATGATGGAAGGGTCATGCTAAGGAGCTTGGACTTTTTCCTTTAGGTAATAGGGCATCATGGAATGGGTATAGCACTTTAGATAGCTAATTGTCACCTCTGCGGAGGATGGATTGTAGGGGGTCAGGAAAGCCAGTTAGGATGACATCTGCTTATACATGCTCTTAACTGGAAGAATCAGGTCTGAATCCTACTTCTCAAAGCACCCACTTTCTAGTTCTTGTAGGTTTGCTAGGTACTTTCAGTTAGGTGGTAGGGGAAGGATGGGACATGCAGTTAGTTTATTCAGTCTTACATGGAAAAAAAAAACCAACGGGCATAATGGCACAAAGGGAATGGCTTTGCAGATAAAATCTAGTTGGGGCTTCATCGTCAAAGAAGCTGTTCTAAAGTGACTCTCTAGCAAAGCACAATGTATCGACATCCTTCCTGTTCACTGGGGAGGAACTGAGGTGTGTGTGAGTCAGTTCTGCTATTTCTTGGAAGTGATGTGGGAAGAGAGAGGTTTTTGAGGAAATTGGAATTTGACTTCAGAAAATCATTTGCAATGATAAGATAATAGAGTCTCCTGAGTTGCCAAGGAACTGTCTGAATAGATCAAAGGATTTGTGGAATCCTAATGGAAACCCTAGATGGAAACAGGAATGAAGGACAAAACTTGGGGATATTGACACTAAATGAATACTTCCAAGGCCCAAATTGAGTTTATCAGGCATCTAGGCTTGTTTTTTAACTTCAGCACTAATTTATTAGATTACCTTGAGAAAAGCAACAGCTCTGAACAGCCCATATCATTTCTACAAAGTTTTCTGATACCTTGGGCTTCCAGAGTTTGGCACCAGGCAGGTATTGTCCCCATGGGAAGGGCTACGTTGTCCTTCTGTACTGACCTTTCTGCTCAAGCCTGGTGCCCCTTTTCAGTCCCATCCTTTTCTGTTTGGCCTTGGTCGGCTCAGGATACTTCCTCTCTAGTCCCTCAATTTCTAGAAGCACTCTCAACTTGAGATAAAATTGGTTATTTTGTCTTAAGTATTTTATTTAGTCATGAGTATCATCCTATGAATTTTTTAGGGCTTAATAATACACTTCTTTCTGCAGAGATGAAGAAATTGAGATGTGATTAGCTGTGTCGTCAGCAGCAGAACTGGGAAGAGATCCCAGTCTTCACTCCTTGCAGGGACAAGGCTCTGTCCATCAGGTCATAGCATGCTCAGTGAGGATAAGAGTGTTATCTTTGATGTTTCTAAGTTGCTCAGTATCTTCTCTTGTGGGCCCTCATTTTCTTCAGCTATTCGTCCTCTAGGAGGGACATCAGCTGGTGAAACCCAGCTGCAACACAGTGTGATGATGGGCCAATTCTTTGATCCCTTTGCATTTAGGAGCTGCATTTCCTTAAACCCTCACTGAGCTGTCTGAAGGCTCCCTTTTGTTGGGCTGCCTTCTGTCAGTGGGAAGAAAGCACTCTGCAAACGGTAAAGCACCACAGACATGCAAGGGATTACCATCCCTGCTGTGATTCACGCCACACACTAGGGGTGCTCATTCACTCGGTTATCATTCTCGACTTTAATAATGGCAATACTTTCTCAGGTTTCTCAATACAGCTTGTCGTGACATTGGCCATGTCATAAATACCTTCTCTAAGCACTCATCTGGGTAAGCACTCCTCCTCTCCTCAGGAGCCTGCATGGATGATTGCTCCCCCGCTCTACCAGCTGGGGTCTACTCTGGGCCTATGCCACCCTCATTTTTCCCTGAGCTCTCAATGATTTCTGGGAGCACAGGTAGATGGTAGGCCAGTTTTCTCTTACCAATTTCATTACTCACTTCTCTGCTGTTAACTGGGTGCCTGCTTTGTTAAACACACGTCTTTGCTGCAGTAGACATACCCTACCTTGCATACCTTTTGGAAAAATGTCAGCATCTCACCATCAAGGCTGTGGACTCGCCCTGTCTGTGCTGTTTTAGGCAGCGTTTGGGGGGCTGTGGTGGTAGACTTAAGTATATAGCTCTCACAAGGGATTTGTTACCACCACAGATGTCTGTCACCATCCAGAACTCCTCACTTGGTCAGATGGTCATCACTAAGTACAGAGCCCTTTGGTCCCAAAGGTTTGGGACCTTTTCCCATTGCTGTGCACCCACCCTCCCTTCTCAACTACTTCAAGAAGGTCTCTGAGCCACAGTTCATTGCAACTATCGTTTATTAAAAAATATATGTCTCCTTGGAAGGAACACTGGTAAACCAACTAGTGCCATGCTTACTTTTAATCTTTGCTCTTCATCCCTGGGAGGGGGAGAGGGCTGAGCATCATTCAGAATATATCACTCAGTTAACATCACAGAAATCAACACTCCTTGCTCACCCTCTCCTCACCAGAGTCATCATCAGCCGTCACTTTATTCCTCTTTGCCTTCAACCCAGTGTACTGCCCAGGTAAAGCTGCTGCCCTTTCTCTACCCTCTTCTGGGCCCCAAACTCTAGAAAAAAAACTCTAGAGTTAGTCTCAATATGCTGGTAGGATAACTGTTAACACACTTCTCAAATTTGGCTGGTAGTGCTTAAGCATCTTCCACACTGAGTTGTTTGCACTGATCATAACACAGTGGGCTAGGAAACAAGTGACTCAACCCTAGGGCCAAGCGTTTCTATTTTCTTCTCCCCTGTGTCATCCCTCCAGCATGGAGGGGAGGGAGGCACATTGGCTTCAAAGGAGCATAGTAGGGTGGGGTAGGGCCTGAAACACACCTGCTGTGGTCAGAGAAAAACTCCCCTGACCACAATCACTGCCATCAGACTCTAGGAAAAAGCAACAAGGTTTCACATGTCACCAGTAGGTGAATCTTAGCTCTACAGCTCAAATTTACAGCATTAAAGTCTACTTTGTTCTTGAAGAAACAGTAAGCTACCAGATGTTGGTGAGGGGGCTGGGGTAGGGCGTATGAAGCAGCTGCAAAAAAAAAAAAAAAGGCCCAAATCAAACTACTAATTGTGTGGCTGGCCAAGCCTAGTGCTGTGCCATTGTCCCAGCACAGAGCTGGTAGGAAGGTGACTCCTTCTCCCTGTCAGTGGGTCCCATGATGGAACCTCAGTTGAGGCCCTGCATGTCCTTGGCAGGTAAGTGAAGGGACAGGATCGAAGTGCTCCTCCTCTCCCTCTTTACCAGCCTGCATTTCCCTTCTGCTGATTAGACGGCCAAGCCTGGGTCACCTACTATATCACAAGGCCTGGCTCCTTTAGAACGTTATAAGCCTTTAGAACATTGTCAAATTGGAGTCTACGCATTCACTTAAATAGTAAAAGTAAAATTTGGAATAATGAAAAGGCTGACACAGTAGCACAACATGGTTTTGGTTTAACAGCAGCTTAAAAATGAACAAAAAGGAAACCTCTCATGCAGACACATCAGGTGGCATAAAACAATAGGCAATTTAATATGGAGCATCATTAGCCATTCTCTCCCTTTCCGCACACAGGACTGACTGCACCTCAAGGGCAGCAGCTGCTTTAGGGTCAAGTTCCCGGCCCTCTCGCCCCCAGGCCTCAAGCTGACCCCCTCCGAGAGAAAATCTCAGCTCTCAAGAGAATGACCAAATGCAGGTGCCCTTTAGTACAGCACTTAACCACCGTTTTCAATCCCTTCCCAACCAGTTGGGATATAAGATGCCATCTGATTGGAATATGAAAATTAAGACAGTTCTCTAATAACATAGTACCATTGATGAAGTCTCCATAAATTTTCTAGTCCAAATGTGTGTGAATATATATATATATTATATGAGTGTATAATATATATATATAATAATTTCTATATATTTTATATAAATTACATATATATATATGTATATATATATATATAAATAAGATACTTTCTGTTGCCATTACGTTGCACTGTTCAGAGCTGCCAGACAGCAATACAGATATACAGAAATGCCCCAGGAGCATCTCATCATGTTGTGCATATAGCTCGTTTCACAATCCGTGTAGCTGTCCGGAGTCTGTCTTTCCATCAGTCCTCCTCTCTTCTCTTCGCTTCTGCTTGATTTTTAAGAAAACAATGATTCTGATGGATTTGCACCTGTGCTAGCACTTGGGAAAGGTCCATGCAGGAATGGGCACGGTCACACGATGAGTGAGATGGCATCATCCCCCCAAAAATAAACTCAAACAAAACAAAAATAAAAAAAAAAAAAAACAGGACTAGAAAACTCAATTTTTTTTTGACATATCTAAAAAAGGGGACAAGAACAGTAGTCATTTGTTCTCCCCATGGGGACAGGAATGAAGAGGGAGGAGGGAAGAGGGACTTGATTTCTTCTGTTCACAAGAGAGTGGTTGGAGGGGATTCTTCAGAGTTTTTCAGGGGATGGGACCCAAATGTAGTGCCCAGACTGGTCCTCAATGATTTGTTTGATTTTGTTATAAATCTCTTCCAGTGAGTCACCCTGCACAATGGCTAAAGTGAAGAGGAAAACAAAATTATTACTGTGGTCCACAGCACACCCCCTACACGCGGCAATCCTGCCTTTCCCAACAACCCTACAACTCACCCCACAGGCACGAAGAACACACTCACAGAAATGTGGGTTTGATTTGACTAGTTGGCTGTTAGTTTAGTGCAGTAAGGAAAACTGGCTCCAAGCTCCAAGCCTAGGGCTTGAAGTCAACTCAATGAGAGACAGGCTAACTAGCAATGAATAGAAAACTGTGCACATTAAAAAAAAAAAAAGCATTTACAGAGCACCCATTACATGCCAGACACTGCAGCTCATGTTGCTCTTGGCCACCAGAACGCCAGCAGATTATAATTCTAAAGCGGCCTTGCTAAAAGACTTGGAAAAATCCCAGTTATCTGGAGAAAGAGCTGAAAGCCACAATTTCTGGCAAGCGACAGTGCTCCCTGAGGCCCTCACATCTGCTCTATGTCAGAGTTCAGCCCAGGAAACAAGGACACGGATGCTAATAAGTAAAGTCAGCTCCAAAGACCCAAAGTACGAGAGTACATTTGTGAATTCTTTCCCTGGTTAACCTAGCAGCACCGCCAGTTAGAAGTTACTCAGTACCGACCTGCATATACACGTCACTGTACTTTAAGAGGTAAGGAACATATTACACAGAGGTCTTCTCAAGCTTCTAGGAACTGCACTTCTAAAGTAAGTGACAATATAACCACACACACATGCTGACAAGACAACTTGAACACCACACCACGGAATCATCATCAACAAACGTTTATTCGACACCTAAAACATGCAAGGCAAAGTACTCGACTGGGAGTACTGGGAGGGGGGAAACAAAGTAATATAAGGAGCCTAAAATCTAGTAGGCACAAGAAGACAAAATAAACTAACAATACAAGATACCATTTGCCGATGGTTGTTTATACTATGAACTGGCTCAAGTGCTATGGCTGGAGGGACAGAACTTGAATACTCTGGAAAGGTTTGCACTCAAAAGCTCAAAAGCATCCAGAAACACTGTGCAAGGTACCTAAACTTCTTTGATGCCTGGCTGTTGCCACGTTACCCCAGACTGGGCAACAGGGATTCTCACCTGTAAAGTATTCTCCAAACTCCTGTTCCAGTTTCATGGCTTTGTCATAGATCTTATTTGCTTGTTCGTATGTCTGCCGTCGGTTCATTTCCCTGCCGAAGAAAGATACAGAAGAAAAGTAGTACCAAACCAGATTCTTTATTTTGATTAACAGAAAAGACTGCTCAAAGCTCCCTGAAAATCTGCCTAGTTGTCCTCTCAGAGCAGCAGTGGCCCATGGCTCAACTCCTTCCTCAAGCCTTCCAGGTTCAGATGCCCAACTGGGAATAAATGCACAGGCGCTCAAAACAGAAGGAGTATCAGTGATTGAAGCTGGGTTGCAGACTTTCTTCAGAGCTTCGGTTGGGTGCCACCCCTGCCCACAAATCACTTTATTCTCCATTTCCTTTCCAGGTCCCCGTCCTAGTTGGGAGTTTCTAAGTCTCAGCAAACACTTACATAAGTGCTTCAATGGACTTGGGCTTGATGAAAATGGCAATGGGGTAAAGTTGTGCTTGCTGCAGCCTCTTGATAGCATTGCCAGAAACATCTAAGATGCAGTGCTTGCCCTGAAAAAGCAGAGACTGGATCAGCCCCACCCAATCCCTGTTCACCCAACCCCAAGGAGATATCCAGTGGCATTCCAAGCATCCACGGGGCAGGGGGGAGCCCAGGGTCAGCCAGTGGCCTAGAAGACACTACCCCTGAGGTACCCAGGCCCCATATTTTGCTCCTACTAGCCAGAAAGGCCCCGTTTGCAGACAGTTCCCTATTCCCTGGTGGGCAAAGTTCTGGGGTGAGTTGCATGAAAGAGGCAGACACCTTCACCAAGGGGCTGGGAACATGCAGAGCTGGCATGGCTTTTGTCAGCAGTACCACTTAGTAGCTCCCTGTGTTTAAAAGATGAGGATCCAGGTGGGACTCCAGTGTGAGCATTTCTATCTTCCCTTTGAGGTTTATCTAACCCAGCAATTTCCTCTCTACTTACTCTCTCTGCAACTGCCCGGACTGACTGGATGCTGGTCCCATAGAGATTATCATTGAACTGGCCTGCCTCAATGAACTTGTTGTCCTGAATATCCTTCTCCATTTGTTCTCGGGATACCACAAAGTGATAGTCTTGTCCATCCACCTCATTATCACGCCGAGGCCGGGTAGTATCTGAATGAAGAAAGGAAACGCTGTGCGGCCCAAGGACAATGATCTGCCCCAAGCCCAAAAGCTGATTCATTCCTCTCTCACGTGGGTCACATGGGCATGAGTAGGTTAAAAAAACAAGCAGTCGGGAAGAAGTTTGTCTTGCTTACTTCTTTTCCAACCTCCAGATACCATACACAAGAGGGCTCTTTGCTTTAGCTTAAACCGGACTGGGAATGTGAGGTTTCCTTAGCCAAAGCCTGGCAAAAGGTGCCAAATTTGGTACGGAATTAACTGAACTTAACAAACCATTAATCCAGTCACACCAACATCACTTTGGCTGAGGCTTCACATTTTTCCAATCATACCCAACTATCACCACTCAAACGTCTCTCCAAGGGTGCAAGCAACCAAGCCTAATGTCTTAGTCCTCCCAACCACATCAGCTTTTCGGAAATTTATTATTGCCTAACCTCTTCTGTGGTGTTAAAAGGACCCCTGTTCCCAGACAGCACTACAATCTAGTCCCAGACCCTTTCCATAAAACATCAAAGCAACGATTTCCCAAGGCATCAATGCCTCACTCCCAAAGCCTTCCTGGACTCTTACGTGGCACACAGGATCCAAATTTATGTGGGAATTCAGAGATCAGGTCATCATTGACTCGGTCCTTCATTGAGCCCAGGATGATCACAGGCCTTGCATAGTGAACTGGGGAGGAATGGCATTGAAATAATCAATGGAGGCCCCTCACAAGACAGACTGCTCTATCTCAAAATCTGCCTAGAACACACAGGCCCTGGAGCTACAACTCAGATGGGGTGAGGCATCCATGGTCATTCTCTGACTTTTAACTAGAATTTAAGGTTTACAAAGGCCTTAAAGAGCTTTTAAGAATATCCAAATCTAAGGCAAGTCTGAAATCAGGAACATCTCCCAGCCTGTTATGGATTGAATTCTGTCACCCAAAAAGATACGTTGAAGTCCTAACCCCTGTACCTGTGAATGTGAGTCTGCTTGGAAATAGGGTTTTTCTTCTGTTATGTAAATGAGGGCATACCAGAGTGGGGTGGACTCTAAACCTAATCACTTCTGACTGTGTCTTATAAAGGGAAACGAGACACAGAGAGACACATACAGAGGGGGAACCTCTACAAGCCAACAAATGCCTAGGGTTACTGATAAGAAGGGACCTTCTCCTAGGGCCAATGACCTGATTTGAACTTCTAGCCTCCAAAACTGTGAGATAATAAATTCCTGTTCTTTAAAGCCACCCATCTGTGGTATTTTTATTATGGCAGCACTAGGAATCTAAGACACTGTCCAACAAATTCAGGGCAAATCTCTGCACTGAAACCAAGCAGCTGAGCTGAAAAAGAACAGGCACTGAAGGGAAGGACCAGGACCTCTCTTTTAGCAGCAGCTACACCCACTGAACTAGACCTTTGTCTTCCTGGTAAATCTGTCCTGTCCTTTGGAAGGGATCCCTGGAGCAAGCCAAAGTCTAGTGAGAAGTACACACTGAAGGGCCTTCCCTAAGGATGAAGTAGAAGGAGCCCAGGCACTAGATGTGCAGTGAGTCATGCCTTCCTGCTCTCCCAGGGCCTTCCCTTTGCTGCTACAGGAGGCTAGGAAACTAGCACGAAGGCAAGACTCTCACAAGGGGGCTTACTTTCTTGCCGTGTTACTGGCTCATATGACAAAATAGCATCCTCTTGTCCTTCTGCAATGAAAAAGGGAGACAGGTTAATACTTTATGATCTACCTCTCTGTGTCCTCATCTCCCTACAACATTTACCCCACACCCACCTCTGCCATAAAACAGCCTTATCAAGTGCCACCGGCAACTGCCCCAGGGTCCTTTCTGCTTTCCACTGGGTGAGAAAGCACTGCCTCTGGAGCAGGAGCCAGTAGTTCTCTCTCAGCTAAGCAAAGGGGCATGACCCAGCAACCAGAAAGCCTCCACCAAAAAACTCCCCAATTTCTTAGGAACAGTTTTTTTTTTTTTTTGGTGTTATTTTCTTTATTATAGACTTTTAAAAATGGTAAAATGTACTAATAGAAATGCTAATGATACAAAATTTTTTTACAAATTTCAAAGATATGCCATAAGGACAACTATTTATAACAGATCTACTTTTGAAGTTAATATGTAGTCACACTGATTCTTACCCATATGTAGCTCTTCAGTTCATACTAGGGTATATGTTCTAGTCCGGTATACTGCAATAATGTACTGTCCATTCTTTCTTCCTCTAGTATATTATTCACTTAATCCACTCTGCATTTCAGTGGCAGGAAGATGTCCATGAAGTGTTGTTTTTACTATTGGACACCCCACCCTACCCTGTGATTCCTTTCTGCTTATCCTCAGTCTGAGCTAAAATGTCCTAAAGGTTTCAGAATCTGGCCCTAATCTATTTATTGTCATTCCTAATTATTGACTAAAGTGAATCTTCGTTACAGTCAGATTTTCCTGCGTTTCAATGCCTATCAATGTCTACACACCTTTGTCAAATCTGTTCCTGCTGCCCCTACTCATAATCCTTTACACTCACATGGATCTTATGTACCATGTAAGAATGAACTTCATTTTGAATCTTTCAAGAAGACTTCTCTACCTAGTCTGAATTTGTATTGCTCCTGCGCTCACATCATACAACTTGCCATGCGGATCTGTTACCTTTTATCATTCTCTTTTATTTTATCGTGTGTTGCTTCTCTAAGCAAATAGTAAGTTCTTTGAGAGCATGAAGATATCTTATAATCTTCTTTATCCTTGGGTGAACTCTTTACCTAACTCAAAGCAAGGAAAATGGACAAAGACCAATAATTAACAGGTTCTACCAGCTAGTAGAGGATTAGGAAGGGTCCTTATAGTGTTCAGTTGCCCTCTTGCTCTGGTAAGAATCAAGGGGATGTTTCAACGGGTCAAGAAACATTACCCTGATCCCCTCATCTGCAGGTAGGAAAGCGAGGGCACTCATGCAGATCCCCAAAGCTGCATCCTAACTTTACCCTTTTAAGGGTCTACCGATCCCCCCCCAACACTGGAAGAAGTGTCCAGAAAGTGGCACATGGCTGGACTAAGGTCCCCAGTGCCCTTTGAGAACCATGCTGAGCTCTGCTCTCTCCCATGGTAGAGCTCCATATAGCCTAGCAATGATGAGCTTTTCCTAAAACAGTGGCCAATCCACTTGCTGCTGGGTGTCTGGAGGTCCCAGAGTGGCTGACAGTGGTACCGGAAGAGGCAGTGATGCCTGCATCAAGCCACAGGACGCTTGCTAAAAGGCTTCTTCTGAGGCTTACTCCTGGGCAGACTTTACACTGGCCTCTAGCCACCACAACTACTGAGAGGCCACTGCTCCCAAAGTTCATAAGGTTTAAATTGTGGCTTTTCTGGTCTGGTCACGGGATCTCCAGAGGAAAACTTGGCAGTTTTCTGATCATTTAACCCAGCAAGGATGTTGTTGTTGTTCTTATTTGCCGTTGAGTCGATTCTGACTCATGGTTGAGCTCATGTGTGCAGAGTAGAACTGCTCCGTAGGGTTTTCAAGGCTGTGGCCTTCCCGAAGCAGACCATCGGGGCCTGTCTTCCGAGGCGCCTCTGGGCGGGTTCGAAGAGCCAACCTTTCGGCTAGTAGTCAAGCGTTTAACCATTGGTGCCACCAAGGGACTCCAAGCCTTAACCCAGCTCCGAGTGCTGTGGAAAGGCAGATTCAGGATAATATCTGACAAAAGTCCGTTTCTTTTGGTCTTTGAACAAATCTATAAAATTGGCAGCACCTACACCCCACAGTGCCCATGGCAGTAATCTACTCATTGGCAGATCGACCTTTTCAGGGCCCCGGGTATGCTTTTAAGTCAGGTCCTGGCCAGAACTACCTGTCTTATACACTCCTTTAATTCACAAGGCAAACCTTATCCCATATGGAGAATGAACTGGCCACAGCATTTCCAGGATCTCAGAGTGTACATGGCTAAAAGAAGCACTAGCCTCGGAACAGAAATAGCAGCCATGCAACACTGAAATGAGAATGGCTGGAGCAAATGGTGGAGCTATGCAACATGGGGGAAAATGACACACACTTACTGGAACTGCTTTCGCTGTCACTGGTGTTGGATGTCACTCCCTCTGCAAGCCAACAAGAAAGAGACTCCGATTCAGAACACACCACTGAAAGATCACATACAGCACAAAACTCTAAATGCTCCAGGAGAGAAGCACTGAACTGCCAACCAAATCAGGCAACAGGAGGCATGCTCTATCCAGGCTACCAACGTGGAGGCACAGCTCTAGTCCTGAGCCTTGGGCCACCTCATTCTTGTCCCCAGAGCCCTCTCAGTCTGCCAAGTTCCTCCCTATATACTACAAGCCTCGCTTTCTTCAGCAACACAGTCTTCATCTGAATCAAAAGAATTTACTTGGATGGTGTCCAAATCCTACCTCAAAATTCATCTCCCAAGCTAACAATAGGAAAGGAAAGACAGTGACAGTAGCATAAAGAAGTCCGGAGACCAGGCTGCCCCAGAATTTCCTGCCCAGACAGAGCCCCTGAAGTATAAAATGTGTGAAGCTTCAGAACTAAGAGGCTAAGCAATGGACGAACTGAGCAGCCACCAGGAAACAATGCTTTGGCCATTTGGTGGAAGCCAACATCCCTCCTACTGCCACTACCAAGAAGGCGGGCTTGGCTTCAGGATGGGGGTGAGGTGAGGGCATGCTCCTCCATCCACTGTAAGACAGACATGTCAAAACACAGAGACAACAAACAAATAAGAGTACTTGGAAGACAAAACAGCCCTCCTGTTTTAGATCACTAGGATTTGCCCATATCTGAGTGTGGGCAGAGAAAGTACAAGCAGAGGAGCTGGCATTCACAGGAGACACAAGACACAGTTTGGCACACACAGCCCACCCCTCACTAGAAAAAGGGCTTATGAAAATGAGACATGGACACACACACTATGGATAGAGACACTGCTTGTTTCAGCCAAGACAATACTATCCTAGACCGTGATAATGCTGTGGTCCCCCAGGAAGGACTGGTTGAGTTGCCACACACAACTAGTTCTTGAGCAATCCTCAGGGTGATGCCCTGAGGAAACTCCTTTACCTTCACACCTTTGTTATTTATTGAAGGAGAATATACGCTGAAAGAACCCACCTAACAGGGCTGCTTCTATGTGCATCTCTGCACACAACAAGGACACTAAGGCCCCATTACCTATGTCTCTTCATTTTCTACTTTAGGATTATTTTCCAGGATAGAGAGGTCAGTCAGAGTTTGTCCAAGATAAGGCACTAGAGAGATATGGTCCATAAATGTTGCTGAGGCTCTCATCAGCTCAGCCCCTTAGAGACGCTATGTGGAAAGCTGGCTCATGGCTGTTTGCTCAGGCCCCTGGATCTGCTGGGCCATCCCTGATGCAGGTTGCCCCCAGTTAGAGAGACAGTAGCAGCTGTAATTCCTAAACCCAATCCTTAAGTGTTGTGTCACTGGAAGAAGACTCCCAACCAGCTGGCACTCCTCACTTCAACAACGGTCTAGAGATTAACTGATTGGTCACCTGTGGAGCTGCACCTCTTGTCCACCTCACTTCGAAGGCGGGACACCAAGATATCTCCCTACCCCTTAAAGGTACAAAAGGAAAACACAGACATGAATGATAGGTATTTATTAAGGTGCCAGGGATCCAGAGCAAAAGGGTGACATCCAGAGCCACATACACTCCTTCTTCTGTGGTATGAGCGTTTCACAAACACCACCCTCCCCTCACCCTTCACCCTCACCCATACCCCCTGTTCCCCCACCCCCAGTATTTCCTCCATTCATGCCAGAAATACAGTTAATGGTGTGTAACTTTGACTTACTCAGATTCTTTGCTCCATAATAATCGTCACTTAACCCAGGGAAGTCCTGATTTCACAGACAGCAAGGACAGAACGGGAGGGAGGGAAGAAAAGAATTGGGGAGAAGAGAGGAAATAGAGAAAAAAGACAAGGGGAAGGAAGAATACAGAGCCAGGTGAGCATTAGTGACAGAAGTATGAATACTATGAAGACCTATAACTATAGTGAGGTTAAGAACTTTGCTACAGATATAACACCCTGGGTGAGGCAAGATATCTGGACTCCACGCTGCCCAATTTGCTGCTACAGAGCCTTGGAGTGAACTACATTTCTGAGGTGATCTACAGCCTGTAAGCCTACAGGACAATCCAGTGACACTCCAAGGTCTGGAGCACCTGCTTTGACCAAATTTGGAGTTGTAGAACCCAGGTCTCTCCCTTGCCCTTGAAATCAGCATTTCCCCTTGTGGGTTCATGAAAGAGCAAACACCTATGTGTGACAGGGAGGCAGACAGTTATTACCACCCCAAGGAGCTCTCACCCAATACTGATTCATTCTGTCCCTTAAGGAAAGCTTCATGCAATCTGGGGCGTGGCCTTCAAAGCTGACCTGAGTTGTGTAGCCCTCAGGAGATGAGTTCAGCTTCTAGAGAACAAGCACTAGGCGGTTTCAACTCCATCATCCAACAGGCACCCTCCCCACACCCCAGTGGAACAGCCAACACCTCACCAGGCTGGGCTCTGCATGGAATTTTTTTGGACTCATCTGGTGAACTGTAGTGACATCACCTCAGGACTCTGTCTCAGACTGTCTCCTATTGCTTGCAATCAGAACTGACTTCATCTGTTGTTTCTCACTGAGCTACCCAGGATTTAAGAATCATAACCTCCATCTGGATGAGGGCACCTTTGTATCTACCAGGTACCACCTCAAACAGGAACGACCTACATATACCATGACGATGCACCAAGCTGGCCTACAGGAAGTAACATTTCCTATCAGAATTCACCAGTGTCCTGCCAATCCCAACAGCCCAGAACCCCAAGACCCCTCCATGTAAGATGGACGAGTCACTGGTAAATGAGAGGTGTTTACAAGTCACAATGAAAGAAATGAGAAAATATTTCATAAGCCCAACCTGATGTTTAAAGTTAGGGTCACAGCAGTTAATTTCTGAGGCACATGGTGGAGTAAGATTTATCACCATTCAGTTGGTTCTTAAAGTTAATTTAGCTCAACTTTATGCCCTTTTCTACCAAACCAACTTTGTGTTTCTCAATAAATCTTTATTTGGACCCCTGAGCAACACCCCTTCCATGTCAATTCATTTAAGCAGGAAGGATTTTATTTGGGAAAAAAATGGCTTTGCAATCACTCTAGGATGACCATAAGTCTGCTGAGAGTTGTGTGGATATCCTGTGCGCTCATGTACATGCATGAAATGCAAGAAGAACTCCCAACTTTAGGTGTCCAGGGAAGAAAGGGTTCTTCTCTTGACAAAGATGAGTGAAACTAGGGGGAAGAAAACACAAGAGGACGAAGCCAGGAGAGCAACACTGAGTCCCTAGCCCTTGTTCTCTTTCTAAACCATTGTTCGAAACCTAAAAATCTGAAAACTGTTCCTCACCACAACAGTAGAACTCAGTCTGGCACTTCCAACACCGGTGCCAGGGACTTCCTGGTAGGCTGGCCCTTGAACAAGTTCCACCTCAGAGCTTCCAACATTCATTCTGAGTGAGGAGAGCTGGACAAATGAGACCCAACATCTCCCCAGGCAAACCAATTTCCACCCTGACTCTGCAAATAAACACGTACACACACACACACAGGCACACATGGATATACACACAAACGTTCCCAGTCTTCTCAGAAGGGAAGGTGCAAATGAGGAAGAGAGGACAGGGCGGTGGATGGTCTGTTCTCTGTACTCTGCTGCTACTTACGTTCCTGTATGCTGCTCTCCTGGGCCATGTTTTCTTTGCTCTTGTAAAATGGAAACTTTCGAGAGAGGCGGAAACTCTTTTTACGTTTCGTTTTGATCGACTGTGAAAGAACATGAAAATGGAGGGGAAGGACAGAAGAAAAAAAAAACAGAACAATGGATTTTAAAGCATGCAAGAAAAACTAAAATGAAGACAATGGTGAGCTAAATAAAAGACCATCTCTCACAAATGGAGTCTATGAGATTAAATGAATGTTGATGTAAGAGGAAAATTATGTTTACAGAAAAATGTTGTAGGGATGTAAGAGGTTTCTACCTAATTCAGACTCACAGCACTCACTGGTACTTCCTAAAGAACAAAAGTCACTGTAGCCTCCTGGACACATGCCCTAAGGTGCCACTGACATACACAGAGTCATCTACTCCATTTCTTTCTTCCCTCTACTGCTCCAGAAGTTCTTTGGCCTGTGAAGCTTATAGAAGAAAAAGGGTGAATGGAGAGATACCTCATGCCTGCCTCACTTGGTCTGAAAGGAGGTTGGAGCTCTGGGGTTGGCCTTCCTGGCTGGATGAAGTTAGGTTATAGTCAAAGTCCCCACAGTTCCAACAGGTATCTGCAGCCAGACACCCACGAGTAATTTCTTTTAACCCAAACAAGTCAGCCTTCCAGTTAGCCCAACTCCAAGACATCTTCAAGAGCCAACTACCCATAGGGAAGGAATACAGACTAGCCATGGACTTTAAAGTGCTCCCTCTCTGCTTTCTGAAAAGCAGTCAGTATTCTGATAGTGCAGAGCCAGCCCCTTGACAAGGAGATATTCTTTTGTGCTCCCCAGTTCACTTATACATTAACCAGAACGGCAAGCTTCTTATCCCTCTTCGCATACTGACTGACTTCCTTGGGGATCCCCACTTACCCTGTTAGATTCAATCATTCCCGTCCTGGCATGGAACTTCACCGTTTTCAATCGAGCTCTTTCTTTCTTTTCAACCCTGTTTTGGGGTCAAAAAGAAGTCCATTACTGGTCTTAGCAGCGAGTTGTGGCAAGGCACAGCAGCAATTTTTGACTCATTCAGTCAAAACTATGTCTTGAACACCAACTCTCTACCAAAAAGGAAGAAGACACATACCCTGCTCTCAAGGAACTTATAGTATGATACGAAAAGAATAAGAAAACACCAGGAAGAGGGCAAGAAAGGCCTCTCTCATACTCATGACAACTCACCTCTTCTTACTGGGGATCACACCAATTTGCTCACTTTCTCCATGTGGAGTCACCAGTCTTGCCTGCCACCACTCATCATCAGAGGCATTAATGACATGTAGAATGTCACCATAAGAGAAACTGAGCCCCTGGCTTGGCAGGCAGCTGTCCCGAGTCCGGTCATAATCAAACAGGGCCCTGAAACACACAGGGAAAGATGAAATGATCATCCCAACCCTAAATGCCAGGAAACCAGTACTCTGAATGCCAGGATGGCAGAAGGCCAGTCCAGTCAGCACCAGACAGTGGCCTAACAGCAGACCAGAAGGAATTTTCCAGAAGACTGTATCCTTCTTACGCTTCCAAAGTTGCAAATATGTCCCCCCTTTCAAAGAAACACCCCAGTGGCCCAACAAAAGGGCATAGGGAAAATCTGTAAGACTCCCCTCTGGATATAAGGTGGAAGTCCGAAGTAGAACACACTCAATAAACTTCTCCCTCATGGACACCCTAGGGGAAGGCTGGGGGAGGTGGGGAGGGAGCTATACCATCTAGACTTGTGGAAAAGGAAGAGACTAGCTTGGTTGCAACTGGAAGGAAGTCATAGGAAATGGAGTTGGTAATAAAGGTCTGGAGCAAATTTTGGAAGGCCTTGAAAAGATCTGATTCAGGGGCCACTGAGGATTCAAGAGTAGAGAAGCACACAATCAAAAGAGCCTTAAGAACATTCATCTGACCACATACGCAATGCAAATAATGGGGGGTGGCGGGTGGGCGGTGAATTTGGAGGCATATTTAAACCGAAGTTATCTAACCTCACTCCTTCGGGATACTTTGCTGACTCCAGCTCTGGTGAAGCCAAAACTTGACACCAGAGCTCCCTGCTTAGGGAACAGCCGCACCAGGCTACCAGTTTCTATTTTTCACATCCAGTGGAATCTCCCCTCTTTGTGCAGTCACCACTTTCAGTGAGAAGTGTGTATTTTTCTACCTGCAGTCTAGGCCTTGGCTGTCTTATTTACCTTCTCTGTTAACAGAAGTGTTTTCACACATTTGCACAAACAGACAGTGGATCTCCCAGAACTCAGTCCTATGGCTCAGCTGGAAGCTGTAAAGTGAAACACTGTTTCCCCATGCGCAAGCCCAAATGAAATACAGAACGTAGTAAAACTGTGGACAGCAAGATATCATCGACTTTTTAAAGTTCTTGAAAAAGAATCCTTAGGAAATCAGTGTCGGATTATTTGAAAATGAAAAATACCCAAACTCTGACGGAAAGCCCTTTACTTCCCTCAGTTTACACACTCAAAGCAATCGGGAGAGGCAGAAGCCAGCAGATAAGGGGGCACTCAGTCCCCCAGGGTCTCTCACTCCTCTGAGTGACAGAATAAAACCTGAATACATTTGTATTGCAGGAGTTCTGAGCTTCCTAAAGCAGGTAAGGTATTCCATCAGCCATTCCTAAAAAGATATGCATTATAAAGACCTTATTTTTAAAGTGACAATGAGAAACACTTAATGCTGTTATGGGCTTCAAAGGTTAAAACAAATGTAGTAAGGAGAATAAAATTCAGATTAAGAATAAATTAGTTTGGGGAGGGAAGGAAGAAAGGTGTTTAAATGAATCAGGAGCGATTAGGATGAGTTTGTAGAAGATGAGAAGGGAGCAGTTACAAGTTGAAAACATGAGGGTGACAATCCAATGCACGTTTTAGGACCACATAGAGCATACTTAACCCTTTGCAGCAGCAGTGGCAAGCCAGGGTGCATATGTTAAACTTGATGCAAACATGTTTTCTGAACCTTGAGAATCCAATTTTTTTTTTTTAAACATTGGAGGTTTAAATAAAATAGCAGTTTATTTCCAAAGTGAATTTCAGGTACCTTACAATGTTAAAACACATATAATACAAGGTAAAAGAGTCCCAAACCCACTGCCATGGAGTCGATTCCGGCTCATAGCGACCCTATAGGACAGAGTAGAACTGCCCCATAGGGTTTCCAATGCTGTAGTCTCCACGAAGGCAGACTGCCACATCTTTCTCCTGCGGAGCGGCTGGTGGGTTCAAACCACCATCCTTTCGATTAGCAGGCGAGTGCTTAACCACTATGCCACCAGGGCTTCTTAAAGGAGTCCCTGGGTGGAGCAAACAGTTAAGCGCTCAACTAACAGCCAAAAGGTTGGCAGTTCAAACCCACCCAGAGTGCCTTGGAAGACAGGCCTGGCGATCTGCTTCTGAAAGATCCCAGCCTTGAAAACCGTATGGAGCAGTTCTACTTTGCACACATTGGGTTGCCTTAAGTAAGCCTGAACCAAAAGCAACTAACAACAACACAAGCTAAGTAAAAACAAAAGAAAGGAAGATCAAAGTCAATAAGGATGACAGCAGTTACCGCTGCACACTGGGAACGGTACTGGTGGTATTGTTTGGTTTGGTTTTTAACCATGAGGATGTGTTACTTTACAATTTAAAAAAAATGCAAGTAATTTAAAAAGAAAGTGGGGGGGGCGGAGCCAAGATGGCGGACTAGGCAGACGCTACCTCGGATCCCTCTTACAACAAAGACACGGAAAAACAAGTGAATCGATCACATACATAACAATCTACGAACCCTGAACAACAAACACAGATTTAGAGACGGAGAACGAACTAATACGGGGAAGCAGCGATTGTTTCCAGAGCCTGGAGCCAGCGTACCAGTCAGGTACGGCACAAGCACAGAGACCTGCTCCACCCCCCTGAACTAACCCCGGGAGGGGGACCAGCCGGTTCCACGGGCGGCGTGGGACGCAGCCGGTAGGAGAAGTCCCGGGGAGGCAGTGACTGATCTTGGAGCAGAAAGAGCAGCACCCGAGCCGGGGAACCGTCCCGCAGGGACTTGGACTGGACGCAGGTACGCCATAAACACGGAGAGTTGCTCCACCCCCCTGAACTAACCCCGGGAAGGGGACCAGCCGGGTCGCGCGGGCGGCGTGGGACGCAGCCGGTAGGAGAAGTCCCCGGGAGGCAGCGACTGGTAGTGGAGCGGGGAGAACAGCGTCCCAGCCGGGACACTCGGTCACGGCACAAGCACGGGGAGCTGCTCCACCCATCTGAACTAACCCCGGGAGGAGACCCAACTGGTTCTCGGGGGCAGCACGGCCACGTGGCTGGAGGGACAAGAAGTCCCCGGGAGGCAGCGACTGATCTTGGAGTCGAGAGTGCACCGTCCCAGTAGGGGAGCCTTGACGCTGGGCGTGGGGCTGGAAGCGGAGGATCTGACCGTGACTCCAGCGGGCCAGAGCCCCCGGGGGCAATCTCCACACAGCCAGCACACATAGGCGACGCGCCCGCGGGAATCTCAGATATAATAGTCATTCCAAGCAAGACAAGCAACTCTGGCTATATTCTGAGGTGCTACTCTCCTATCTCTCTGTTCCCTCCCCCACCCTCCCCAGGCGGCTTCATTAACATCTGAATAGCCTGAGCTAGAGGGAGAACTCTGATAGGGATCTGACTGCAGTTTTTTTTTAGCGGATTTTCTGGAAAAACTAGTTTCCCAGTGATGGCTCGGAGACAACAATCCATATCAAACCACTTGAAGAAGCAGACCATGACAGCTTCTCCAACCCCCCAAACAAAAGAATCAAAATCTTTCCCAAATGAAGATACAATCTTGGAATTATCAGATACAGAATATAAAAAACTAATTTACAGAATGCTTAATGATATCACAAATGAAATTAGGATATCTGCAGAAAAAGCCAAGGAACACACTGATAAAACTGTTGAAGAACTCAAAAAGATTATTCAAGAACATAGTGGAAAAATTAATAAGTTGCAAGAATCCATAGAGAGACAACATGTAGAAATCCAAAAGATTAACAATAAAATTACAGAATTAGACAACACACTAGGAAGTCAGAGGAGCAGACTCGAGCAATTAGAATGCAGACTGGGACATCTGGAGGACCAGGGAATCAACACCAACATAGCTGAAAAAAAATCAGATAAAAGAATTAAAAAAAATGAAGAAACCCTAAGAATTATGTGGGACTCTATCAAAAAAAAAAAAAAGTTTTTTTTTTTTCTATCAAGAAGGATAACCTGCGGGTGATTGGAGTCCCAGAACAGGGAGGGGGGACAGAAAACACAGAGAAAATAAAGAACTCCTGACACAAAACTTCCCTGACATCATGAAAGACGAAAGTATAGCTATCCAAGATGCTCATCGAACCCCATTTAAGATTGATACAAAAAGAAAAACACCAAGACATATTATCATCAAACTCACCAAAACCAAAGATAAACAGAAAATTTTAAAAGCAGCCAGGGAGAAAAGAAAGGTTTCCTTCAAGGGAGAATCAATAAGAATATGTTCTGACTACTCAGCAGAAACCATGCAGGCAAGAAGGGAATGGGACGACATATACAGAACACTGAAGGAGAAAAACTGCCAACCAAGGATCATATATCCAGCAAAACTCTCTCTGAAATATGAAGGAGAAATTAAGATATTTACAGACAAACACAAGTTTAGAGAATTTGCAAAAACCAAACCAAAGCTACAAGAAATACTAAAGGATATTGTTTGGTCAGAGAACCAATAATATCAGATATCAGCACAACACAAGGTCACAAAACAGATCGTCCTGATATCAACTCAAATAGGGAAATCACAAAAACAAACAAATTAAGATTAACTAAAAAAAAAATACACATAACAGGGAATTATGGAAATCAATAGGTAAAAGATCACAATAATCAAAAAGAGGGACTAAATACAGGAGGCATTGAACTGCCATATGGAGAGTGATACAAAGCGATATAGAACAATACAAGTTAGGTTTTTACTTAGAAAAATAGGGGTAAGTAATAAGGTAACCACAAAAAGGTATAACAACTCTATAACTCAAGATAAAAACCAAGAAAAACGTAACGACTCAACTAACATAAAGTCAAGCACTATGAAAATGAGGATCTCACAATTTACTAAGAAAAACGCCTCAGCACAAAAAAGTACGTGGAAAAATGAAATTGTCAACAACACACATAAAAAGGCATCAAAATGACAGCACTAAAAACTTATTTATCTATAATTACCCTGAATGTAAATGGACTAAATGCACCAATAAAGAGAGAGAGTCACAGACTGGATAAAGAAACACGATCCATCTATATGCTGCCTACAAGAGACACACCTTAGACTTAGAGACACAAACAAACTAAAACTCAAAGGATGGAAAAAAGTATATCAAGCAAACAATAAGCAAAAAAGAAGAGGAGTAGCAATATTAATTTCTGACAAAATAGACTTTAGACTTAAATCCACCACAAAGGATAAAGAAGGACACTATATAATGATAAAAGGGACAATTGATCAGGAAGACATAACCATATTAAATATTTACGCACCCAATGACAGGGCTGCAAGATACATAAATCAAATTTTAACAGAACTGAAAAGCGAGATAGATACCTCCACAATTATAGTAGGAGACTTCAACACACCACTTTCGGAGAAGGACAAGACATCCAGTAACAAGCTCAACAGAGACACGGAAGATCTAATTACAACAATCAACCAACTTGACCTCATTGACTTATACAGAACTCTCCACCCAACTGCTGCAAAATATACTTTTTTTTCTAGCGCACATGGAACATTCTCTAGAATAGACCACATATTAGGTCATAAAACAAACCTTTGCA
This sequence comes from Loxodonta africana, assembly GCF_030014295.1. Classification (NCBI taxonomy): domain Eukaryota; kingdom Metazoa; phylum Chordata; class Mammalia; order Proboscidea; family Elephantidae; genus Loxodonta; species Loxodonta africana. Next base: position 79,722,914 of record NC_087369.1, on the reverse strand, counting down.
GAGTCCAAAACATCGAAATATTACAAAGCATCTTCTCAGACCATAAGGCAATAAAACTAGAGATTAATAACAGAAAAACGAGGGAAAAGAAATCAAATACTTGGAAAATGAACAATACCCTCCTGAAAAAAGACTGGGTTATAGAAGACATCAAGGAGGGAATAAGGAAATTCATAGAAAGCAACGAGAATGAAAATACTTCCTATCAAAACCTCTGGGACACAGCAAAAGCAGTGCTCAGAGGCCAATTTATATCAATAAATGCACACATACAAAAAGAAGAAAGAGCCAAAATCAGAAAACTGTCCCTACAACTTGAACAAATAGAAAGTGAGCAACAAAAGAATTCATCAGGCACCAGAAGAAAACAAATAATAAAAATTAGAGCTGAACTAAATGAATTAGAGAACAGAAAAACAATCGAAAGAATTAACAAAAGCCAAAAGCTGGTTCTTTGAAAAAATTAACAAAATTGATAAACCATTGGCTAGACTGACTAAAGAAATACAGGAAAGGAAACAAATAACCCAAATAAGAAATGAGAAGGACCACATCACAACAGAACCAAATGAAATTAAAAGAATCATTTCAGATTATTATGAAAAATTGTACTCTAACAAATTTGAAAACCTAGAAGAAATGGATGAATTCCTGGAAAAACACTACCTACCTAAACTAACACATTCAGAAGTAGAACAACTAAATAGACCCATAACAAAAAAAGAGATTGAAACGGTAATCAAAAAACTCCCAACAAAAAAAAGCCCTGGCCCGGACAGCTTCACTGCAGTTCTACCAAACTTTCAGAGAAGAGTTAACACCACTACTACTGAAGGTATTTCAAAGCATAGAAAAAGACGGAATACTACCCAACTCATTCTATGAAGCCACCATCTCCCTGATACCAAAACCAGGTAAAGACATTACAAAAAAAGAAAATTATAGACCTATATCCCTCATGAACATTGATGCAAAAATCCTCAAAATTCTAGCCAATAGAATCCAACAACACACCAAAAAAATAATTCACCCTGATCAAGTGGGATTTATACCAGGTATGCAAGGGTGGTTTAATATCAGAAAAACCATTAATGTAATCCATCACATAAATAAAACAAAAGACAAAAACCACATGATCTTATCAATTGATGCAGAAAAGGCATTTGACAAAGTCCAACACCCATTCATGATAAAAACTCTTACCAAAATAGGAATTGAAGGAAAATTCCTCAACATAATAAAGGGCATCTATTTTTTTTTTTTTTGTGCAAAGCCAACAGCCAATATCACTCTAAATGGAGAGAACCTGAAAGCATTTCCCTTGAGAACGGGAACCAGACAAGGATGCCCTTTATCACCGCTCTTATTCAACATCGTGTTGGAAGTCTTAGCCAGGGCAATTAGGCTAGACAAAGAAATAAAAGGTATCCGGATTGGCAAGGAAGAAGTAAAGTTATCACTATTTGCAGATGACATGATTATATACACAGAAAACCCTAAGGAATCCTCCAGAAAACTACTGAAACTAATAGAAGAGTTTGGCAGAGTCTCAGGTTATAAAATAAACATACAAAAATCACTTGGATTCCTCTACATCAACAAAAAGAACACCGAAGAGGAAATAACCAAATCAATACCATTCACAGTAGCCCCCAAGAAGATAAGATACTTAGGAATAAATCTTACCAAGGATGTAAAAGACCTATACAAAGAAAACTACAAAGCTCTACTACAAGAAATTCAAAAGGACATACTTAAGTGGAAAAACATACCTTGCTCATGGATAGGAAGACTTAACATAGTAAAAATGTCTATTCTACCAAAAGCCATCTATACATTTAACGCACTTCCGATCCAAATTCCAATGTCATATTTTAAGGGGATAGAGAAACAAATCACCAATTTCATATGGAAGGGAAAGAAGCCCCGGATAAGCAAAGCACTACTGAAAAAGAAGAAGAAAGTGGGAGGCCTCACCTTACCTGACTTCAGAACCTATTATACAGCCACAGTAGTCAAAACAGTCTGGTATTGGTACAACAACAGACACATAGACCAATGGAACAGAATTGAGAACCCAGACATAGATCCATCCACGTATGAGCAGCTGATATTTGACAAAGGACCAGTGTCAATTAACTGGGGAAAAGATAGCCTTTTTAACAAATGGTGCTGGCATAACTGGATATCCATTTGCAAAAAAATGAAACAGGACCCATACCTCACACCATGCACAAAAACTAACTCCAAGTGGATCAAAGACCTAAACATAAAGACTAAAACAATAAAGATCATGGAAGAAAAAATTGGGACAACCCTAGGAGCCCTAATACAAGGTATAAACAGAATACAAAACATTACCAAAAATGATGAAGAGAAACCCGATAACTGGGAGCTCCTAAAAATCAAACACCTATGCTCATCTAAAGACTTCACCAAAAGAGTAAAAAGACCACCTACAGATTGGGAAAGAATTTTCAGCTATGACATCTCCGACCAGCGCCTGATCTCTAAAATCTACATGATTCTGTCAAAACTCAACCACAAAAAGACAAACAACCCAATCAAGAAGTGGGCAAAGGATATGAACACACATTTCTCTAAAGAAGATATTCAGGCAGCCAACAGATACATGAGAAAATGCTTTCGATCATTAGCCATTAGACAAATGCAAATTAAAACTACCATGAGATTCCATCTCACACCAGCAAGGCTGGCATTAATCCAAAAAACACAAAATAATAAATGTTGGAGAGGCTGCGGAGAGATTGGAACTCTCATACACTGCTGGTGGGAATGTAAAATGGTACAACCACTTTGGAAATCTATCTGGCGTTATCTTAAACAGTTAGAAATAGAACTACCATACAACCCAGAAATCCCACTCCTGGGAATATACCCTAGAGATACAAGAGCCTTCATACAAACAGATATATGCACACCCATGTTTATTGCAGCTCTGTTTACAATAGCAAAAAGTTGGAAGCAACCAAGGTGTCCATCAACGGATGAATGGGTAAGTAAATCGTGGTATATTCACACAATGGAATACTACACATCGATAAAGAACAGTGACGAATCTCTGAAACATTTCATAACATGGAGGAACCTGGAAGGCATTATGCTGAGTGAAATTAGTCACAGGCAAAAGGACAAATATTGTATAAGACCACTATTATAAGATCTTGAGAAACAGTAAACCTGAGAAGAACACATACTTTTGTGGTTACGAGGCGGGGAGGGAGGGAGGGTGGGAGAGGGTTTTTTATTGATTAATCAGTAGATAAGAACTGCTTTAGGTGAAGGGAAAGACAACACTCAATACATGGAAGGTCAGCTCAATTGGACTGGACCAAAAGCAAAGAAGTTTCCGGGATAAAATGAATGCTTCAAAGGTCAGGGGAGCAAGTGCGGGGGTCTGGGGAACATGGTTTGCGGGGACTTCTAAGTCAATTGGCAAAATAATTCTATTATGAAATCATTCTGCATCCCACTTTGAAATGTGGCGTCTGGGGTCTTAAATGCTAACAAGCGGCCATTTAAGATGCAGCAATTGGTCTCAACACACCTGGAGCAAAGGAAAATGAAGAACACCAAGGCCACACGACAACTAAGAGCCCAAGAGACAGAAAGGGCCACATGAACCAGAGATCTACATCATCCTGAGACCAGAAGAACTAGTTGGTGCCCGGCCACAATCGATGACTGCCCTGACAGGGAGCACAGCAGAGGACCCCTGAGGGAGCAGGAGATCAGTGGGATACAGACCCCAAATTCTCATAAAAAGACCAAACTTAATGGTCTGACTGAGACTGGAGGAATCCCGGCGGCCATGCTCCCCAGACCTTCAGTTGACACAGGACAGGAACCATCCCCGAAGACAACTCATCAGAAATGAAAGGGACTGGTCAGCGGGGGGGAGAGAGACGCTGATGAAGAGTGAGCTAATTATATCAGGTGGACACTTGAGACTGTGTTGGCAACTCTTGTCTGGAGGGGGGATGGGAGGATAGAGAGAGAGGGAAGCTGGCAAAACTGTCAAGAAAGGAGAGACTGAAAGGGCTGACTCAAGAGGGGGAGAGTAAGTGGGAGTAGGGAGTGAGATGTATGTAAACCTATATGTGACAGACTGATTGGATTTGTAAACGTTCACTTGAAGCTTAATAAAAGTTATTAGAAAAATAAAAGAAAGTGGGCGAAAGACAACACCCAATACATGGAAGGTCAGCTCAATTGGACTGGATCAAAAGCAAAGAAGATTCCGGGATAAAATGAATGCTTCAAAGGTCAGCGGAGCAAGGGCGGGGGTCTGGGGAACATGGTTTGAGGGGACTTCTACGTCAATTGGCAAAATAATTCTATTATGAAAACAGTCTGCATCCCACTTTGAAATGTGGCGTCTGGGGTCTTAAATGCTAACAAGCGGCCATCTAAGATGCATCAATTGGTCTCAACCCACCTGGAGCAAAGGAAAATGAAGAACACCAAGGTCACACGACAACTAAGAGCCCAAGAGACAGAAAGGGCCGCATGAACCAGAGACCTACATCATCCTGAGACCAGAAGAACTAGTTGGTGCCCGGCCACAATCGATGACTGCCCTGACAGGGAGCACAACAGAGAACCCCTGAGGGAGCAGGAGATCAGTGGGATACAGACCCCAAATTCTCATAAAAAGACCATACTTAATGGTCTGACTGAGACTAGAGGAGTCCCGGCGGCCATGCTCCCCAGACCTTCAGTTGACACAGGACAGGAACCATCCCCGAAGACAACTCATCAGACATGAAAGGGACTGGTCAGCGAGTGGGAGAGAGACGCTGATGAAGAGTGAGCTAATTATATCAGGTGGACACTTGAGATTGTGTTGGCAACTCTTGTCTGGAGGGGGGATGGGAGGACACAGAGAGAGGGAAGCTGGCAAAATTGTCATGAAAGGAGAGACTGAAAGGGTTGACTCAAGAGGGGGAGAGCAAGTGGGAGTACGGAGTAAGATGTATGTAAACTTATATGTGACAGACTGATTGGATTTGTAAACGTTCACTTGAAGCTTAATAAAAGTTAATAAAAAAAAAAAAGAAAGAAAGTGGGCAATCGATGTACAAAGCACCTGGCTTGAGTCATTTGCTTCAGACGAGGAACACGTTTGGCTCTAAGTCCTCTGGCAAACAAGGCAAAAAGGAAGTTGTGTAATTCCAATTGCCCAATAAAAAGTGGTACCCAAGTCCGTGTGGATTTTGTTTGATGCATTTATGAATGATGAATGAATGAGGAATACTGAGCAACAGAATGGGCAATACTTTTATAAACTATGATTTTGTTAAAGACACAGAAGCACGTTATTTCAGTTTGAAATTCTGAACTGTAATTTCGGCTTGTGATGCACTGTGAAATAAAAGCCAAAGAGAAAACACACTTAGTAAAATTACCCATGTTGTTGTTGTGTGCTGTCAAGTTGATTCCCACTCCTAGTGATCCTACATGACAAAGTAGACTGGGCTGCAATCTTTATGGGAGCAGACTGCAAGGTCTTTTCTCCCCCCGAGCCACTAATGGGTTCAAATTGCTGACCTTTCATTTAGCAGCAAGCACTTAACCACTGTGCCACCAGGGCTCCTTACATTAGCTATGTGTGGGCTTATATCATAGCATTTTCAGTTAGGACTCTAAAAGATGAAGTAACAAGAGTTTTCTTTTCTATTGATCAGAAGTGCAAGTGGGAGAGACTTGCAGAACATGGGAGCCCTACAGGTCATCTCATCCGACTGCCTATCCAATAAAAGAGATTCCTTATACATTCTCTAAAGCCCTGGTGGCACAGTGGTTAAGAGCTACGGCTGCTAATCAAAAAGGTCAGCAGTTCGAATCCACCAGTCGCTCCCTGGAAACCCTATGGGACAGTTCTACTCTGCACTACAGGGTCGCTATAAGTCAGAATCGACTCGACGGCAACAGGTTTGGTTTGGTTTTATACATTCTCTAAAGTTCTTTCCAGGTCGAGCGATTAATGAGTCAGGGTCTTTCCTAGGTCTTCTCTACCAGGCTAAACACTTCTAATTCCCTCAACTCTTCCTTCCTTCATCATGATTTTGACTTGCTTTCCTCTAAAGCCATTCCACTTTGTCTCTTTTCCTGCTGAAATATTGTTTAGCTAATAGCTAGAAAAGTCCCTTGCAGATGATGAAAACTAAGCCGAGAGATGCAGAAGGCCTTGTCTAGAGTTTGGTGGTGGGCAACTCCCAGACCAGGGCTCTTAAATCTCAGAAATATTTGATGAGGTCTAAGTCACAATCAAGCTGTATTTTAAGAAAGAAAGAAAAGAAGAGAACAAGGCTAACCTTCTACTTAATCTACGTCTAGAAAATACCATTCTTCCATTACTTAATTATTTACTGAGCCTACTTTGTGTTAGATATTACGGGAGATACAAAAGTGAACTAAGTCTCTGCTTTTGTAGACCTTGCTATCTGACAGAGGTGTGCTGCGGCCAAGAGTGGCAAAAGCAGGACAAACCAAAGTCTAAAAGTATTCAGAGTACAGATCACATCTGGTCTCAGGAAGTTACAACCTAGACTTTTGAGTTCAATTAAGGTTCAGGATTTTCAAAAGGTAGCGATGAGGAGGGACCCTTCCAGCTAGAAAGAACAGTGTATGCAAAGGCTTGGAGGCAAGAGGAACAGGGCAGGTTCAGGGATCGGGAGAGTGTCCACCTGTGGCTGGGGCAGCAAAGGGCACTCAGGAGAGTGGCAGGTCGGGGCCTGGCTGTAGACAGCCTGGCCTGTCCAGTTAAGGTCTGGCATTTATTTAGTAGGCCCTGTGAGACCAACTTAATTGCCTCATCTTTTTTTTTATCATAAGAGTTATCACAACTTTCAGGTGGAAATTAACCCTGTGAAACAGAACAGGCCTGAGTGTTAAGGTCAAACAGCCTTTCAAATGACATACATTTCATGCAATCAAAAACCAGTATGTAGAGCTTCTTGGATCTGGTGGACACTTGAGACTATGTTGGCATCTCCTATCTGGAGGGGAGATGAGAGGACAGAGGGGGTCAGAAGCTGGTGAAATGGACATGAAAAGAGAGAGTGGAGGGAGGGAGTGGAGTGTCTCATTAGGGGGAGAGCAATTGGGAGTATATAGCAAAGTGTATATAAGTTTTTGTGTGAGAGACTGACTTGATTTGTAAACTTTCACTTAAAGCACAATGAAAAAATTTTTAAAAAACCAATATGTAAATAAATAAAAAATTCTGACTACCTATCTATGATATTTAAGAAGCATGCAAAAATATGGCCACCTAGCAATGGCAGTCTCTCTTAGGAACCGCCTGAAATCCGAATGAAGTGACAGGGTTTGGCCCCCTTGTTACAAATGCCTCAGGTTAGACCTGGTAGGAGGATGAAGGAGCACCTTTCTCCACTACACTTACTTATCATTTCCCCTGCTCCCCTTTTTATCCTTAGGACAGACACTAGAGACAGCCAAGGCAGATACTGCCCCTTTTGAATCAGAGTGAACCCCTGTCCCAGGACCAAAATCCTATAGCATGCAAAGCCCAGATGACATAGCACCCAACCACTTCAACCTCTGATTTAAAAAGAGAGCGGGCAGAGCAAAAAGAAAGCAAAACGCATTTGTCTCTAGATGCCTAATGAAATACCATAATTAATCAGTCTTCCACCCTGATGGTCCTACCCCAAATGTATTACATATATTTTACATTATATTTCTATTATGTATATATTTTATTATACATTATAGTGTATGTTATATATATATATATATATATTTTTATATACACACACATATATCAGCTTGTCTGACAATATAGTACTGGGAGACTAAAAGCCTCAGAAATCCCTTTACACTTTCAAGGTCTTGATAATAAGAATTTCATGTCATGAGAGAAAAAAGCTTATGGAATAATACCATCCTCAGCCTAAAACCACAATGATAGGTATACATGAAAGAGGATGATTTCTCCACCCTGAATATGCTCCTCCTTGGTTATGGCCATGCTCCTCCATGAAGCAAGGGTGATCCAGACCCTGGGTTTTCCTGCAACTTCTCAAACATGGTGGCCAGGCCAGTAAAAGGCTGAATTATTTTAAGAGCAAGGTAAAGAGGGTGGCCCAGGGAAAATTTGACATATGAAAACAAAGTGAAAGTAGACACAAAGAAACCTTCCAGAGCTGCTCCAAATCACACAGACACACATTTCCTAGGGTCTGCAGATTGAGGGTTCCCAAGCTAACCTCCAGCACTGCGGTTGGAAATGCCATTGCCTGTCTTCCTGAGGATAAAGTGTTTCCAGGGGTCTTGTTTAACTGCTGACCTTTAAAACATCACCCAGAGCTGCATAAGGGGAAACCCTGGCAGTGTGGTGCTTAAGAGCTATGGCTGCTAACCAAAAGGTCAGCAGTTCAAATCCAGCAGCCGCTCCCTGAAAACCCTATGGGGGCAGTTCTACTCTGTCCTACAGGGTCGCTACGAGTCGGAATCGACTCGATGGCAACAGGGTTGGTTTTTTGGTTTTAAAAGATGCATGTGCCCACCCACAGGGACAGTGCCCATGCTTCTGAGGTCTTTGCCCCATTCTCCTTTCAGCTAGGACCTCTCTGCCTGATGGGAAGGCAGGGAATATAATCAACTCAAAGCAAACAGATTACTAGGTAAAAGTCTGGGGTAACTCAGATCCTAAACTGGAGGCTTGGGTTTGAAAACCCCAGAGAAATCATAAGCACCTGGCATAGCCACTGTGGTGTCTTTAGCGAACCAAGCCCAAAACCCACTGCCACTGTGTCGATTCTGCCTCATAGCAACCCTATAGGACAGAGTAGAACTGCCCCATAGGGTTTCCAAGGCTGTAATCTTTATGGAAGCAGACTGCCACCTCTCTCTCCCGTGGAGCAGCTGGTAGGTTCAAACTACTGACCTTTCAGTTAGCAACCGAGCACTTAACCACTGTGCCACCAGGGCTTCTTTGCATCCATTGAACTAATCCAATGTTTTCCCTGACTTTCTGCCTGTGGCTCAAGCCATGCGTCTAGCCTGGAATGCTCTGTCTCTCCCATCATCCCTCTCAGCAAATCCTGAAGCCCAGCCCAAGTCCCTCTCTTCTCTGTGACATCTCTCACCCCAAATTTCCTTCTTCTAAATTCATGTATTTGGCAGTGACTTTTTTTTTAATTTTCTATTTATTGCTATGTAACCCTTGTGCAGTTTTTTTTTTTTTAAACCTTTCATATTCTATTGCTACAGTGGAAGCCCCGTGAGGACTGAAACCATGTTTTCTGTTCTGTGTGGGCTTATGAGTGTTTGTGAGTGATGGATGAGTTCAGACTATCAGAGAGGGGCCACAGAATGGCCTCCCAGGATACCAGTTACTATCTGTCAGAGTGTTCTCCCGCTTTATTTCTCTTCCACAACAGTTGGGGTCTAAGATTACTTTTTTCCTTTGGCCCATATGTATTGGATAAAATGCACGTATTATTGGAAAATGGAGTGGCCCATTCTTACCTGGTCCATATAATGCATGCACAGAAAGCTATAAAGCAGCAATCATTCATCAGTCCCTGACCTTAATGAGCTGAAATTTCCAGCAGCTTCTGAAGAGCAGCCTATAAGCCCAAGCCTGAGTACTCAGGTGAACTCCGGATAGGTCATCACAAGAGGATGGAGTGGTGCTGGAAGCACTTCCGGCCTCCCTGGAGCACCCTGAAGAGGGGCACATGGAGAGCAGGTAAGGACACTGTTCTCCTTAGTCTACCTCAAAGTTTCAGGGCTTAGAGGACAATTATGAAGTTAGAGAGGCATTCGAGGACCGATCAACCCACAAAGTGTGAATATTTAGAGTTCACGGCACCTGCAGATTACTTGATCAGATGGGGGAATTATAAGTACAGGTTCAGAAGTGGTGTTTGGGGTCTATGATCTAGGAACAGACGGCTTCAGGAGAAGTCATAGGAACACTTACATAAACTGTTGTTTTTTTAAATGCTTACTATCCAAAACCAAACCCAAACCCAGTGCCATCGGGTCGATTCCAACTCATAGCGACCCAATAGGACAGAGTAGAACTGCCCCACAGAGTTTCCAAGGAGCACCTGGCGGACTCGAACTGCCGACCCTTCGGTTAACAGCCGTCGCACTTAACCACTACGCCACCAGGGTTTCCTATGGTTACTATCATCACCCCTAAATTCTGTCAGGTAAATGAAGCCTGTCAATATTGCCTCCTTGACATCTTAATCCACTACTAAAACTCATTAATGAACAAAGTCACGCTCCCCCAAGCACCATCCTGCGCTAAGAACATAGTAGCTACACAATTAATGTCTGCTTGTTGACAAGAAGGGACATTCTCTGATGACCAAGCCAATATTCCTGACATTGTTTCACGAGTCAAGACTACAGATGCCCCAACATAATTTCCTTCCTGGAGTGGGAAAAAAGACTGGGATGGCACATGGCCAGCAGGAGACCAGGACTCCCAAATGCCTCAATGCTGCCCTGTGGCTGCAAAGAATGAGCCAGGCTGGCCTGAACAGACTTCGAAAAGCTATCTCTACAACTATCGAGTCTCTTGGCAACCGCTGGAAGACAGGTCTTTCATTCATTCGATAAATAAATATAGGGTTAGGAGGTTCCTGGAACTCTAACCTACCCTGTATTACATCAGAATGACCTGAGTTAAACAAGAGAGGCGTATTTATGTGGACTTTTCCGTTGTGCAAGGCAAATTCACCAGCAGAGCAAAGGCCCCAGGCCGGCAGAAAGAGCAGGTCTGCTCACTCTGCCTGTACCATTTAAGAGATGATTCTAGTATGATGAAGGGTAGGGAAGGCCTTTCCATTCAGTCACTGGTGACTTTAAAACCAAGTTTCATTTTCCAAACACTGTTATCTTTCCTTCTTCCTCCTGCTCTCTGCTCCACAAATCCTGTCTCCCCTATGGTTGGTGTAGCTGCAGCTGCCTAGGTTTTCACCTGCTATAGCCTCAGTGCAACTGTAAGAGGGTGTTATTTACTTCAAAACAGTTTTGCAAACCTCTGCACACCAGAGGAGGATAGACACCCAGGGAAAGGGAAGGGAGGAGAAACATGTTGGAAGGGGGACCAACAGCAAAAAGAATAAGCGGTAACACCAAAGCTGAAACGGGTTCCTCCACTTTGACCGCCTGCTGTTCACTAGCTTCTGAGAACGCGGCAAGCTGCCAGAGGGCAGGAACCACATCTACTGCTTCCTTGACTCTACCCTCCAACCAGGCCCAAATTCTTAGCCCTGTGCTTTACTGCCTTCCACGTAACCCGCTGCCTTCGAGTTGATTCTGACTCATAATGACCCTATAGGACAGAGAAGAACTGTCCCATAGAGTTTCCAAGGAGTGGTTGGTGGATTTGAACTGCCTACCTTTTGGTTAGCAACTGAAAGCTTAACCACTGCACCATTAAAGTAAGTCTATGTTCAGTTGTTCAAGTGATACATAAATAAGTGTCTATTGTAATGCTCAAGCAGTCATTCTTGAGCATTATAACGGATTGCTTGTTAAAATCATGTATTTCCCAACCTACCCGTTGCTGTCGAGTTGATTCTGACTCATAGCGACCCTACAGGACAGAACAGAGCTGCCCCATAGGGTTTCCAGGGCTGTAATCTTTAGGAATGCAGACTCCCACACCTTTCTCCCACAGAGCAGCTGGTGCGTTTGAACCACCAATCTTTTTGGTTAGAGGCTGAGCACTTTAACCACTGCACCACCAGTGTTCCTTTCTGAGACCTAGTGGATCCAAATCGCTAGACGGGGAGACTAGGGATATGCATTTTTACTAGCACTCCAGTTGATTCCTATCAAGCAAGTCTGGGAAACGCTGAAGTGATCAAGCTTTATAGTCAGAACAACCAGATTCAAATTCCAGTTTCGGAGTTTCTTAGCTGTGTAACCGGACTCTCAGTTTGCTCACCTGAAAATGGGAATAATAATGTCTACTTTGCAGCATTATTAAAAGGAGTTTAAAAGCTATTTAAAGAGAATAATAACAAAGGTCCTGATGTAAGTAGGCTGTTATGGATTGAATTGTGTCACCCAAAAATGTGTTGTAAACTGTAACCCTATACCTGTGGTTATAATCCCATTTGGGAATGGATTTTCTTTGTTACATCAATGAGACAAGTATTAGTGTAGGGTGTGTCTTAAATCTATCTATTCTGAGACATAAAAGGGATTAAACAAGCAAGTGAGCAAGCAGAGATGGGAGGAGGTAGATGCCATGTGCCACATGAAGATCGCCAAGGAGCCAAGGAACAGAAGCTGAAGAGACAAGGAACGTCCCCCAGAGCTTCCCCTAGAGCTGGCGTCCTGAATTCAGACTTCCAGCCCCACTAAGTGCAAGAAAATAAATTCCTGTTTGTTAAAGCCATCCACTTGTGGTATTTCTGTTATAGCAGCACTCATAACTAAGACACAGGTGTTCCCCAAATGTTTGTTCCCCTTTATCCTGAAGACTCTGGGGAACTACTGAAAGTTTCTGAGCAGGGTAATAACCTGTCCAGATTGTTGCTTCAGTTTTAACCCTTCCTGCAACACCCAGGCAAATTGTTTTCCAGACTCTTCTGTAACACCTCCAGTGACAAAAGATTAAATTTACTATGTCCAGAAGCAGTCCATTCCATTTCCAGACAGCTTTAATCAATAGCTGTTTCCTCCTTACATTGAGCTGAAATCTGCCTTGGGTGACAGAACAAACCTAATCCCTTTTCCACATGACAGGGTGATGCAATTAACTGAGTGTAAGGTGGCGGAGGGGACTCCATTTTGAACATGTGGCTTGTTTGAGGCATTGGGAGGGCAGCTTTATGCACACGTCCAGCAAGGAGTTGATATGCCAGTCTGGAGTTCAGTAAAAAGATCCAAACCAAACCAAACCCAGTGCCATCGAGTCGATTCCGGCTCACGGCGACCCTATAGGGCAGAGTAGAACTGCCCATAGAGTTTCCAAGGAGTGCCTGGCGGATGTGAACTGCCGACCCTTTGGTTAGCAGCCATAGCACTTAACCACTACGCCACCAGGGTTTCCGTAAAAAGATCAGAGATGTCATTTATAGGACAGTGTCTAAAGCTGTGAAAATCAATGACATTGCCATTTAGGAGAAGAGCTAATGAAAGATAGAGAGGAATGGTCAGTGAGGTAGGAAGAAAGCCTTTAAAGAAAGTAGGTAATTTGTGGAAACAAATGTGGTGAGGAGGTCAGACCAGAGTCAGAGAACCAGTGAACCAGTCAATGAATTTGAAAACTAAGAGGTCGTCGCCGATTACTGACAGAGAGTTGGACTTCTCCTCCTCTGGGCTACTGAAGGAGAGGCGACTTGAAAAAGTAGCAGCAGCAAGTATTGACAACTCCAACATTTCCCAACCTGTGTGTTAGTTCCTGAAGCTGTTAAGACAGACTTCTCCAAATTAAGGTCTCATGCTCCTATCTTTTGGGGAAACATTGCCGAGTATAATCCCTGGTGATTACAGAAATCCTACCGTAAAGAAACCTATTTTCCCCCGTTTAATCCTTCCTGCATTTGTGCAGCTTACTGAACGACAGAGCTGATTTGTCACACAATGCCTATTAACATGCTGAGGAGCTAGTGTTTCCTGGTACAGAATCTGGCAAATACAGTGAGCAGAAGAGAGACAATAGTTTAAGGGATTATTGGCACCAAGGAAATGTTTTTCTTTTCAAGAATGGAAGAAATTTATCTATGTTTACATGCTGAAGAAAGGCAACCAGTGTAGAGTGAAAGGCCAAAAACAGGAGTGAAAGGGAAGAGAGCAAGCCAGGCTCCTGTAAAGGGATTAGCTTAGCAGAGGACCTCAGCACACTGCTTTAGCCATAAAACATTATCTCCCTTGATTTAGTCGAGTGATCATAAACCTTATCTATTCTAGTTTAGAACAGTTTTATATTCTAGTTCTATTTATATAATATATACATATATAAATTATATATAATGATTTATATTTATTTTCTCCAGAGGATATAGACATTAACTAGACAACGTTAAGGGCAGATTATTGAGAAACTGTTTTAATTCTCCTAGAATCCAGATTTCTGTGTCCATGGAGTTGCAGTAACCCACTCAGGTTACTTGACCTTAGGTGTCCTTTTGAACCATGGGCCTTTAAGGAACTGGTTTGTCTGGAGTCACCTTCAGGTCAAACAACAGCCTAGTAAGCAGCTTAGAGGAGACCCTTCTGCCTTAGGCATTGGGCTTTTTTTTTTTTTTTGAGAATTATCTCTGTGCAGGCAATTTTAAAAAGCAGCAACTCCAGGGTCTAACTGAAAGCTGTGTTTCAGGATGTATGGCATGTCCCGAATGACTCTGTTTTTGCAACTGACTGACTCTGAAGCCCTCCGAGGGCTCTGAGAAGTCAACATGGAAGGAATTTACAATGCCCCTCAGGAGACTACCCCGCCTGGACTCCACCTATATAGCCTGCTTTCTCTGTCCCCTCTTCGGAGTGCCTTCTCTATACTTTCAGTTGATGCTGCCTGATTTGAATCATATCTACTCACAATAAATATATTCTATGACACTAATTTTTGGTGTTTCTCTGTGCACTTAGGTTTTTAACATTATATAGGCTGATTCACTAGAAACAGAGTCATGGTCTCCATCCTACCCGCCAACATTAGGCCTGGGCCAGGAGCTCAATGCTCCACTTCCCCTGCTCAGGCAGGGAGAACTCTAGCACAGGATAGGCAGAGAGGGGAAATCTAAAAATAAAGCTCTCTGAAGAAACTGTCTTGCCTAAAGAGCAGCTTCCCACGCACACTGGAGTGCCACATCTGCGGGGGCTGGAAGCACGGGAACGGAACAATCCTGACCAAATCACATAAGAATCACCCATTCTCAAGGGAAGACAGCACAGTTTTGAGTCCCCCCATTAGCGCCCCAGTGTCTAGGCTACAGACCTGGGGCGCGGGCTTAGTGACAGAAGGCAGGATTTTGTTTTCCGGGAGACTTGAAAAATCACCAGTGGCTAGTCCAGCCTTCCCACAATTCTCTTCCCTTCACAGCAGGAGGTGAGTGCAGCAAATGTGAGGAAAGCTGCTCTCAACACACAAGGAGGTGAGCTGAGGGTTTATTTTAGAAGAGAACATGAAGGGTTCTAGCGGACGTCAGGCTCATAGATGGGCTTCCTTGGCTCCCTGCCATAGGATCGGGGACTACCAACTGAGGAAAAAGGAAATCAAACATTGTAAAGAGAACCTCAATTACCATTTACATTGCTTCACCGTCATCTCACTCAGGGCGGAGCAGCTGTCTTGTTGCCAGGCAACTAGCAAATGTAACCTCACCTCCCCCAGCGTGTTTCCGAGGCCACTAGATAAAGCCTGCCAAAGTTCAGTTCAAGAGTTCCATGCAACTCCACACTTAAGCACACGGGGCCACTTCTGGCTCAGAGGAGTAAGCCCATCACCTTTGTCTAGGAATCTTAACCTTGGAGATACAATGCACTTGTACAACATTGTTGGAATTCTGCCAAGAAGCCAAGGCAAGAAGAGGGAAAAAAACAAAAAAACAAACCTGTTGTCAGTGAGTCGATTCTGACTCATAGCGACCCTACAGGACCCAGTAGAACTGTCCGCCCCACAGGGTTTCCAAGGCTGTACATCTTTAGGGAAGCAGACTGCCACATCTTTCTGCTACGGAGTGGCTGGTGGGTTCAAACCACCGACCTTTCGGTTAGCAGCCGAGCACTTAACTACTGAGCCACCAGGGCTCCAGGAAGGAAGAGGGAAACTATCCCTAATTCTACAAGGAGTCCATAGTGTTCATGTAGCAGTTCACCTCCCCAGGAGGTCTGTACTTTGACCTGACAAAGTATTACAGAGGCTCAACCTTGGCCAGTATCTCAGAACATGCTTTCAGCAGCAACAGGAAATATACTTGATGTTATATATCTGTTCTAGTCCCATGATTCATAGATACAGCAGACCAAGGCAGGAGGGGAGGGGAGGGATGAAAAGACAATTAAAAAAAGACCAGAATGTAGCAACCTGTCCGTTCTTTGGTCTCTTAAAAAGTTTTGTCACCCTGTATCAGAACATGGCGATAATTGATATGCTCAGACACAAACCCTGATGTCTATTATGCATATGTGAAGTGCAGGGGGGTGCCAAGCTGTCCCTCAAATCACAGATTGCAAGCAAAGTACTTTGAACATTCGAGTGCTAGCTGAATGCTGACTAGCAACAACCACCCAACGATACAATTAGAGCAAACTGAAATTTTCCCGTACTGAGTCATTCATGAGCAAAAGGGATGAAGCCAGCTCACAAAAGGGAGGAGACACTGACCATAAAATACACAACCTAAGCACACAGTGAGAAGTGTTTTTTCAGTACTGGGAGTACACACTCCCTACCCCACTAGTTAAACAAGAAGGGCTGGGTTGGCGCAGAGTTCCTCTCTTCCAGCACAGAGTCTGGTGCTCCGAAGCTCGGCTTACCTGACATACAAGGACCTCTTCTCGCTTGTTCGGAGGGACCCAGACCCAGAGCTCATGCTGCTGTTCATCATTTGTTCTCGCAAGTCATGTATCTTTGATTCAAAGCGACTGTACTCTGTCAGGTAGACAAGGGAAAGAAGACGAAAAGAATGAACACAGCCTGCGTGCGAGCAGCCAAATATCCGGGGACACTCAGGTTCAAAGCAGACAGAGCCAGCCCAGTCAATCTTTGCTTTGATAAGCAGAATCCCTCCTCCAAGCCCGAAAAGACAGGCTTCCCTCCACACCCAGACTAACAGAAGGAAATAATGCACCTGAAAAAGGAGTAACATTTGGGAATGTCAAATGGAAAAAGCTTTTATCTGCCTTGAAATCTCACTGATCCTTAAAAAACAACAATTAGAAAGAGGTTCCAGTTTGACCTTTATAAATCTTTAGAGCAGGCACTAAAGCCCAAGGAGAGCAGATGGGAAAGGCAACTTTCCAAAAAAGCGGATTTCAGAGAACAGATGGCCCTGAGATGCGGAGTAGAAGGGTTGGAAAGAACCTGTGGCCACTATTTCATTCCTTGGTTAGGAAAAAAAATTTCTTCCTGGATTACCTTTTTTAAAAGGGGGAGACTGGAACCCAGTACAAAGGTACAAACAAAAAATCTGATGACCATGTTGTTGTTGTTAGGTGCCGTCGAGTCGGTTCCGACTCATTGCGACCCTATGCACGACAGAACGAAACACTGCCCGGTCCTGAGCCATCCCTACAATCATTGTTATGTTTGAGCTCATTGTTGCAGCCACTGTATCAATCCACCTCGTTGAGGGTCTTCCTCTTTTCCGATGACCCTGTACTCTGCCAAGCATGACGTCCTTCTCCAGGGACTCATCACTCCTGACAACATGTCCAAAGTATGTAAGACGCAGTCTCGCCATCCTTGCTTCTAAGGAGCATTCTGGTTGTGCTTCTTCCAAGACAGATTTGTTCGTTCTTTTGGCAGTCCATAAGAGGAGAAAAAGCTCTCCTGAATCTATTTCCCTTTTAGCAACAGTGCCTTTGCCCTCATTAACAATTAAACATTGAAACACAAATTCTCTGAAACCTAGAAGTTGGCTGATACTTCTCTCCTCCAAAATCACGTAGTCAGTGGCATCATAAGTCCACGCTCAGCCTTGTATTTCTTGAGACCATCACAACAGCCTGAAACAACCTTGTCATTCTAGAAAGGATCAGTTTACACCAATTTAAGAAAACCTGATACGGGAAAGTTAATTATAATCATACGATTATTATAAAAGTCTCTTTATAGGGCTGCTTTGCTCTGACATTCTCCTAGTGCGTTTAAAATCTTACACTCACATTTAACATGCACACAATTACACACCATTTTTTAGGATTATAATTGCTACCTAAAATGGAACACATCTATGGCACAGGCTGTGGAAATGGAAGAAACAAGCATACTTAATTATGAAAAGCTGATTTTAAAGGAAGTCAAAATTCATCCTAGGGGTTGAAAGTTAGGGAAACTGCTTTAAAAAAAAAAAAGGCATTTCCAGGAGAAAATAGCACAAAAGCACTTTCATACGCCACAAAGGGCTGGCAAGAAGCGTTCTGATCTAGTCTATGTGACTCTCCAGGCAGAAAACAAAACACCTGTTCCAACACCTGACCCTTCCCCTGCCCTCAGCAAAGCAACCTGACCTTCGCTGGGTATAAAGGTAAATGCTAAAAAGCCTAAAGAGGAGAGAGAGATGGAGTTCCAAACCCACACAAAAATCCTCCTCTCAACGAGTTTCCTTTCGTTCACTGTCATCAATGAAGCCAACTGGTTAAATTCGTGAGCTCTTTCATTCATCACGCACTGCTGTTATGGTGATTTGTCCTCATTACCTACTCCCATCCTTTAAATTCTGGAGGAAGTAGTTAACTCACTGACTCACCCATTAAATGTTGGGGGTGGGTGGGTGGGGAGAGGCAACAGCTGGACAATGTCCCTGTTACGAGGAGTACCAGGCAACACATCAATAGCAATAAGGTATCCACATCTAAAGGCGGTGACCAGTTTGTCACAGAAATCCTGGACTGCCTGACAGCAACATGCCAGACCTAGAGACCGCGTGGGCACTGGCCCAAGTCCAGAGCTCGGCCCTCCACCCTGGCCCGGGATCTTTTCTAGTTCACTCCTCTCTGGCCCTCCTCTGAGCTGACTGACTAAGAGAACCATGTGAGGCAAAGAGATTTCTGACTAGGCAGCCCTTTCTTGGAGAAAGTAAGTAAAAGGCAGAAATACACCTTGAACCCAGAAAAAAAAAAATACATCCAATGTCTCCTTAAGCCTTTTTCTCCTATAACGAATTGTTTATATATTCCCTTCTTTGGGTAATTGACTTGCCTGCTGGACTCCAACTTAGCAGCGGGTCATGGTAGTTGCTTAGTAACTACGTTTCTTAAAAAATCCTTTAAAAAAAACAACCACTATTTCCTCAAAGCTCCTAAACCAAGGCTGATAATTCTAGACTAGAGGGCCCACTTAAAATACTACACAAAGAACAAGGTTATTGCTTTAAGGAATAGATTTTTTGTTTTACACATGCAACTAAAATTTTAACCCTGTTAAATTGAATTTTATTCTTTTTTTCCCATTCAGGTGATACCCCTAGGCTTCCATCAGTATCTGGCTTCTGTATGTAGAGTTATCTAATGTCCACTAGGCACAGAGTAGCCTCTGAATAAATGACTGCTGAGTAAATGAGGAGTAAATTAGAAAAAAACTGTGTCCAAGTTGAT
Organism: Loxodonta africana; assembly: GCF_030014295.1. Taxonomy (NCBI): domain Eukaryota; kingdom Metazoa; phylum Chordata; class Mammalia; order Proboscidea; family Elephantidae; genus Loxodonta; species Loxodonta africana. The sequence continues at coordinate 79,703,630 of NC_087369.1, read as the reverse complement.
GCTTATGTTCTCAAACCAATAAACTAATAAACGGTTTATTTAACTGACGGCTGCCAGCTTCACCGAGGGCTTGGAAAGGTACTTAAGAAGTATTCCTATTTACTTTTGTTCCCAAGAGTAATTGTTGGAAGCAATTGGGTTTATATTTTTTTTAACACCCTTCTGAGATGTTAATAACCCACAATGGGCATCTGGTTAACAGACTTTGTATGTAACAACAACAAAAAAAAACACTCTAAAAGATTAAAAACTGTTTAGAACAGACAGGATAGATAGTACCTCATCTTAATCAGAAACTTCACTTAAAAAGTACCTGAATTCTAAGACTTGCCAAGGTCCTTTCTCCCCTTCAATAAAGACAAGGTAGCCATCGTTGGATGGCATCTCCCAGGCTGGAGTCACTGACTAGGAAGCCCGCCCAAACAGCCTCTAACCCAGAGCGCCCACTTAAAATAGGCTACTTAAAAAAAAAAACTACTAAAATTTCAAGTCTATTAAACTATGTTTTATTCATTTTTTCCCATTCAGATGAACCCAACCATTTGTGACCCACAGAGATAGCCATAATGACTCATCCTTTGCTCCCTCCTTCCCTTTTGCCAATCGCTAATTACGGGGTGCGGGGGCACAGTCAGACATCACTACCTGAGTCCAGGATTCTCACTGACCTCCTAAAAGATCAGGTTTCCTGGACCCCAACTCAGATACACTGAATCAGAACCTACTGGGTAGGGATTTTAAGAAGCACCCAACGTGATTCTGATGCCCAATACAGTTTGAAACTACTAGTCCTTGACTGACAGAATGGAGTTTTGTTTTGCCTTGTTGGTTCAAAGAAAAGGTAAGCATCCCACAGTCAGTGTGTCTCAAAAGGAAGGCAGGGCAAGAGGGTTGGAAAGCTCTCAAAAATAAAAATTGGGCAGTACAAATCCCAGAAGAAAAAAAAAGTGCTAAAGAGGCCAGTGTCCAATGTGCCTGCAAACTGATAAGTTTACACTTTTTTAAATCACAAAAGTTAATACGTGCTTTAAAAGAAGTCTTTAACTTTTTTGTTTACACATTTCTATATCAAGATTCTCCATCCCACTACCCGGACGTAACCACTGTTAATATTTGAAGTATCTTTCCAGATTTACTTCCATTCATATATTGTTTATATATATATATATATATATACACACTCACACAAAGACTCAAATGCATATACTTATGTGAAAAATAGAATTACATTATATCATTCAGCAACTTACTTTTATAACTCTCTGATACATCATGGGAACCCTTCCGTGTCAGTACATAGAGATCTACCTCATTCTTTTTTTATCAGCTGCATATTATTCCAATTTATGGACAGGCCATAACTATTCAGTTTCAGTCATATCCCTACTGATGCACATTTAAATTATTTATAATTTTTAATAATACAATATTACAATCAGTGCTGTATTGTATGTTGGTATGAGCATTTCAATAGCATAGATTCCTAGAAGTGAAATTGCCGGGTGAAATTATATGGACATTTAAATTTTTGATTGGCACTACCAAATTGAACCCCAACATTCTGAAACCTTTATGACTGTACTCAAACCAGCTGTTACAGATTGAATTGCATCTCCCAAACTTGCCTAGGCCATGACTCTCAGTATTGTGTGACTGTCCACCATTTTGTCATCTGATGTGATTTTCCTAGGTGTTGTAAATCCTACCTCTATGTTAATGAGACAGGATTAGAGGCAGTTATGTTAATGAGGCAAGGCTCAATCTATAAGATTGTGTCTTGAGTCAATTTCTTTCGAGATATAAAAGCAAGAAGTGAGCAGAGGGACATGGGGGAGCTCATACCACCAAGAAACAAGAGCCAGGAGAATAGGGCGTCCTTTGGACCCGGGATCCCTGTGCTGAGAAGCTCCTTGAGTGGGGAAGATTGATGGCAAGGATCTTCCCTCAGAGCCGACAGAGAGAGACAGCTGACATACTGTATTTGGACTTCTAGACTCCTAGACTGTGAGGGAATAAATTTCTCTTTGTTAAAGCCACCCACTTGTGGTATTTCTGTTATAGCAACACTAGATAACCAAGACACCAGCCAAACCCATTGCCCTCGAGTCGATTCCGACTCGTAGGGACCCTATAAGGGCAGAGTAGAACTGCCCCAAAGGGTTTCCAAGGAGCGGCTGATGGATTCGAACTGCTGACCTTTCAGTTAGCAGGACAGCTCTTAACCACTGCCTCACCAGGGCTCACTTATAACTGTAAAAAAAAACCCGTTGCCATCAAGTCGATTCCGACTCATAGCAGCCCTAAAGGACAGAGCAGAACTGCCCCATAGGGTTTCCAAGGAATGCCTGGTAGATTTGAACTGAGGACCTTTTAACTGTAAGAGGGGAAAAATGCTATTATAAGGCTCCCAGAAGCATTTCTGTTTCTGAAGAAGAGGCAGAACTTCCCTTTGAGGACAGATTGACCTTCTGTTTGGGAAAAAAAACACTTTAATGAGCATTTTGGTTATTCAAAAGTATAGCCAAGATTGTATTCTGGAATGGACAAAGAGGAACTAAAATATTCTCTCTGCATAATAATAGAAAAGGTTGTCTTCCTGGTGGGTGGAGTTGCTGGTTCTCTAGGTTAGTCCTCAGCTCACAGGTCTTCTTTCTCTACCCTATTTCCCTTAGGCTGTTTATTCACTCACTCACTGTTTCTGCTCCAGTTTTTCCCAGTTGCCCTGGAGTCAATTTGACTCAGGTGACCCCATGTGTGCAGAGCAGAACTGCTCCACAGGGTTTTGTTGGCTGTAATCTTAACAGAAGCAGATCACCAGGACTTTTCTTCCAAGGTACCGCTGGGTGGTTCAAACTGCCAACATTTAGGTTAGCGGTCAAGCGCAAACTGTTTGCACCACCCAGGAACCTTTTTAGAGATATACACAGATGCATATATGTTTATTATTCTTTTATGATTATAAAATCAATTTTTGTTCATTGTAGAAATTTTTGAAAATACAGAAAATCATAAAGGTACTCAATAATACCATCCATAGATGACTTATTCTCCTCTGTCTAATTTTTTTTCACTTAGCATTATACTGTGCACATTATCCCATGTCACTGAGTCTTGCACAGAAATAACTCTGTGTCCACAAGGTGGCCACAAACCTGGATATAGTTCTGGACAGTAAAAAACCAGCTGCCATAGAGTAAATTCCAACTCACCTTTCTTCTGAGGCACCTCTGGGTGGGTTCAAACCACCAACCTTTCAATTAGTAATCAAGCACTTACCATTTGCGCCACCCAGGGACTATCACCAATAAAACCCTCTACCTCTAGGAGGATCCACCACTAGGCCTGACCACTTTGCATCCCCGTATATTTGAAAGGAAGGAGTCCTGGTGGCGCAGTGGTTAAAATGCTCAGCTGCCAACCAAAAGGTCGACAGTTCGAACCCACCAGCCGCTCCTCAGGAGAAAGATGTGGCAGTCTGCTTCCATAAAGATTTACAGCCTGAGAAACCCTATGGGGCAGTTCTACTCTGTCCTATAGGGTTGCTATGAGTCAGAATCAACTCAACGGCAATGGGTTTGTTTTTTTTGTCTGTTTGTTTTTGTTTTATACTTGAAAGCCAAGTCTTTCTTCCCTGGTGCCAAATCTCCCTGTTATTGTAAATGACACTCCCCCTTGCCCCAGCTCACAAACACGTTTTGCTGATACTTCTTCCTAAGTGCCTCCTGGATCCATCTCTTTCTAGCTCACATTGTCATTGCCTTACTGTTGATTTTGCCTCTGAATTGTCTTTTTTTTTTTTTTTTGGTGTGTGTGCTTTAGGTGGAACTTTACAGAGCAAATTAATTTCTCATTCAACAATTTATACATAAATTGTTTTGTGACACTGGTTGCAATCCCCGCAATGTGTCAACACTCTCCCCTTCCACAACCAAATTCCCCGTTTCCATCCGTCCATTTTTCCTGTCCCTTCCTGCCTTCTCATCATTGCTTTTGGGCAGGTGTTGCCCTTTTGGTCTGGTATACATGATTGAACTAAGAAGCACATTCCTCACGTCTATTATCGTTTGTTTTATAGGCCTATCTAACCTTTGGCTGAAGGGTGAACTTTGGGAGTGGCTTCAGTGCCACGTTAAAAGGGTGTCCAAGGGCGACAGTCTCAGGGGTTCTTCTAGTCTCTGTCAGACCAATAAGTCTGTATTTTGTTTGTTTGTTTTTGTGAATTTGAATTTTGTTCTACATTTTTCTCCCGCTCTGTCCAGGACTCTCTATTGTGATCTCTGTCAGAGCAATTGGTGGTGGTAGCCAGGTACTATCTAGTTCTTCTGGGCTCAAGCTGGTGGAGGCTATCGTAGTTGTGGTCCATTAGTCCTTTGGACTAATATTTCCCTTATTTCTTTGGTTTTCTTCATTCTCCTTTGCTCCAGATGGGATGGGACCAGTAAATGTATCTTAGACAGCTGCTCACAAGCTTTTAAGACCCCAGACACTACTCACCAAAGTTGGATGCTTAATTTCTTCTTAACTATTTTATCTCTGTCCCCACTACCATTTGCCTTAATTTAGCTCCACGTTGTGTCATCTCTTCTCTGGACCACTCTACATTGATTTAAATGGTCTTCTGCCCCCAGGCTCTCAAAAGTCTAATCCAGTTTAGATTATTTGAAAACCCTTCCTAAAACTTCAAGTTGTAACTCCCCTGTCCAAATATCTATAATAACTCAACAGTAACTAAAGAATTTTATTTTAAGATCTCAACTAGACTTTCAAGGACTGCTACAACCATCCTCCTATCTATCCCATCTCTTTTGAGCTAACCTGGTTGTAACCCTTAAACATAACTTGTTTGTTCCTACTTCCGTTATTCCTTCTCCTAGAATTTTCTCTCTTGCCTGACATGGAACATCATTTATGTCCTTTACCACTTTTCTCATACCAGAAATTTTATTCATTTATTCAAATATATATTGAATGTCGACTATGGCCCAGGCACTGTGTTAGCTGCTGGGGATATAATGGTAATCAAAACAGTCCCTAGAAATTACGATCATGGAACAAATAACTATTTAATTACAATTGTGATAACTGCTATGAAGAAAAAGCCCAGTGGGCTAAGAGAGAAAAACAGGGTGACCTAACCTATCAAGGGGGGTGGGGTTTCAACAAAGGTTTCGCTAAGGAAGTGATATTTAAGCACTGAGCCCTAAGGATGAAGAGTTAGCCCGGGGAAGAATGGGGGGCTGAAGAAAGCATTCCAAACAGAAGGATCAGCGTATGTGAGGGTACAAAATGTCTGGAACATAGGGAAGTAGGGAGATACTGGTTGGAGATTAGACTAGGCAGGTAGACAGGGGTCAGATTATACAAGGACTTACGGACTATGGTAAGGACTTTGGCCTTTATTCCAAGAGTAATGTGAAGAAGCAACTGAAAGATTTTTACGTAAACCAATGACATGATCAGGAGTGTGTATATTTCTTTGGCTACTGTGGGAAGAATAAGTGTGGTGTCTCACATTTAGATTTAGGTTTTTTGACGGCAAAGCACCATGCTCTTTTGGGTATCCCCTACAGCCCCTAGTATAAGTAGCCCCTGCTTTTTAGAGCATCGAAGTCAGCTAGCCCTCTATGCTCTGCTCAAACATGTCCAATGCTGGGAAGCTCTCTAATTCTTAATTATTAGACAACACTATTCAAGCAAGGATGGCGACGCTTTGTCTCAAGTACTTTGGACATGTTATCAGGTGGGGCTGGTCCCTGGAAAAGGACATCATGCTTGGTAAAGTAGAAGGTCAGCGAAAAAGAGGAAGACCCTTGACGAGATGGACTGATACAGTGGCTACAACCATGGGCTCGAACATAGCAATGATTTTGAGGATGGTGCAGGACCTGGCAGTGTTTTGTTCTGTTGTACACACGGTCGTTATGAGTTGGAACCAACTCACTGGCACCTAACAACAACAATAACAATTCAAGTGAAAATTTTTGACTGAGGTACACCTCCTCTGCCTGCTGGTCCTAATTTTTGGTGTCCAAAACAGCATAAAACAAGTTGGATTCTCTTCATGATAGTATGAAGGAATGGTTTTTAAAAGATCGAAGAGCTAAGAAAACCTGTAGCAGGTGAATAGACTGAATAGGAGGCAGAATGTAAAAAGGGGAAGAGGAGGTAGTGGCAGGTTGGGGCCACATTGTAAGAGGTTGATATAGGACTTTTCTTCCTATGCTATGGTGTTTAAATAGGAAAGTGATAGAGCTAGGTTTGGGGGAAGATTATTCTGGGCGTGTTACAGAGAATGGAGGACAGAGGAAGAGAGAATGGAGACCAGAAAGCAATTCTACTAGTAAAGACAATAACTTCAAAGCTCTGACATAACATAGTATAGGGGTAGTGAAGATAGGAAGAAGGGACAAGAATCAAGAAATGTGTTACAGTCTAGAAGAAATAAAATGTGACATCTTATTAGATGTATGGTGTGAAAGGATCAAAGGCAACTTCTAAGTTTTTTGCCCGGGAGACCAGGAAAAGGTGGGACAATATGGGCAATCATCGAAAATGGCTATTACGTCCTCAAAATGAGTTATCTTTTCTACAGGTTAAATATCGTTATTTCCTTCAACCATTCTTCATCTAACATGGCTTCCAGACTCCCCACTACGTTTCCCTCTTAAAATCTAGTGTCCAGAATTTATGGTGATGTCATTTTCATTACTAAACTATAAGCTCCTTGATGTGGCTTTTGTTTCCTTCTCAAAGTTTAGCATAGTGATATGCACCTTGCTGAGTCAACAAACTTCTACTGAATGCTCTAACTGGATATAGATATCTGACAGGACAAATCTGGACTCTATAATTCTCAAATTCTGGTCCTTAAGAACAAATATAATAAAAAAAGAATACAAACTTTCTCCCTCTACCCAAAAATGCTAAAAATTGACCAACAAAACCATAAACCACTTCTGCCAAAAGCTGAACACATCAGAGGTTTCAAGAAATGACCTAATATCAGGCCCCTCACATACATTATTTTTTGTTTTATAGGCCTATCTAACCTTTGTCTGAAAAGTGGGCTTCGGGAATGGTTTCAGTTCTGGGCTAGCAGAGCGTCAGGGGGCCGTGGTTTCAGGGGTTCCTCCAGTGTTTCTCAGTTCAATCAAATATACGAGACCAAATGGGCGGCTCCTGTCCAAAAGCAGGACAAGAAGGCAGGAAGGGACAGGAACTGGACGAATGGACACAGGGAACCCGGGGTGGAAAGGGGGAACGTGCTGTCACATTGTGGTTTTACAACCAATGTCACAAAACAGTATGTGTATAAATTTTTGAATGAGAAATTAACTTGAGCTATAAACTTTCACCAAAGTTCTAGAAACAAATAAAGTGTTTAAAAAAAAAAGAAATTCTCAAATGGGAACCCAATTTACTATGCAAACTTTAACCTAAAACACAATAAAATATTAAAAAAAAAGAACCTAATAACGCAGCAAAGGGGACTGAAATGACAATATTCACTAACACAAATTGGACACAAAACCAAGCCTCCAAATTCACCTTCCCTGTAAGACTTTGCTCTCAAATCCATGTACCTCCCTAATGACAGGAATTTTCTTCTGAGAATAAAAAACGGCATTTTTCATTAATTTGAAAAAGCTGAAAGGTGTTTAGTTTATCAACCTATAGAAATATGGTTCTATTTGAGTATAGACAGGAAATGTGGTAAAGACAGGAAACATACGGCAGCAACAAAGCGTACTTACTCTGCATGCATAATAGACTATCAATGGTTTGAACAGGAAAAACTACAAAATAAAATCAAAGCCATGCCTATCAAATTTGAAAATGACAACACAGCTGGGGAGACAACTGAGATAACAGACTTCGGACACACAGAGATTGTGACAGGTAGGAACAAGAGGAAGATGCAAATAAAGTAAAAACGAGAAATGTTAACTTCCTGACCTTGAGTCCCCATACAAGTACTGGGTAAGAAAGACATGGCTGAATAATAGCTCATGTTTTGGTTGGCTATAAACTCAGAATAAGTCACCAGCTGCTTTTTAAAAAGCTCGTTTTTTCGTATATTAAGTGCAGGTGTTCAAATCTCAAACTCGTACAACCCTCATTTACCGTTACTGAACTGCCTTGAGCTCAAAGGAATCACCAATAGTGAAAAATCACAGAACAATGGTGGAAATGAAGTTACAACCTCAGAAAGAGTCACACATTTTGATGAATGTGAATTGTGTTTTATGTTTCTATAGTTGCCTTTGGAAACCCTGGTGGCGTAGGGGTTAAGTGCTACGGCTGCTAACCAAGAGGTCAGCAGTTCGAATCCACCAGGCGCTCCTTAGAAACTCTATGGGACAGTTCTACCCTGTCCTATAGGGTCGCTATGAGTCGGAATCGACTCGACAGCACTGGGTTTGGGTATAGGTGCCTTTAGAGTACAAACCCTCAAGATGTGTCTGAATTACAAGCATCTGTCCTCACACTAGAAACCCTGGTGGCGTAGTGGTTAAGTGCTGTGGCTGCTAGCCAAAAGGTCCGCAGTTCGAATCCCCCAGAGCTCCTTGGAAAAACTCTATGGGGCAGTTCTACTCTGTCCTATAGGGTCACTATGAGTGGGGATCGACTCGACGGCAATGGGTTTGATTTTTTTAGTTTTTGGTCCTCACACTATGGCACACACGCTTTCAGCTGAAAGCAAAGTAACTCCATCAGGAAGGTACCTGCTATTATGGAGATAAGTATATTAATCGCTGAGTATCACACCATTTCTAGGAATCACAAATTTCTCTCCATAAAAATAATTATGATGCCCATTACTCAGATTAGTTTCTAATTATAGGGCCCACTATTTAAAGAATCCAGCACCTTTAAAACTAGACAATTTCTCCAGTCCATTCTAATTTTGACATAATCGGGATTTTATGACCAAATTAGTGAAGTCCATAAAGAATCAACCTGGAATTGGTCTAATTTAATTTTTGTTATACAGTCTAGAAGAGGGAAATATTCACATTTGCAAATAACACTAAGCTCTTTGATAAAAAGTACCAAGTCAATGGGTATAAATTACAAAAAAAAATTTCTTAAGGCTAATATGAGAGGTCAGAAAAGTGGCAAACAGGCTTCTATATAGGCATGCACTGCTTGGGGCAAAATAATTTCAGCTCTACTTTTAGAACAGTGAGTTCAGAGCCATGACTAACCCAGAAGAGAAACTTGGGTGTCATTGTTCTGGTTCCCACACTGTCACAATGTGCTTCCTCAGCCGTACATACATAGCCAGGGTTCTGCATAGTATCCTGAAGGATACTGGAAATAAAACAGAAAACAAGACGTGCCACATCAACACTCCACAAAAGATTCCAGTTTATCCCCATTGACTGGATATTTTTGTCCTTAAAAGAGCTTAGTGAAGATGTGGAAAGAGCTACCAGATGAAAAGGTTATACAATATAAAGGTTTCATTACATTCAGCACCAAGCACCATAGTCTTAAATAAGTGGAATGAAAAATGCCTTGATCTCACATCAAGCTTAGAAAAGCATTCACAGGACCTTGCCTTTGGTCCTTGTCACCTATTCCGGATCACCCAAGAAGATTAGGGTAAAAGCCTCAAATGGGGTATTTTCTCTATTTCAAAGGACTTTCGTACAGCATATTCAAATGGAAGATTAACAAAGCCTTTGTCTTCTTTAACCCATAAGTCAAAGCATATGTAAGGACTACCCCAAGACAAAACACCTTGTGAGGGTTAAGGTTATGTGTCAGTTTGGCTAGGCCATGATTCTCAGTGGTTTGGCAGATATTATGTTAACTTCCTCCATTTTGTGATCTGATGTGCACAGCTAATCAGTTGGAAGGGGAGTTTCCTTGGGGGTGTGGCCTGCACCCAATATATGTGGATGTTCTGGCAAAGCTTGGCTCTCTCGATCCTGCAACCAACTCATCATCCTCTAACCTCTGACCTCCAGTTCTTGGAACGTGAGACAGTAGCTTGCTGCCATCTGACCACTGATTTTGGGTTTGTCAGCCCCTAAAACCACATGAGTGAGGAGAAGCCTCCAGCCTGACACCTAACTCACAGATTTGGAACTTGCCAGCCTCCAAAACCACGTGAACCATTTCCTTGAAAGACATCTCTCCATGTATATATTTATATATATACATGCTTCAATAGTTTTGCTCCTCTAGAGAACCCAGCCTAAGACTCACCTCATCCAGAAAATTTAAGAATGAAGACAGAATTATAGCTCTTCCTGCTCCCAAGGTGCTGGGTATGCTCAGTTAGAACAATCTTTTTCCACTTAACACATATGATGCAATATAGTCACTGAAACCCATACATCTTTTGATTAAGCCTGCAAACTTGAGTTAACGTAAATGGGAGAGTCTAGATTCAAGTCTTCTTCACAGTAGTCAGTCCAACAGGATCACAAACTCTCTTACAATCTTTATTGAGGCATCAACTGAATCTCTTTTTGGCCAAGCTTCTGTGGAAGGAACCCAGAAAATGGGACCTAGAGAAAGACTCCTCTGGTTTGTATTTGTCAAACCGGTTATCTGTGGTCATTTTTCAGTAACTGATAATCTCAGAGTAAAATATTACAGGTTGGCTCTACAAGAACAGGAATGGGTGTGTGAGGCTTGCACTACAAGATATTAAAATGCTTTGCAAAACCACAATAATTAACAGTGTGGTCTGATGCAGGACTACACGGACAGATGACGGAACACAATAAGAAGCCCAAAATCCAAATCCTGAGTATGTGTGTACTAAAAAATGTTGTTCATAATGAAAGTTTCATTTCAAAATAGCATGGAAGTGATGTTTGTTGTTGTTAGGTGCCACTGAGTCGGTTCCAACTCATAGCTACCCCATGTACAAGAGAACGAAACACTGCCCAGTCCTGTGCCATCCTCACAATCATTGCTATGTTTGAGCCCATTTTTGCAGCCACTGTGTCAATCCATCTCATTGAGGGTCTTCTTCTTTTACACTGACCCTCTACTTTGCCAAGCATGATGTCCTTCTCCAGGGACTGGTCTCTCCTGATAACATGTCCAAAGTATGTGAGATGAAGTCTTGCCATCTTCTCTTCTGAGGTGCATTCTGGCTGTACTTCTTTCAAGACAGATCTGTTCATTCTTCTGGCAGTCCATGTTATATTCAATATATTGTTCGCCAACACCATAAGTCAAATGCATCGATTCTTCTTTGGTCTTCCTTAGTCATTGTCAAGCTTTCACATGCACATGAGGCAACTGAAAATACCATGGCTTAGGTCAGCACACCTTAGTCCTCAAAGTGACATCTTTGCTTTTTAACACTTTATTTATTTATTTATTGCTTTAGATGAAGGTTTACAGACCAAATTACTTTCTCATCAAACAATTAATACACATACTGCTTTGTGACACTGGCTGCCAACCCCGTGACATGTCAACACCCTTCTCTTTGGGTTCCAGCTTTTTAACACTTTAAAGAGGTCTTTTGCAGCAGACTTTCCCAATGCAATATGTCATTTGATTTCTTGACTGCTGCTTCCATGGGCATTGATTGTGCATCCAAGTAAAATGAAATCCTTGACAACTTCAATCTTTTCTCCATTTATCATGATGTTGCTCATTGGCCCAGTTGTGAGGGTTTTTGTTTTCTTTATGTTGAGGTGCAATCCATACTGAAGGCTGTGGTCTTTGATCTTCATTAGTAAGTGCTTCAAGTCCTCTTCACTTTCAGCAAGCAAGGTTGAGTCATCTGTATAACACAGGTTGTTAATGAGTCTTCCTCCAATCCTGATGCCCCGTTCTTCTTCATATCGTCCAGATTCTCAGATTCTTTGTTCAAATCACAGATTGAATACAACCCAGGCACACACCTTTTGCGACTTTCAACCACACAAGGAAGTGATGGATTATTCAATAAATGGTACTGAGGTACTACTTCATTAGATATTTGGAACAAAAAATAAGTAGTACCCTACCTTACACATCATAAATAAACTTCAGGCAGGTTAAGGTTTCAAGGCAAACATAAAAAATTAAATAACTAGAAGAAAACACAGGTGGGTATTTATTTGTTTTCAGGGTAGGTAAGGCCCTTCCAAACATATGGGCAGAGGCAAAATACGCAAAAGAAAAAACCGATAGGTTTGACTACATAAATATATAAACATTTACGCATCAAAATAAAGTGAAAACAAACTACAAACTGGGAAAAAAACTTTGCAAAATATATGACAAGGAATTAATATTCTAAGTGTATGAAAGCTTTTACATATCAATAAGAGCTGATAAACTCACTCCAAAAGGAAAATGGGAAAACAGGCATGAACAGGCAATCCACACACAAAAGAAATAAATGACCAACACATACAAAAAAATTGTTCAATTCTGTTATTAACAAAAGAAACACAAATTAAAATATGAATAAAAATTAAATAAGAACAGTTTTTACATATGAAATCTGCAGAGATTTTCTTAAAAAAAGAAACACTCCACATTAATGAGGATCTTGAAATAGTCATTGGATGTGGAGGTCAATTTGGCAAAACGTAGCAAGACTCTTAAACATGTTCCTATCCTTTGACCCAATAATTCCACTTCAAGGAATTTATCTTGAAGAAATAATCATAGATGCACAAAAAGCTTTCTACAAGGATATCCACCAAAGTGTTATTTATAAGATCAAAAAATAAGAAACAACCGAAATGCCCACCATTAGGAGAATGGTTACACAAATTATGGCACACACGATGAAATATTATTTAGCTATTAAAAACCATTTTTTCAAAGCAATATCCATGTTAGATTAAAAGAAAGAACATAAAATTGTTTAAATACAATGATCCCATTCTTAAAAGATACACACACACGTATATATATATAAAATATGTAAAAGTTTGAAGGCAAACACACACACACAATAGTGGTTATCTCTGGAGGTAGTGTTGTAGGTGATTTTAATTTTTTTACTTTGTATTTTTCTGTATTTCCCAATTTTCTACAAATCTAAATGTGGTACTGTAATATCCAGGAAAAAATAAATACAATTCAAGGTGGGGGGCAGAGGCAGGCTGAATAGGACAGACCCAAGGACAAAACCAGAACACACAAACACACTAGAAACTTCCCTCCACACTGCTATGGCTCATTAATCATTTTCCGTTGAAACTGATCATTCAACCGGTTCCAGACAAATCCACTTTATTATCTCCCAGTGGCAGACCAAAGTAGCCTTATCAATGCCCGCTGAAATCTAGATATACCACATTTACCATATTTCCCTGATCTACTTGTCTAACAAGAAAATTAAGTCAGTCTGACGTGCCCTGGTTCATCTTGGTGGTGAACCGATACTGGTTCCCAGTGCTCACCACTTCTTTTTCTGAGTGTTTACAAAACACCTTGTAAGAATCTATTCTGGAATTAAACCTAAAATTTGCAAAATTCTCTCTCCTTTTGGAAAATCTGAAGGACATGTATCCTGATCCCTAATGCACATATGTACACAAAATACGTCAATTTTCTTTTTTGGTCTATTCAAATTTTATAGCACGTAATTTCATCAAGTAAAAAACTCCCAAAATCTCTAGGGCCTTTGCTGTTTAAGATATCTAAATTCAGTGAGATTGTCACAGGAAAGAGGGGAAGACGAGACCTTTATTAAAGCAAGGCTGTTATTGGTTCAAGTAGTCCTCTTGGTGCAGTGGTTAAAGCGCTTGGCTAACGAAAACGTCAGCAGTTCAAACCCACCAGCCCTACCGCGGGAGAAAGATGTGGCAGTCCGCTTTTATAAAGATTACAGCCTTGGAAACCCTATGATAAAGATTACAGCCTTGGAAACCCTATGAGGCAGTTCTACTCTGTCCTACAGGGTTGCTATGAGTAGAACAGACTTGACTGCAGTGGGTTTTTGGGGTTATTAGCTTGAGATTATGTGATTTAATAAGAGTCTGGACACAAAAAAAGGAACCTGTACGTTGAATTCACAAGATCACTCCCTGTTATGGATTGAATTATGTCCCCCCAAAAATGTGTGTATCAACTTGGTTAGGCCACGATTCCCAGTATTCTGTGGTTGTCCTCCACTTTGTGATTGTAATTTTATGTTAAAGAGGATTAGGGTGGAATTGTAACATCCTTACCAGGTCACATCCCAGATCCAATGTAAAGGGAGTTTCCCTGGAGTGTGGCCTATACCACCTTTTATCTCTCTCAAGAGATAAAAGGAAAGGGAAGCCAGCAGAGAGGGGGGAACTCAAACCACCAAGAAAGCAGCACCAGGAGCAGAGGGCATCCTTTGGACCCGGGGTCCCTGTGCCTGAGAAGCTCCTCAACCAGGGGAAGACTGGGGACAAGGACCTTCCTCCAGAGCCGAGAGAAGGAGAAAGACTTCCCCAGGAGCTGATGCCCTGAATTTGGACTTTTAGCCTACTTTACTGCGAGGAAATAAATTTCTCTTTGTTAAAGCCATCCATTTGTGGTATTTCTGTTACAGCATCACTAGAGAGCCAAGATACTCCCCTTATATAACACAGAATTCAAATTGGAAGCAACATTAAAGATCATTTTGCACATTCCCCTCAGTTTACAGTTCAGAAAATATAAGGCTCAAAGAGGTTGATTGGTACAAGATCATTCAGCTACTTAAAGATAAAATCAGGGCTAGAACCCAGAGGGCCTGGCTCCTAGTCCAAGATGATTCCCATAGGATTTAGATATATATATTTTTTTCCTTTTACATAAAGGGGGCAAAAACAATGTTTGTTAATTTTAGTGACATTAAATTGCAGAATAGATTATTACAAGGTGTTTCATAATGGTAAGCCCAAATTGCTCTACTTCTCCTATTTCTCTATTTAAACAATTTCTGTCATTGTGGAATATAAGACTACAGCCTTAAACAAAGCAACAGTGTAAATACTAGGGTAAAGATTTCAACAAGCAACACATTAAATTCAAAAGAAATCCTAAAAAGCTATAATTAAATAAAAAATAATTCATTCTCATTACTCTATCCTTCTACCCCATCCAATGAACAGACACCAAAGTTCCTAGGATTTTGCCCCAAACCATCTAACAAGGACACGA
Organism: Loxodonta africana; assembly: GCF_030014295.1. NCBI lineage: Eukaryota > Metazoa > Chordata > Mammalia > Proboscidea > Elephantidae > Loxodonta > Loxodonta africana. The sequence goes on along the minus strand of NC_087369.1, from coordinate 79,688,534 downwards.
AAGTGCCTGGCTAGCTAGGTTTAAAATGCTTGCTAAATTCAGCTACCATGTCCTTGGGCTACATGAAGTACAGAAAAGCCCTGCACACTCACACGCTCTCATATACGAAGCTCAGCTCTAGGGGGTAAAACTGTAAAGAAAGCTTAAAATTTTTTTTTAATTCTAAGCTTTCAAAAAAGGGTGAGCTTAAAGGGTGCAGCCGCTTTGAGAAAAAGTCCAGCAGTTCCTCAAAATGTTAAACACAGAGTTATCTTATGACCCAGCAATTCTTCCCCTAGATATCTACTCAAGAGACATGAAAACAAATGTCCCAAAAACACATGAACGTTTATAGCGGTGTTATTCGTAATACCCAAAAGGTAGAAACAACCCAAATGTCCATCAACTGACAAACGGATAAAGAAAATGTTGTATATCCATACAGTGGAATATTATGCAGCCATAAAAAGGAAAAAAGTACTGATTCATGCTACAACATGGATGAGCCTTGAGAACATTATGCTAAGTAAAAGAAGCCAGACACAGAAGTTCACATATTGTATGATTCCATTTAAATGAACTGTCCAAAATAGGCAAATCCATAGAGACAGAAAGTAGATTAGTGGTTGCCAGAGGCTTGAGGGAGGGGGTTGGGGGTGACGGCTAAAGGGTACAGGCTTTCTTTTTGGGGTGATTAAAAACGTTCTAAAATTGACTGTGGTAATGGTTGCACAACTCTGTGAACATTCCAAAAACCACTGAATTGTATACTTTAAACGGGTAAATTATATGCTCATAAAAAATGACAAATAAGATTCCATTTCACTTGAATAAATGAGAAATGCCTGTTTATTGCACTGATATCTTAAACCTGCATACATCTGCTATCAAGTCAAGCACACCAAGTCCCACCTTTTGGCTCCTCCTGGCTGCCACCCCCCCACCACCACCACAATATCATTCCCTAGTAGTCTTCCTAAATCCGCTTTCCTTCTGCAGGAGAGGGGATTTCTCTCAGGCTTCCAGCAGTCTGTCTACCCCCAGGTACTTCGTCCTTCAGCACAGGAGTTTGTGAAAGTCAATACTAAAAAGCTAAGATTTGGGAGTTGGTTTTATTCCAACTAAAGGGTCTCACAACAGTATTTTTTTTTTTTTGCTGTCTCTAAATGTGTCTGGGGAGGGAGGGAGGGCTCACAATTTCTCTCCTGTGCTGGGAGGTAGTTGTAGCATAGTATCAAAAGCCTGGACCTGCAGTTCTCAGGAAATTTGACTTCAAACTTTAACTCTGCCCCTTACCGGCTGTATGAACCTTGAAAAAGTCACTCAGCCTTTCTATCCTCACTTCTCTCATTTGTAAAACAGGAATACTGTAATACCACTTGTCCCATAGGGACATCCTGAAGATTAATGCTTCCAAAAGTATCCGAAACACAGAGATAGATACTCAACACTTCAATTAAAAAAACCATGTGTCAGGCTCTGGACGAGGTGCTGGAAAATAAAGACGAATACGATAGCAGCCGCCTTCAAATTATTCGCAGTGGAGAAATGCTATTGATAAGAATTCATTTTCTTCCTTCCTTACCTTGGCCTTTTAGGATGGCAAGAGGAGTTTCAGAGCTTTAATTCTTTGCCTTGGTATACTTTCACCTCTGTGATCTCAAGAGGTCATGATGATAGGGTTGTTGTTGTGTGCCACTGAGACAATCCCGACTCATAGTGACCCTATATGACAGAGTAGAACTGCCGCCCCATAGAGTTTATTAGGCTGTAATCTTTATGGGGGCAGATCACCAGGTCTTTTCTCCTGCAGAACGGTGCTGGTGGGTTCAACCACTGACCTTTCAGTTAGCAGCCCGCCTTTCAGTTAGCAGCCTACCTTTCAGCAAGCAGCTGAGTGCTTAACCACTGTGCTACCAGGGCTCCTTGATGATTGGGTAGCAGCTATTTTTACATCCTTCATTCTTAAACAGGGGGAGATAGGGATGGCTACTTCATTGTTACGGGGAAATATACCTTTAATGCTTTCAAGTTATTGTCAACACAGATCCCAAACTCTTTCAGGCCTTACCTGAAAGTGTTTCCACAGTGAAAGTATGCTTATTCACCAACTTAAAATGACATACGAAAAACTCTCATTCTCTCTATATATATACATCTACATATCTCTCTCTCCTTGTACCCCTAGCCTGTATGGCTGTACATTCTGGATTTACAATTCCAGCTGAAAATACTGTTCACAAAGGATCAGGTCCCCGTTTAGTACCTAAGTGACCAATTTTTGGCTCACCTCCTGATTTTCGGATCAGATTTTACTCTGAAAACAAAAAGACATTCCAGAAAAATACTAGCTCAGTTTATAAACAGAGGCTAACACAAAGTAACTGGGGGTGGGGGGTGTAGGGGGTCAAGGAGATGTTCATAAATAAAAATGTTATAATACAACACCCATCCTTCCCTTGATGGAGCAATTCTACAAGTCACAGAAAAATATTTTTCACTTGAGAACAGACTGAAAGAGAGCCTTTGCCAAGAGACAGTTATTTAAATTTTCGAATTGAATTTTAAGCTGGACTGTATGAAGAAGAATGTGGCATCAGGGTTGAAGGAAGACTCATTAACAACCTGCAGTGTGCGGATGACAAAATCTTGCTTGCTGAAAGCAAAGAGGACTTGAAGCATTTACTGATGAATTACTTATGGATTACACCTCAACATAAAGGAAACAAAAATCCTCACAACTGGATCAATAAGCAACATCATGATAAGCGGAGAAACTGAAGTTGTCAAGGATTTCATCTTACTTGGACCCACAATCAACGCCCATGGAAGCAGCAGTCAAGAAATCAAATGACATATTCCACTGGACAAATCCGCTGCAAAAGACCTCTTTAAAGTGTTAAAAAGCAAAGATGTCACTTTGAGGACTAAGGTGTGGTGACCCAAGCCATGGTATTTTCAATCACCTCATGAGCATGTGAAAGCTGGACAATGACTAAGGAAGACCAAAGAAGAATTGATGCATTTGAATTATGGTGTTGGCGAAGAATAATGAATACAACACGGACTGCCAGAAGAACAAACATATCTGTCTTGGAAGAAGTACAGCCAGAGTGCTCCTCAGAAGAGAGGATAGCAAGACTTGGTCTTACGTACTTTGGACATGTTATCAGGAGGCACCAGTCCCTGGAGAAGGACATCATATCTGGCAAAGTAGAGGGTCAGCGTAAAAGAGGAAGACCTTCAATGAGATGGACTGACAGAGCAGCTGCAACAATGGGCTCAAACATAGCAAGAATTGTGGGGATGGCGCAGGACCTGGCAGTGTTTCATTCTGTTGTACATAGGGTCGCTATGAGTGGGAACCAACTCAACGGCCTAACAAAAACATACATGCCCTAGAACATCATGCTATTTTTAGCTAATAGATAAGACTGCTCTGTCCATAACAATTTGGAGCAATTAGGAGTGAAACTATTAAACAGCATCTCTCACTGTGGTACCTTATCGTTTAGCACTTCCATTTCTACGTTAATATTTTACAAAGCTTCATCATAAAAATACTTGTTAAATACCTGTTATGGACTGAATTATGTTCCCCAAAAATACGTGTTGTAAATCCTAACCTCTAGGCATGCTTGTGGTTATAATTCCAGTTGAGAATGGGTTGTCTTTGTTATGTTAATGAGGCAGGATTAAGGTATTAGGGTATATTTTGAGCCAATCTCTTTTGAGATATAAAAGAGATTAAACAAGCAAGCTAGGAAGCAGAGATGTGGGAAGAGAGACGCCAAGCCACATGAAGACTGCCCAGGAGCAGAAGCTCAGAAGAGACAAGGTCCTTCCTCCAGAGCTGACAGAGACAGAAAGCCTTCCCCTACAGCTGGCACCCTCAATTCGGACTTCTAGCCTCCTAAACTGTGAGAAAATAAATTTCTGTTCATCAAAGCCACCCACTTGTGGTATTTCTGGTATAGCAGCCCTAGATAACTAAGATAGTGCCCATGCCAGACACAATACAAAGTTCAAACAGAAAGACATGGCTCCTCTACTTAATTATGGGTTTAACCCACCCTAATTTTTTTTAAGCAAACCAGTTATATGGAAGAACCTCAAGGCTGCAGCATTCCCAACAAGTGGCCATCTAGCCCCTAAGTGTCCAGGGGAGATACATGAGGAAGCAACTGTCCTAAACCTATCACCCTTTCACTGTGCATATTCTCTTTATTAAAGGAAGAGGAGGGGTAATTAAAATGATCTAAAATTGATTGTGGTGATAGTTACCCAACTTCGTGAATATACAAAAAGCTACTGAATTGTTCACTTTAAACAGGTGAATTGTATGGTTTGAATTATAGCTCTATAAAGCTGTTTTAAAAAGAAGGAAAAACTGTGTTTACTCTGACAGTTCTGATTAAAGTTATTTTTTAAGCTCTCACACTAAGGAATATCTAGCTAAAGGTTGTACTGGTTTGGCTGGTTTAGCACCTCAGTGGCCACTGTGGTGATCACTCTAACTTTACCCTCCACGTACATCATTCTTTCTCTCCCTTTCTCTAGTCTCTCTTCTGTTATTTCCCAAGCCCCCTTCCTGTTGTTCCTCCACTCTAATTCTGTCTTAGGTCTTTTAGGAATTCACAAGCATGGTTTTGTTCCAACTGGTGGACCCGAGAGCTAGTACAGTCGCTGACCCCTGGAAACTTTACCTCCATGACCTTAAGCAAACCATGTCCTTGCTCTAATGTCGCCATTCTAGTCTTCACAATGAGAGGTTGGACTACGTGATGCTTTGCACCTCTCAGATTCTATGGCTCTAGGTGAAAAAAATCCAAACAATGAACACTTACTTGGCCAATAATATGCAAAGTCTCCGTCATTGTAGCCAACAGACATATATTTGGATTATTCATTTTATAAATACCCACCATGATGCAATCCTCCAAAGAACAATCTTTAATATATTTATAAAACGACCACCATGGAGTCTGTATTTTTTAAAACTAGCACTTTATCAAAGAAAGTTCAAAGCCCAACCTGGAAGTCTTGATAGTCCCTCTGGACCAGTCTCCAGGGGTCCATTTTCAAATGAAAAAAATAAAAGGCTTTTCATTGTTGGGGCCCTGTTGGGATTACCAAACCAAAAAAGAAGTAAGACCAGGGTGGTAGAGCCTTAACAACAATGGTTCAATTAAAGCCTAAGAGAAAGAAAGGCCTTGTTTAGCAAGTGGTAGAAAGACCTAACATAACACAGCACCTCAACATATGTTATAGACTCTCGCTCTCAGAAATACCCTCAGAGAGCAATAAACACTGCAGGAATTCCTTACCCTGGGCAACTTACAGCTTTTTACCTAAACCAGTTACATTCCCCCAGCAAAACTCATAGAAATATGTAGTCACCAGTTTCCAACATACTACCACCAGACACTCTAAATTCACAGTATTGTTTCCATGTGCCCAACATCTGAGAGTAAAACCGAAAGAAACACATGAATTTTTCCTACATACACACACACACACACAAATATGCAAGAGAAACCATTTCCTTTGCACAGTCCTGTTTTCTAAGTTGTGGACAGGCACTGGATATTGATTGCTAATAAAAACCAAATGGTTACCTCTATACAGAGAAGCAAACAGCACACACGTAAATCATAAAACAATAACCCTAAGGTGAGTTCCTTGTCATTAAACTGAACACCAAATATGGAGTGAAATCACTCCAAATGTCTATTTGCATCCCTCTTTCCCACTCTCTGACCAACAAGCTCTGTTAGTCACCTTCCTACACTTCAGTCCCTCATCAAAACAGCCTCCTGCAAAAGGTCAGCAGGCCCCTTCAGGCTTTCCCTTCAGGCTATTGGCTTGGGACTCTAAAGGGGAGTGTGGGGGAGGGGAGCAGAACGCACAAAGGTAGGCACTTCGTTCCCTTTCAACTTTGCGACAGGGCTTCCTGCCTCTCCCCTTCTCATCAGGGAACCAGAGCACCTGCCAGGGAGAGGCCCCTTCCTCCACCTTAGTAACCGATCCACAGGGCCTAGGTGTCTCGGGATTCCAGGCGTTACAGACCAGAGGGACAAAGGCTGGGCTTACCAAGGGGAGGGGGAGGTGAAAGAAGTCGGGAACAGGACAAAAACCCTTGCAAACAAAAGGGGGTGGGGGGCGGCAAAGAGAATACCAAGCCAATCTCGGGTATTTCCAGAGGTAGCCAGGTTTGGTGGAGAAATGTGTGTGGGGGGAGGGGAAGATTTAGAAAATTCCTTCGGGAATAGAGATTAGGGAGCTGCTGGGGGTGCAGCAGCCGGCAGGAAGGAGGCTGAAGGCAAGACTGAGGCCCTGGCGCGAGAAGGGGGCGCATTTCGTGTGTGGGTAGAGGTGATGGCAAAGAGGTAATGGCCAGGAAAGGCCCAGCTGGCGCTCCTGGGGCCTGGGAGGGGGCCCTCAGGAGGGGCTCAAATGAAGGCTGCGCGCTGTGCGGGGGTGGGGACGCGCTGGGAAGGCATTCCGGGTAAAGGGCAGAGTTGGGGGCGCAGTGTTGGAAAAGAGAAAGGCTGAGAACAGAACCGTAGGGAGGCTAGGGGGAACTGTGATGGGGCCTGACCCCTGTCCGCCCCACCTCACCTGGCGCCGGATCGGAGTCCAGGTCTACTTCTGAGAAAGCGCAAGCTCCGGACAACCCCTCCGTCCAGCGCGGGAGACCATGGACACAAAGCGGGGAGCGCGGGAGGAGGGAGGAGGGAGCAGGGAGAAGGAGAAGGGGGAGGGGGAAGGGAGGAGGAGGAGACGCCTGAGGCGCGCACGGGGAGAAGGAGGGGCGCCCGCCACCCTCCGCTTGGGTCAGGGGGCGGGGCGTGCAGCTGGGTGGCCGCTCTCCTCCCGCCCGTGGCCACTCCGCGCGCGGGCCAGCTGGCTAGTGTGTGCTTTTCTGTGGCTCACCTCGGCACCTGGGCCTTGGCTGACTCCAGCCAATCAAAGACCTTCATGTGCATAATCGCCCCTTCACGCCCAACCCTGGGAACTGCTCCCTGAGAATACAAAGAGGGCCCCCCGCGGGGGGAGGGGGTCGACTCCAGATCCCCTACCCCAAAAGCGTAGCACCACCTTTCCAGCTCTTTCACAGTCACCCAGATGAGGGGAGGGAAGTGGGGCTTTGGCTCCACATCTCTCAGATCGGACTTCTCCCCCCACCTCCTTCTAGCCAATAATTACCCTCCCCCTGTTCTTTTTTTTTTTGTTCCAGGGCACACGATTCCAAGTTTTCACCTCTGAGCCCGGCATCTCCCCTCCCCGTTTTGCAGTCTCCCTAATCTCTGTGCTTAATTTCCATAGGCTGCTGCCCACTGCTGGCCTTCTGCTGCACTGCAGCCCTGATCAGCAGGCTCTGCGCGCAGCCTGATCGATGCTCCCAAGCCGACCAAACCAACCTCTGTCCAGAATGAAAACAAGAGAGGGAGAGGTTACTGCACTAGAGTAGAAGGGCTTTGTTACCTATGATGGGAGAAAACCAACACTTAGTAGAAATCTAAACTCCCCAAATAATCTCTTCCCGCCCTCCCTTTTCCTACCTTCTGGTCTGTACTGGGCCACAATGGTGACTGACTGGCCAGCCCGTTTCAGAGCAGCTGCAGCCTGCTCATGAGTTGCATTCCTCAGGTTCACTCCATTCACCTGTACAAAGAGAAGAGCCATGAGCCAGCCCCAGAGCAAGAAAGGAGTCCTCTGTCCTAGCAGTCAGGAGAGGGAGATGGGTAGCCCATCCCTAAGCCTATTCAAATGACTTTCCCAATATCCCATCCTTGCTCTTAAGGGCAGAGACCTAAAGGATACAATATTTATAATGTAATACAGGTAGTCCCCGACGTTTCAAGGATTCCGTCGTAAATTGGCTCTGATGTAAATCAAATACTTCATTTTTTTAGTTTTCATTATTATTGCCTTTTATTATCAGTATCTTTATAAATCCAATCTTTATTTGTCTTTGGGGGTTGGAAACATTACACATAAACTTACAGATATATTTTAATATATACATTCATACATACACACATATATTTCGCCGACTTTCTTTCCATTATCATAGGCTTTAATGATCTTCTTTTGCTAGACATATTATTGGGGGGTATAAGCAGTCCAGGTGTTACAGTGTGAGAAACTTGAGCAACTCGGCTTCAAATTAACAACTGATGTTTCTGACGGAACGAAACGTTGAATAAGATCACACTATAGGCCTGGTCTACAATGAGGTCAGCGTTAGTGTCATAACAACGAAGTCAGAGTCAGAACGGCTGTCAAGAGTGTGCGCAGTCCAATTGTCATATATTGTTGGAGTTGAATAGTGCCCAACTGTCTATCCCTTACGACTCCCAACACCAACACAGATACCAACTTCATTGTCGACCAGGCCACAGCCTGCTATGCAGCAGTATTTTGAACAGTAAATCATAACGTTGAACATCTGCAAGTGAACATCTGAGAATGAGAACATCAGCAAATTATGCGCTGCAACATTATATGTAGTACATATCAATAACGATAAGATGTACAAAAAACAGACGGTTATAAGTGAGGTGTGTCGTAACTCAAATACATCGTAAGTCGGGGACTACCTATAACTATCTTTGTGTGGATCAAGTGTCAAATCAGGGTTAAGAACCAAGGGACATTTATTTCCTCAAGGAAGAGTCTGGTCTTGGTCCCTGTCCCCTCACTGAGGATGTCTACAAAGAAAATGTAAGTTTTCTCCAGCTCTGAGCCCTTACCCCATCTCAAGACATATTCCTTAGCGAAAGCAAGGTCTCCTCTCCTCCCATTTATGCTAGCACAGCTCCCATCCTCCCACCTCTCCTTTGTCTCCTCACCGATAATATCCTGTCTCCCCTGCGCAGCTCTCCACTCAGGTCAGCTGGGCCTCCTGCCAGGATGAAAGAGACAAAAATGCCTTCTCCATCCTCTCCTCCCACAATGTTGAAGCCCAGGCCTGTGGAGCCCTTGTGCAGGATGATCTTGCGAGGCTCCCTGGAAGAAAAGGAGTGGAAGGATCAGGACAAGGTAGATATAAACTGTTGTTACTGTGGGGGCAAGCTTATAACAAGGACCATACTTGCCATAAGGAGTAAAGACTTGAGTCCCTATGTATGATACCCTGTTCCTCCTGTCTTCTCCTGAAACCTGCTTGGCTGCTGTTTTCTGCCAGGTGCCAAGTTTCAGTTCTCTTCCCTCCCTCCTTCCTGAGGGCTTGGAGTCAATTTCCCAGTCCCCTACCCTCTCAGGACAACAAACCACTGGCTCTAGAGGCCAAATCTTAGAGCCCACTTGCTGGTCCTCTTCCTCCCCAGAGTCTCCTGTGCTATCAATCGGTTTGATGGAACCTGGGTCACAATAAGGGGAACCAGTTAGGGGCAGTGGAGCCACCCTGAGGTTGATTACATCCATCATCCACAAAGTCTGTGTACTTACACACGCTCCTCCGCAGCCTCAAAATTTCACCCACTAAATATGACCCCTCCTACCTTCCAACAACATATTTATTCATTAGCTACCACCATGTACCCTTACTAGATGATGTGGGAGACTGAGATAAAGAAAGCCCAGGTCCCCAAAAGGAACGTAGGGGCCTAACTGAAGAAAGGGGACAAGCACATGCAGAATACGACCAAAACAAAATATGTCTAAAGAAGCCCTCTGTAAATGCTCACTATGGTATCAGGTGAGAGCACACAGCAGAAACTGTATATCCACACAACCTGACTCCCAGCCCACTCCCCTGGCCCACCACCTTCACTTGTTGTAGGTAACTTTCATCAGAGGAGCCCCAAGTCCAGGGCTCCTCCTTTCTCACTGCCATCTCGATTGGGAGACTCCGTCCCTGAGTTTCTGATGCTCTTCCTCACCGCCCTCCACTCTTCCTACCTTGCATCCCCTCCAGGCCGCAGGGAGCGGAGCGGCCAGGCCCACCTCTGCGAAGCCCTCCTCCAGGCCGAGGCTGAGGCCGAGGCCGAGCCCAAGCCCAAGCCCAGGGTCAAGCCGGAGCCTGAGAACTTGAGCGCTCTCTCCATGGCTCCTCCGGCGGCTCTTCCCCGTCCGCCTACCTTTCCGGGCTCCACCGCAGTCTGCCCAGCAGTCTACCAGGCCCCACCCCGCAAACCTGTCCCCCGGAACCCCGGCCGGCCTGACCAGTTCCACGGAGGCCGCTGCCGCCGCCGCCGCCGCCGCCGCCGCCGCCGCCGCCACCACCAATGCTGCCGCTGCCGGAGTGGGGCGGGGCAGTGTTCCCTGAGAGGCCACCAAGCTCTCCAGCCCCCCAGCGTCCCGCCAGCCCCAACAGCTAAACTGATTTCTTCTCTAACTTGAAGTGAGAGCAGTAGGGAGGGCTCCAATTATCTCAGGGCAGGAAACCCGGCAGCCCACAACTCCTCAGCCCCCTCAACACTGAACCCCACCCTTTCCCTCCACATTCAGATCTAGGGCCACGCACTCTGCACTCCCCCTGATGGTAGCACTTGTCCCTGCAGCTACATCTGTCCCTCCCTAGGGCCCCAAGGACTAAGGGAGAGCCTCAGACCCAAAGCCAGGACTGATAAGGAGCTTATCCTCTTTGCCATACTACAAAGATGCCTGTGGCCAGCCAGAAACTTATTCCTCTCCTCCCTCATCCCTGGGCAGGGCGAACGTGGGGTGTAGTCTTACCTGGTGAAGTCCTCCTCAGCAAGTATGTGCCTGGGGATAGGAGAATAGCGTGCTGGGGGAACCTGAGGAGGAGCAGGATAGTTGACCTTGCTCTCCACAGCCCCGAGATAACCCAGGCTGGAATTATGGCTTATGTGGTTGTCAGCCAAGGCAGTAAAAGCTAGAATCAAGAAAAGGAGAAAAAAGTTCAGAGACTGCTCCAGGCGGTCTACCAAGGACTTTCCCCCATGTCTCACCTCAAGTCCAAAAGAGACCAAGGGATGCCAATTCCTCAGGCCTCTCCTCCCCATTCCACCCACCCCCCATGTTTCCTCCTACATGGTCCCTTTCTGAATTCTTGTCGCACTCTTGTGAGTCTTAGAAAGAGCTGAAGTCAAGGCAGTCTACAAAGAAAGACATGACTAGAGGTGTGACTAATAATAATCCCTCACATCTCTATAGCCTAATACAGTTTTAGAAGAGCCTTCTTGTCCATGATCTCATTTGATCCTTGTAGCAGTCCTACAAGGAAGGCAGGACATATATCATTAGCTCCTTTTTGCCAAAGTGGAAAATGAAGCCAGGCGAAAGGGACTTGTCCAAGGTCACCAGGCTCTATGGGACAGAGCTGGGATTTGGACTCAGTTTTTTCTGAGCACTAGTCCTCTGCTCCGTCTTAACAAGGGGTATGAACTTCTTCACCACCCAAAACCGGGGGGCAGGGGCTTCAGGCCAGGGACAGAGCTGGATGGTACATACTGCTGGCGTAGTCTGGGGGTGCGTACATGTCGTTGAGGTGCAGGCTGCCTGGCTTGGCCACCTTCAGATAGACCATATCTGATGTGTTTTTCAGTGAGGCCACAGCTTCCTCATGCCTCACATCCTGCAGATTGGTGTTGTTCACCTAGAAGATGGGAAGCCTTAGGGCCAGCCTTGGGAGAAGGAAGGGCCTCTCCAGGGAACCCTGAAGGATGGCCTTTCAGTGAAATTCAATAGTGCTACCGGAAGTCCAAGTATAGTGCTGTAAGGACCAGAGAGGCAGGAGGTAGAGGGTCCCCCCAGCCATGGAAAGAACTAGGGTCTTGGTGTCTAGGTAAACATAACTCAGACGATGCTCTTGAAACTCCTCATGATGCCTGGTCCCTGAGTGAAGTTTACGTGGAGTAAGAGGGTATTGGAGCTTCACCTCCTCACCCTACCGTTTGGGCATCCTGATGAAGGCTGTCTTACCGCCAGCAGCCGGTCCCCAATCTGCAGGCGTCCATCCTTCTGGGCAGCACCCCCCTCAATGATCTTGGTGATGTAGATGCTGTTGTCTCCTGGGATGTGCTGGTTGCCAATCCCCCCAGCAATGCTGAAACCCAGGCCTAGGTGGGAGCCAGCAGGGAGTAGGAAGGGGTCACAAGGAGAGATTAGAGTGCTCATTCAATCCCAAGTCCAACCCTCCCCCCCCAGCCAACTCATTGGCCTCACAGGACCTCCCTCAGGGGTCCCAAACATTAGGCCAGTAAGGGTGAGACCTGAGGCGAAGAAAGAAGGCTGTGAGTTGAAAAGGCGAATCAGGCAAGGAGTAAGGCCATTCCCTTCTAATTCCTACATGGCCAGCCAGCCAGGACCCAGGGCTAGGAGCTCTGGTCAGAGCACAGGAACCCAGACAGCCGCACCTTTGGGCCCTTTGAGCAGGTTGACCTCCATGATGGTCTCTGGTGGGGGCTGTCGCCTCCGCACCACCAACCGCACCACAGGGCCTGCCTCCTTCAGTGCCTCCACGGCTCGGCTGTGCACCACCTCTGACACGTCCACCTCATTCACCCGAAGCACACAGTCATTCACCCTGCAGGGGAAGCCGAGAGGCACAACACTATGCCACCGCCACTCCACCCCCTCTCCCGCCTTCTCCCCTCCTCTTCTCCTCTCTCCCTCCCCTTCCTCCTCTCTCCTGCACCTCCCACTGCCCCTCCCCCTCCCAGATCTGATGGAAGGGTCATCTACCAGTCGGGCCCTCCTCCCCTCATCTTCATCCTGTCCCTGCCGCCCCCACCCTGCTTCCAGGCCACCTCACCCCAGCCTCCCGTCCATGGCAGCTGCTCCACCAGGGATGATCTTGGTAATGAAGATGCCAGGGTCATCTGGGACATGGGGGTTGTCGATGCCACCCGCGATACTGAAGCCCAGGCCGGAGTTGCCCTGCAGAAATGGGTGGAGGGGCACAGTCTATTCACTCAGAGGGCATAAAGGAGAATTTCTGGCACCCATCTTCCCCAACCTCCTAGGGGAGGTTCTCCAGGCCTCAGAAGGGCCATGGCAGGGAGGGTCAGATTTGTCACAAACCTGGTGGCTTCCCAGCCTGTGCTCTCCATTTTGGCATGGAGGCCTCAGCAAACCCCATTCCATCCCCAGTTCCCCAGGCCTCAGTGAGCAAGGTCAATCAATATATGTTAGTAGATTGATTCATGCAGTGATGCAGCCTCTGAGGGCCGCTGTTTCTCCATCCGCTCAATGCAGGTCCTGCCATGAGTCTTAAAGCCAAGGTTCAGGGCCCTCCCCTCTCCTGGCTCGCACCCTCCCTTCCCTCCTGTCTCCTTCCTACCGGCAGACTTACCCGCTCGAGTACTATCTCCTCATACTTGAACATGCTATCACTGCCATTCACCTAGGGGAAAACACAGGCAGTTCCCTGAGTGCTTCCTGACCTTCCTGCCCCCTGGCCAACCTGCCTTTCCCCCACCCCACTCCCAGCAGAAAAACTGAAATCCACCCCAGAGCACCTCTTGGTCACAGATAGGAACAGGCTGACCCCGAGGAAGACACTCCTCTCCCCTTGCTTCCAGCCATGTCAGGCCAAACCCGGCTGCTTGTGTAGCCCAGATCAATTGCCTGGGACTGAGCTGGCCAGTTGTGCACTCATCAAGAGGCTCGGCTCTAGGGCCTCTGAGTTCACTAGGAGGGGTGCAGGGATGGCCTGAGAGGGATAGCAGAGATGGAGCATGGTGGTCGGACCATGCCATACGCAGCATCCACAGGAGACACCCAGTGACCTGGACAGGGACCCTCCCTCCCCTTCTGAACCACAGCTCTCCCTGACTTGGGGATCATAGACTCCTACCATGTCAGAGATGGAAGAGCAGCAGATACCATCTTGTTTCAGCTCCCCTAGTTATTACAGATGGTGACACTGAGGCCCCGAGAGGACATGGGATATGTCTAAGGGCACACTGGGAATCAGTGGTAGAGCTGCAGCAAGAACCCTGATCTCCAGGTGCCCTTTTGATTAAAGCAGGCTGCCAAAGCTACTGATTTTTTGGTCACACACCCCTTCCCCCAGCAGAGCTCGTGGGAAATCAGAAAGTGGCCTCCTTCAAAGCATCTCATAACCCCTCATTCTATACCTCTTTCTTTGTCCCCAGGAGCCCAATTCCTCATATGGGCAGAAGGAGTTAAAGTCCTAATCCATTTTCTACCAAGGGGATTTTGATCCTGAACCCTTCATGTCTCCCAACAGAAAGGGCCAGGGCAGGATCTGGTCAGGAGTCAGAAGCAAAACCAGGGGAGGTACAGGGGCAGAGCGAACAAAATTCTCCATGAGGGAGAAGCTGATGGTCCACAGACTGACTGGAGCAGACTCTGTGGCCTTCAACATGCAGTAGCCATGGGAAGAGAGGCAAAGGAAAGGGGTGGAAAACAATGGGTTGGTCTGATCAACCCACAGAGGTGGCCTCCCAGACAGTACACACATGTGACCATTTATCAAGTGAAAATGTGATTCTGGACAGAGAAATAACACCTGCTTCCTGGCTCCAACTCTCATCCTCAAGAATGGAAGAGGCATGACTAGCAGCCCTCTTGCCTCTTTCCCCAGGTGTCCCAGCACCCTCTCCTCCCATCTTTCTCTGCCCGCACTGGCCTTTGCCTGCCCCCCCCCACCCCCAGCATCTTCCTCAGAAAGGAGAACTGGAAAGAGTGGGCAGTGGCTCCTCTGTCTGCCCCAATGTGTTTTCTCTCTCCCACCTCTACCCCACACAGCTTTGGCTTTAAGAAGCAGAGATTATGAGAGGGGGAGAGTGCTGGCTAGTCATGTCTCCACTGTTTCTGGGCCTGGCCCCAGGACTTTATGCCCTGCAGCCCTGGGAATTGGTGGGAGGACTCCAGCTGCAATCCCACCCTGGTCTCTGATTCCAGGAGGAAGAACTGATGACCCTTCAGAGACCCACAACCATGCAGACAGACACACAGGCCAAAGGACACTCGTGTGGCTCTTGTATGTACCCACATCTGACAAGCCATGCCTCGAGCCCAGCTCATGTGGGACCCAAAGGCTCCCACCTCCCACTGGCCCACCCTCCAGTTCTTCCCACCACCCTCAGAGACTCTGCTCCCAGGACCAGGCGCCATCCAGGGATCAGCCCTGGCAAAAAAACCTTGACCAACTGACCCAGCCCTGGGACTGGAACTCGTTCCCTGGCTGGGCAGGACAAATATGAGAGGGTGTTCGCAAGGGGAGGGCTCCAGGGCAGAGGGGCAAAGGAGGGAGAGAGACTCACTGGAGAAGGCAAGGGTCTAAGACAAGGGACATAGGAAGCGGAAAGTGTGGACAGACAGAAGGCCAGAACTGAGGGCTCCTTTCCCCAGGAATTCCCCCCTCCCCTTTGCTTTTGAGCAAGTGCACATCCTATCTCCAGAGGAGGATGGAGGGCAGCCAGAATGGCCACCAGCTTGGGGCAGTCAGCCACTGCACTCGATAGCGAAACCTCCTTCTTCTTTCTCCCCACCCTGGGGGCTGCAGAGCCAGATAACCAGACAGGCCCTCCGCCATGCATGCCAGGGACCTGGCTCTGCCGGCCCAGCCTCCATTTTGCTGCTTCTCCCACAGATGCTCCTTCCATTTTCTAAGCTGGCAGTTTAGGCTGAGAGTGGAAGCCGGAGTTGTGCCCGGCATCCAGGGGTCTCCCAAACTGTGCCAAATCGGGGCTGGGGTGCCAAGCTCTCTCACATCTGGGAGTATCCAAGGGGGACATGTCCCACTGGGTCCAGTCCCTGCACCAGGGCAGCTGCCCCTTGCCTGGCTCCAGGCACCATGCCTAGTCTGGAGCAAGAAAGCTTGCTTCAGTCCCCACCCCCCCCCCCCCCCAGCACACACACACTTCAGAGCTGCTTGGACAAAAGAGTCTGTCCTTCTCAGCAGCCCCTCAGCCTTTCTTGGGACGTGCCTCTTGCCTCCTCCTCCTCCTCCCCTTCCTTGCCTGTCAAGTGCCTCTCACCAGGGACACCACACACACACACAGAGGCACATGCATGCACACATTTGTAGCCACATGCTCACACATATACATATACCAACACACATAGGCAAACACGGCTATTCCCTCAGCCTTATCTACAGAGACACCTCCACATCCAGAGAGGCGTCCCACACGTCCATGTGCACATTCACACACAAAGGGACTGGGAGGGAGAGGGACTCATGGCACCAAGGGATGCAGCTCAGCGAGCCAGGCACATGGGCTCCTCTACATACCTTCACAGAGGCTCCGTTGCCTTCCTCCACACATCCCAACATACACACACACACACACACACACACACACACACACATGTTCCCTCTATGCAGAGCACCATGCCCCCTCCTCCCCTCCTATGGAGACACACACCACACACAGCCCCCGCAGAACCTCCCGCCCCCTGCCAGACACAGAGACACTGCTGAACCCCCGCATTAAGACAAACCCAATTCCCCCACACGGGAAAATTTGCCCCTCCGCCATATCTCCACTCCCTGACACACAGCTCCTCCCAATCCCCTCCAAATGGAGACCCCCCCCCAGCAGACACACAGAGAACCATACGTTTCCAACTGCCTCTCTTTGCCCAGCTGCAATGCTAGGGCTCAGGGTCCACGGGCTTGGAGCCCCAGCTCCCTCTGCTGCACCCTAGGCCTCTAGGCCCCCACTCTCCAACCCTCATAGGTTGCCCTTCCGTCCCCCTACACCGCTGGTCCATACCTGTTCATACCAGTCCCGGTTGGTGCAGGTGCACTCAGGCCACCAGCTGGGGCCGCTGCCGTTGAGTTTGGGGGTGCTCTTGCCTGGGGCTGGCTTGGGGGGCACTGGCCCTACATCTCGGCCAGTGGGGATGAGCTTGGCCTTGGTGCGGGGGGTGGGGGTGGCCCCCGCCTGCGAGGGCAGGGTCTGGGAGCTGTAGCCCCCATAACCTGCGCTGGCCCCATTGCCCCCACCTGGACCGTAGGGGTCTGGCACCTGCCAGTCTCCATAGCCAGGAGGCTCGAGGCGCCGCAGGGCGGCCAGGCGGGTCACCTCGTAGCACTCGGGGCACTTACAGCAGTGCTGGTGCTTGTGCATGGCACTGCCCCCCGCGGCTCGGACTCCCCAACCCACGCTGGCTTCCACGCCGCCGCTGCCAGGCTCCCGGGCACACTCGCACTGCTCGGACCAGGGAGGGGGGGGCACCCGTGGGGGCGCCCGGGCGGAGCGGGGCCTGGGGCCGGGCGGGCGTCCCGGGGCCTCTGCCCCCACGCTGCCCCGCACCCACGGCTCCCCCTCCAGCACTGGTGGCTCCGTGTCGCCCGTGGTGGCTCCTGGGCCGAGGCCCAGCGGAGAAGAAGAAGAAGAAGCGGGAGCCGGGGTAGAGGCTGGATGTGCGAGGACCGCTTCTGCTCTGGTCCCCAGGATGGATCGGAGTGGAGTCTAGAGCATCTCTCCCTGGCTCTCTTCTCAGTTGATTCCAGCCAATCAGGGCGTAGAGTCAGGCAGCGGCAGCAGCGGCGGCAGGAATGCTAAACAGCGGCTCCTTAAAGGAACAGAAGCGGTGGCGCCCCCAGGCTCAGCTCCAGCTCCCCGGATCTTGGGAGTACCGTCCATCTTCGGGTGGGGGCGGGGGGCTTAGACCATGGGTTAGTTCAGCCCTCAATACCTGCCCCTACACCCCGATTTCAGCCCGTCTTCCTCCCACTCCACTCCACCCCACTTCCAAGAAAGAGTTCAATGGGTCCCCGGGCTTGCTCTGAGTTGGGGCCACTAGAAGTAAAGACTTGAGGCAGCAGGACAGACTGAAAGGACGTTGGAGCAGGGTGAAGGAGGTGCTGCTCTCTCTTACAGCAGACCAAGCAAGAGGGCAGCATACAAGGCTAGCACTCTTGCCAATGCCTCCTCCTCAGGACTATTGTTCTCTCAGCCCCTGGGCCCTGAAATGACCAGGATCTCACACTTGACCTTCTTCCATCATCAGTCAGGGACTCAGCTCTAGATAAGAGAGGAAAGGAAAGCAGTAAGCCTTGTCCCTGGCCCACAGGCTCCTATCTCCTCTACCCCACCCCCAAATGGTTATGGTGGGAGAAAGAGTTTCAGGATCCCAAGAAGAAAGAGAATCCAAGACAGGAGGAAAGGTAAGAAGACCTCTGAAAGGAGAGAAACAAGTCCGTGGGTCTGGAGAACTTGGGAATACCCGTCCAAGGACATCTCCTCAGCCTCTCCTGGCTTAGCCTGTTGGGGGATGGAGGAAGGATGACATGCTGGGGGCTCTATCTTTTTGTTGTTTTGTCTTTAGCTACCAATTATTGAGTGTTTGTAAAGTCCTAAGTGCTTAATGGCAAACAAAAAGTCTACCAAGGTGGTACTGTTATTATCTTAATCTTACCAATGAGAAATTGAGGCTCAGGGAGGTTAACCTAGCTAGAAAGTGACAGAATCAAAATTCAAATCCTGGTCATTTGAGTCCAGAGGCCATGATCTGAACCACTCTAGTATAATAGATCTATTCTAAGTTCTTCTGCAGAACTTGAATCTCAGTTCAATTGAACAAACATTCGACCTTGACCTAGGTACAAAAGATACAGAGATTCTTTGATTATCGAGCGCCTGCTATGTGCCAGACAGTATTTAAGGAGCTGGGGATATAGCAGCAAACAGAGCAAAACAGACAAAATCCCTGCCCGCTGGAGCTTACATTCCAGTGAGAGGAGACAGACAAAAAGAAGTACAATAAATAAGTGAGTTATATAGTATAGATGGTGATAAGTGCTATAAAAAAAGAAAAAGTAGAGCAGAGTAAGGGGGACTGGGAGTGCTAGGGGAGGACACTGGGTTATGATATTTTTCCTTCAAGTTTTTAACATCGACATTTTAATGTGAAAATTTTCAAACACAGAGAAAAATACATTTTACAGTGAACACTCAATTATCTATCAACTAGATTCTACAATTAACATTTTACTGTATTTGCTTTATCACCTACCTATCTTCCACATATCCTTTCCAAAAATTTTTAAATGTACATTTACAAACATACAGAAAAGTTGAAAGAATACTGTAATGAACATCCGTATACCCTCCTCATAGAGTCAACAATTGGTAACGTTTAGTTATATTTGTGTTCTCTCTCGGCGTGTCTGTCTGTATAGATAGATACATAAACACTTTTTCTGAACCACTTTAAAGTAAATTACAGACTTCATTACTCTTCACCCCTAAATGCATCTCTTAAGAATAAAGACATTTTCCCCAAATAATCACAATATCATGATGACGCCTAAGAAAATTTCATATCATCTAGTGTCCAGTCTGGAAACCCTGGTGGCATAATGGTTAAAGAGCTCAGCTGCTAACCAAAAGGTCGACAGCTCAAATCCACCAGCGCTCCGTGGAAACCCTATGGGGCAGTTCTACTCTGTCTTACAGGGCCACAATGAGTCGGAATCGACTTGTCTGCAATGGGTTTGTTTTTGTTTTTGTTTTAATGTCCAGTCTATATTAGCATTTCCCAAAATTTGCCTTTCATATCTTTAAAAATCAGAACCCAATTAAGGTTCTCACGCTGCATTTGTTTCTTTAATCTCTTTTAATCTAGAGTAGTCCCGATAATCTTTTAAAACTTTTTTATTTTGAAATAATTATAAATTTACAGGAAGTTGCAAAGAGAGTACAAAGAGATCCCACGTACCTTTCACCCAGTTTCCCCTAAAGATTAAATATTACTTAATTATAATAAAATATCAAAACCAGAAAATTGACATGGGTACAATGTGTGTACAGTTTTATGCCATTTAATCACGTGGAGATTCTTTTAGCAACCACTGCAATCAAGATACAAAACAATTTCACCACAAAATTTATTAGTTTAGACATTTACCAGGTTGAATGTGGGAACCTTAACTTCCTTGAAGTTTTTTTTAACCTCTCCCATTTTTAATATGGTTGTGATAAATATTTTCTCTACAAACATTGAGATCTATATCAGATGATGTTATACTTTTTGCTTCAACCATAAAGGTAATTTAGACAACTCAAGAGGAAAAGGAAAGTCTATTGTATTTACCCATATTTTTGCTCATTCTGTTGATCTTTTTTCCTTTCTGATGTTTCAAGATTCCTTCTTTTATCATTCCCTTTGTTTTGAGAACTTCTTTTAGCCCTTCTTTCAGGATGGTTCTGCTGGCGATGAAATTCTCTTAGTTTTCCTTAGTCTGAGAATTCTTGATTTCCCTTTCATTTCTAAAGGACGTTTTCACCAGATATAGCATCTGGGGCTGACAGTTACTTTTTTTCGGCACTTGAAGTATGTCCTGCCCCGTTCTTCTGACCTCCGTGATTTTTGATGAGAAATCCACTGCCATAAAAATTATTCTACACCTATGGATGAAGAGTCATTTCTCATTGCTTGCAAGATTTTCTGTTTTGTTTTGTCTTTAGTTTTCAGAAGTTTGACTCTGATATATTTTGGGTGGATTTCTTTGAGTTTAACCTCTTTGAGTTTCACTCAGGTTCTTCATTTTATAGGTTGATGTTTTTTGCCAAACGTGGAAAATTTTAGTCATTATTTCTTTTTTTTAGTGTGCTTTAAGTGAAAGTTTACAAATCAAGTCAGTCTCTCATAGAAAAATTTATATATACCTTGCTACATACTCCTAGTTCCTCTCCCCCCATGAGACAGTACACTCCTTCTCTCCACCCTGTATTCCCTGTGTCCATTCAGCCAGCTTCTGTCCCCCTGTGCCTTCTCATCTTACCTCGAGACAGGAGCTGCCCACATAGTCTTATGTGTCCGCTTGAGCCAAGAAGCTCACTCCTCACCAGTATTATTTTCTATCTTACAGTCCAGTCCAATCCCTGTCTGAAGAGTTGGCTTTGGGAATGGTTCCAGTCTTGGGCTAAAAGAAAGTCTGTGGACCATGACCTCCGAGGTCCCTCCAGGCTCAGTCAGACCTTTAAGTCTGGTCTTCTTACGAAAATTTGAGGTCTGCATCCCACTACCCTCCTGCCCCTTCGGGGGCTCTCTGTTGTGTTCCCTGTCAGGGCAGTCATCGGTTGTAGCCGGGCACCATCCAGTTCTTCTGGTCTCAGGCTGATGTAGTCTCTGGTTTACATGCCCCTTTCTGTCTCTTGGGCTCGTAATCGCCTTGTGTTCTTGGTGTTCTTCATTCTCCTTTGCTCCAGGTGGGTTGAGACCAATTGATGCATCTTAGATGGCCACTTGCTACCATTTAAGACCTCAGATGCCACTCACCAAAGTGTGATGCAGAATGTTTTCTTAATAGATTTTATTATGCCAATTGACCTAGATGTCCCCTGAAACCATGGTCCCCAGGCCCCCGCCCCTGCTACGCTGGCTTTCGAAGCATTCAGTTTTTTCAAGAAACTTCTTTGCTTTTGATTTAGTTCAGTTGTGCTGACCTCTCCTGAATTATGTGTTGTCTTTCCCTTCACCTAAAATAGTTCTTGTCTATCTAATTAGTGAATACCCCTCTTCCTCCCTTCCTCCCCACTCTTATAACCATCAAAGAATATTTTCTTCTCTGTTTAAACAATTTCTCAAATTCTTGTAATAGTGGTCTCATACAATATTTGTCCTTTTGCAACTGACTAATTTCACTCAGCATAATGCCTTCCAGATTCTTCTGTGTTATGAGATGTTTCACGGATTCATCATTGTTCTGTATCAATGTGAAGTATTCCATTGTGTGAACATACCATAATTAATTTATCCATTCATCCGTTGATGGGCACCTCGGTCGATTCCATCTTTTTGCTATTGTAAACAGTGCTGCAATGAACATGGGTGTGCAATATATCTGTTGGTGTAAAGGCTCTTATTTCTCTAGTATATATTCCAAGGAGTGGGATTTCTGGATCATACGGTAGTTCTATTTTTAGCTATTTATGGAAGCACCAAATTGTTTTCCAAAGTGGTTGTACCATTTTACATTCCCACCAGCAGTGTGTAAGTGTTCCAGTCTCTCCACAACCTCTCCAACATTTATTATTTTGTGTTTTTTGGATTAATGCCAGCCTTGTTGGGGTGAAATGGAATCTCACTGTAGTTTTAGTCCGCATTTCTCTAATGGCTAATGATCATGAGCATTTCCTCGTGTATCTGATAGCTACCTGAATGTCTTCTTCAGTGAAGTGCCTGTTCATCATATCCTTTGCCCATTTTTTAATTGGGTTGTCTTTTTGTTGTTGAGTTTTTGCAGTATCATGTAGATTTTAAAGATCAGACACTGATCGGACTTGTCATAGCTAAAAACTTTTTCCCAGTCTGTAGGTAGTCTTTTTACTCTTTTGGTGAAGTCTTTGGATGAGCATAGGTGTTTGGTTTTTAGGAGCTCCCAGTTATCTAGTTTCTCTCTGGTATTTGTGCATTGTTAGTAATGTTTTGTATACTGTTTATGCCATGTATAAGGGCTCCTAGCATTGTCCCTATTTTTTCTTCCATGATCTTTATTGTTTTAGATTTTATATTTAGGTCTTTGATCCATTTTGAGTTCGTTTTTGTGCATGGTGCGAGTTATGGGTCTTGTTTCATTTTTTTGCAGATGGATATCCAGTTATCCCAGCACCATTTGTTAAACAGACTTTTCCCCCATTCAACTGACTTTGGGCCTTTGTCAAATATCAGCTGGTCATATGCGAATGGATTTATGTCTGGATTCTCAATTCTGTTCCATTGGTCTATGTATCTCTTGTTGTACCAGTACCAGGCTGTTTTGACTACTGTGGTAGTATAATATGTTCTAAAATCAGGTAGTGTGAGGCCTCCCACTTTGTTCTTCTTTTTCAGTAATGCTCTACTTATCTGGATCTCTTTCCCTTCCATATGAAGCTGGTGATTTGTTTCTCCATCTCATTAAAAAATGTTGTTGGAATTTGGACCGGAATTGCATCGTATCTATAGATGGCTTTTGGTAGAATAGACATTTTTACAATGTTAAGTCTTCCTATCCATGAACAAGGTATCTTCTTCCACTTATGTAGGTCTCTTTTGGTTTCTTGCAGTAGTGTTTTGTGGTTTTCTTTGTATAGGTCTTTTACGTCTCTGGTTAGTTTTATTCATAAGTATTTTATTTCTTGGGGACTACTTTAAATGGTATTGATTTGGTGATTTCCTCTTTGATGTTCTCTTTGGTGGTGTAGAGGAATCCAACTGATTTTTGTATTTTTATCCTGTGTCCTGATACTCTGCTGAACTCTTCTATTAGTTTCAGTAGTTTTCTGGAGGATTCTTTAGGGTTTTCTGTGTATAATATCATGTCATCTGCAAATCAAGACACTTTTACTTCTTCTTCACTGATCTGGATGTACTTTATTTCTTTTTCTAGCCTAATTACTCCGGCTAGGACCTCCAGCACAATGTTGAATAAAAGTGGTGATAAAGGGCACCCTTGTCTGGCTCCTGTTCTCAAGGGGAATGCTTTCAGACTCTCTCCATTTAGGATGATGTTGGCTGTTTAGCCAGCATTTCTTTAAGTACTTTTTCAGCCCTCTTTCTTTCTCTTCTTCTTCTGGGACTCCAGTGAAGTGAATTTTAGGTCTCTTGTCATACTCCCTCATGTCTCTGACACTCTGTTCATTTTTTAGCCATTTTCTCATTCTTGCTCAGACTGAGGATTTTGTAATGTTCCGTCTTTAAGTTACTGATTGTCTCATGTTTCCTCCATTCTACTATTGAAACCATCCATTGAATTTTTTAGTTTGGTTATTGTATTCTTCTGTTCTAAATTTATTGTTTGACGCTTTATTATATCTTTTATTTCTTTGCTGAGACTGTTTTTTCATTTTTCCAACCTTGTTCATAATTGTTCATTGAAGCATTTTTGTTTGTTTGTTTTTTAATGTTGGCTACTTTAAAATCCTTGCTAGATAATTGCAACCTCTGTCATATCAGTGTTGGCATTTGTTGATTTTTTTTTTCTCACTCAGAATGAGGGTCTCCTAATTCTTGGTATGATGAATGATATTTTTATTGCATCCTGGACATTTTGGATAATGAGATTCTGGATCCTATTTAAATCTTTTGTTTTTAGCAGACTTCTTCTAATTTTGTGTTGTCTGAGGAAGGAGCCATTGCCTGGTTATTGGCAGGTAGGGTCAGAAGTTCAAGTTCCCCACTTGGCCTCCATTACACCCACTTCTGGACAGGGGTGGGAGTTCCAGCTCCTCACCAGACCACCACTGATACATCCCTGGCTGGGAGTGGTTAGAGTGCCTCCTTACTGCTCACTAGGTGGCTTCCACTGATGCCACAGGCAGGGATGAGGGGATAAAAGGATGGGAGGTGGAACATGGGAGTGTATAGGGGGAGAGCATACAAGTTGTTAATGCAGAGTCATGGTGAAAGTACTGACTCTCCACCAGGCTTCTTCTGACACCCTACTCAGCCTTCTCTGACACCACTCCAGTGAGTGCAGGGGAGCCTGCAAGGGTGAAAGTCTAAACTGTACTTGGTCTTTGCTGGTGTGGGTAGGGCTGTAGTTTTTTTGTGGTGTTTGGTTGCAGTAGAGTGGTTATTGTCTAAACATTTTCCATCTGGCAAAGCTGCCCATTTACAGGTCTTTTGGAAAGAGAGAGCAGATTTTTTGGGGGGCGTTTTTTGTTTGTACCTGTTGGCCATTCCAGGTTGCTGGCTTCTCCAGCACATAGTCTGGGATATATGAGACAACAAGGAAATCATCACAGTGTCATTTTTCAGGTCACTGGAGTCCCTAGCTGGTCTGCCTTCTTCTCTCTACCTTTCAGAGTCTTGTTATGTTTGTTTTATATGCAATGTCAAGAGTTTTTGCTGTGCTTAGCTGGAGGAACGTACCTGTGCCAACTGGCCAGAACTGGAAACCTCTGCCCCGTATTAAAAAAAAAGAAGAAGAAGAATGACATTGACTTTTGAAGAGCCCAGGCCAGTTGATTTGTAGAATATCGCACATTCTGGATTTGTGTAGTTTTTGTTCCCTTATGGCATCACTTATCTTGTTCATCTATACACTATATTCATTATAAACTGGAAATAAGAATAGAGGCAATCTTAAACAGGTTGGTCAGAGTAAGCCTGCCTCATTGAGAAGGTGACATTTGAACAGAGGCAAGGAAGTGAACTATGCAGGTATATGGCAGAAGGGTATACCCGGCAAAGGGAACAGCAAATGCAAATGTCCTAGGTAAGGAGTGAACCTGGGTGGTTCAAGGAACAGCAAGAAGGACCAGATGGCTGGAACAGAGTGAATGAGGGGGAGATGAGATCAGATATGTAATAGGGGTCCAGATTGCATAGGGCCTTGTAGGACATTGTAAGTATTTTGGCTTTATCCTGAGAGAGACGGGGAGCCACTGGAGGGTTCTGAGCACAGAACTGACATGATATGGCTTGGGTTTAGCAGGATCACTCTGACTTCCATGTGGAGAATGGGCCTCAGGGGACAAGGGTAGAAGCAGAAGACAAGTCAGGAGGTTACTATAGTGATCCAGGCAAGAGGTGATGGTTTCTTGGACAAGGGTGGTAGCACTGAAGGTGATGAAAAGTGGTTGGTTCTGGACATATTTTGAAGGGAGAATCAACAAGATTTGCTGAGAGATTGGATATGAGTTTTAATTCCAAGGTTTTTTGGCCAGAGTAACTAGAAAGATAAAATTGCCACCCACTGAGATAAGGACAGCCTTGGGAAAGGTCATTTCTGAAGAAAAGACCACCCCCCCTAAAAGTTGCCATTGAGTTGATTCTAACTCATGTTGACTCTATAGAACAGAGTAGAACTGCCCCATGTGTTTCTAAGGCTATAATCTTTCCAGAACCTAAGTGCCACATCTCTCTCATGGAGTACCTGGGGGGTTCAAACTGCTGACCTTTGGGTTACCACCTGAGTGCTTAACCACTGTGCCACCAGGGTTCTGGGGAAAAGATCAGGTGTTCAGATGTGGACACACTAAGTTTGAGATGTCTATTTGATGTTCAAATGGAGATGAATAGTACACAGGCCCTGTTAGCAAGGTGCTCAAAGTGCTACAAATGGAAGCAGATCATTACAATACCTGTGAAAAGTGTTATTTCAGAGGCGTGCACAGAAAAGCAAGTTATTACCTATGCTTGTGGGGAGTGCAGAGGGCAGCATAGGAAAGGCTTCACAAAGGAAGTGACATTTTTAGTTTTGTCCTGAAGGGTGACTAAGTGGTCAAAGGGTCTTATTTTCTGTATTTCTGAACCCTGGCACAGAATGGCTGCTCAATTAGAATCAACTCAGCCATTAGCTGTGTGACTTTGGACATTATTTAACTTCTCTGTGCTTCAATTTCTTTATCTGTGAAATGGAAATAATCATAGGATTATTAACGTAGAACACCTAGCACATGACCTGGCACATACTGTTAGTTATTGTTGAATAAATGAATGCATGAATAAGGCTGGTAATCAGGAGCATAAGGTCTTTCACATGGTCAGTAGTTTGTCAACAGAGAGTACTAGACTCCTTTCCTAACAACAACAACAAAGGAGGCTCAGAAAAAAGCCATCTATAGCTTGGGCCCTCTGAACTGCTGTGATCGAGAAATAAGGATTGCTAAACCTGGAGTGAATGGGGATTGTCAAACTAAACCTCCCTCCATCCCACTGGCTAGTCAAAAAATGAATGTAAAACTCCATTAAATTCAGGCAGGACCAAGATGGCGAAGTAGTCAGATGCTTCTGGTGATCCCTCTTACAAAAAAGACCCGAAAAAAAAGTGAAATGATTATACATATGAAAAGCTAGGAGCCCTGAACATGAAAGGCAAAGTTAGGAAATCAGACTGAGCAGCAGGGGGAGGGAGAGATGGTTCAGAAGCAGTGAGGAGTTGCCAGACCTGAACAGTGGGAACCAGCATCCCCCAGGCATGATCCCCTGGAGCGACCACAGCAGGGCTGGCGGTAGGGTTCAGGACGCGGTTTCCTCAGGGAGAAACAGCGAGCCGCGCAGCCTACTCACACCTCCAGAACCAAAGAAGAACAGCACTCTTGGCAAAAGCTAAGTACCTGTGTTTATTTTGCCATGCCCCCAGCCCCCAAGCTGGCTTCATTGGCTGTCAATTACCCTGGGCCTGAGATAGGTCCTGCTGTGCACGCTGAGCCACTCTCCTGGCCTTGAAGAAGGAATAAATTAACAACTGGGGGAAAAGATAATCTGCCAGCTCCACTAAGCTGGGGAGCTCAGGACAGAAGCGGCTCCTGTGAGGCACAAACAGTCCACAAACTTTGAATACCTTTCACCCCTGCGGGCCCATTTCAGGATATTAGGCCCTTGTTGGCAGACTGCAACAGTGTATGTGCCTAAGATCTGACTTCAACTGTTTCAGCTGTGCAGTGGAGAGGAGGGTTTTTGATGTTTGACACTGCTATGCCTATTAAACAGGGTCCTCATCTACCCACAGCAGGGGCCAGGGACTGGTGACTCCACCCACCTCACCTAGCCACTGATGACAGGGATCCAAGGATAAGTGATGCCTCCCAGTCCTTACAACCAAAAGCACTGGGTGCCCATGGTCCAGCCGCAGAGCCCACCCACCTGTGCACTCTAGGGAACATGTGATGCACTTTCCTCACGGACACTCAGGTGATGGTTGTCAGCCCCCTGCATTGCTCAGAGCATGATCCCCTGCTGCAACCAGATACCTGTGCCTACACCAATCACCCCTGCCTCTCTAAGACTGTAGGACAGAGCCTGTACCACATTCTTGATGACCAACTACCTGGACACCTGAGCTGAATCCATACAAGAAAAGTGAATAGACTCCTAGGCTTATATACCTGGTAATGGCGCTAGCCACCTGGAGACAGGAAGTTAGAGGTTAGGCAAAAATAATCAAGCTAGCTCACTCAAGCAGCCTATTTGGACATATCAAAACAAAACAAAGCAAGAAGCTAGGATGCAGTAAGCAAACATAAAATAAACTAATACAATACTTATAGATGGCTTGAAGACAACAGTCAATATCAATTCACATAAAGAAGCAGACCATGATTGCTTCAACAAGGTCTCAAAACAAAGAGTCAAGAAATCTCCTAGATGAAGATGTTTTCCTGGAATTACCAGATGTACAACACAGAAGATTAATATACAGAGCTCTTCAAGAGATCAGGAAGGAGATCATGCAAAACACAGAACAAGCCAAGGAACACACAGATAAAGCAATTGATGAAACTAAAAAGGTTATTCAAGAATGTAATAAAAAATTTAATAGACTGCAAGAATCCATAGACAGACAGCAATCAGAAATTCTGAAGCGTAACAATAAGATTACAAAATTAGACAACTAAAAGGAAAGTCAGAGGAACAGAACTGAGGAAATGGAAGGCGGAGTTAGTGAGATTGAAGATAAAACATTTAGCACCAATATATTTCAAGAAAAATCAGAAAAAAAAGAACTATAAAAAATTAAGAAACCCTAAGAACTCTAAGAGACTCTATCAAGAGAAATAACCTACAAGTGATTGGAGAACCAGAACAGGGAGGCATAACAGAAAATACAAGAATTGTTGAAGATTTGTTGGCAGAAAACTTCCCTGATAACGTGAAAGATGAGAAGATACCTATCCAGGATGCTCATTGAACCCCACATAAGGTAGGTCTCAAAAGAAAGTCACCAGGACATATTATAATAAAACTTGACAAAATCAAAAATAAAGAGAGAATTTTAAGAGCGGCTAGGGATAAACGAAAAGTCACTTACAAAGGAGAGTCAATAAGAATAAGCTTAGACTACTCGGCAGAAACCATGTAGGCAAGAAGGCAATAGGATGACTTATATAAAGCATCAAAGTAAAAAAATTGCCAGCCAAGAATCATATACCCAGCAAAACTCACTCTCAAAGATGAAAGTGAAATTAGGACATTTCCAGATAAACAGAAGTTTAGGGAACTTGTAAAACCCAAACCAAAATTACAAGAAATACTAAAGGGAGTTCTCTGGTTAGAAAATCAATAGTATTAGATATCAACCCAAGACTAGAACACAGGACAGAGCAACCAGATATAAACACAGACAGGGAAATCACAAAAATAAATCAAGGTAAAAAAAAAAAAGTTCAAAACAGTGAAACAGCGATGTCATTATGTAAAAGATGACATTAAAAAAATAAAGCAGAACTAAAAAAATGTAGTCATAGAGGAAATCACCAAATCAATGCCATTTACAGTAGCCCCCCATGAAAGTAAAATACTTAGGTATAAATCTTACCAGAGATGTAAAAGACTTATACAAAGAAAACTACAATACGCTTCTGGAAGAAACCAAAAGAGACTTACATAAGTGGAAAAACATACCTTGCTCGTGGATAGGAAGACTTAACATTATTAAAATATCTATTCTACCAAAAGCAATCTATACATTTAATGCAATTCCGATCCAAATCTCAATGACATTCTTTAATGAGATGGAGAAAAAAACCACCAATTTCATACGGAAGGGAAAGAGGCCCTGGATAAGTGAGGCATTACTAAAAAGAAGAATGAAGTGGGAGGCCTTACTTTACCTGATTTTAGAACCTATTATGCCGCCACAGTAGTCAAAACAGCCTGGTACTGGTACAACAACAGATACATGGACAAATGGAACAGAATTGAGAATTCAAACATAAATCCATCCACATATGAGTAGTTGATATTTGACAAAGGCCCCAAAACAGTTAAAAGGGGAAAAGACAGTCTTTTTAACAAATGGTGCTGGGATAACTGGATATCCATCTGCAAAAAAATGAAACAAGACCCATACCTCACACCATGCACAAAAACAAGCTCAAAATGGATCAAAGACCTAAATATAAAATCTAAAACGATAAAGATCATGGAAGAAAAAATAGGGACAACGCCAGGAGTCCTAATACATGGCATAAACAGTACACAAAACATCATTAAGAATGCAGAAGAAAAACTAGATAACCAGGAGCTCCTACAAATCAAACACCTATGCTCATCCAAAGACTTCACCAAAAGAGTAAAAAGACTACCTACAGACTGGGAAAAAGTTTTTAGCTATGACATTTCTGATCAGCGCCTGATCTCTAAAATCTACATGATACTGCAAAAACTCAACTACAAAAAGAGAAATAGCCCAATTAAAAAATGGGCAAAAGATATGAATAGACACTTCAATAAAGAAGACATTCAGGCAGCTAACAGATGCATGAGGAAATGCTCACGATCATTAGCCACTAGAGAAATGCAGATGAAAACTACAATGAGATTCCATCTTACTCCAAGAAGGCTGGCATTAATTCAAAAAACACAAAAGAATAAATGTTGGAGAGGCTGTGGAGAGATTAGAACACTTATACACTGCTGGTGGGAATGTCCAATGGTGCAACCACTTTGGAAATCGATTTGGCGCTTCCTTAAAAAGCTAGAAATAGAACTACCATACAACCAGCAATCCCACTCCTCGGAACATATCCTAGGGAAATAAGTGTCTTTACATGAACAGATATATGCATACCCATGTTTATTGCAGCACTGTTCACAACACAATATCAAAAAGATGGAAGCAACCAAGTTGCCCATCAATGGATGAATGCATAAATTATGGTATATTCACACAATGGAATGCTACGCATCGATAAAGAACAGTGATGAATCTGTGAAACATTTCATAACATGGAGGAACCTGGAAGGCATTATGCTGAGTGAAATTAGTCAGTTGCAAAAGGACAAATATTGTATAAGACCACTATTATAAGAATTTGAGAAATAGTTTAAACTGAGAAGAAAACACTCTTTTGTGGTTACAAGAGCGGGGAGGGAGGGAGGGTGGGAGAGGGGTATTCACTAATTAGACAGTAGGTAAGAACTACTTTAGGTGAAGGGAAAGACAACACACAATACAGGGGAGGTCAGCACAGTGGGACTAAACCAAAAGCAAAGAAGTTTCCTGAATAAACTGAATGCTTTGAATGTCAGCAAAGCAGGGGCAGGGGTTTGGGGACCATGGTTTCAGGGGACATCTAAGTCAATTGGCATAATAAAATCTACTAAGAAAACATTCTGCATCCCACTTTGAAGAGTGGTGTCTGGGGTCTTAAGCACTAGCAAGTGGCCATCTAAGATGCATCAGTGAGTCTCAACCCATCTGGATTAAAGGAGAATGAAGAACACCAAGGACACAAGGTAATTACGAGCCCAAGAGAAAGAAAGCACCACGTGAACCAGAGGCTACATCAGCCTGAGACCAGAAGAACTAGATGGTGCCTGGCTACAACTGACGACTACCCTGGCAGGGAACACAACAGAGAACCCCTGAGGGAGCAGGAGAGCAGTGGGCTGCAGACCCCAAATTCTCATAAAAAGACCAGACTTAATGGTCTGACTGAGACTAGAAGGACCCCGGTGGTCAAGGCCCCCAGACCTTCTATTGGCCCAGGACAGAAACCATTCCTGAAGCCAACTCTTCAGACATGGATTGGACTGAACAATGGGTTGGAGAGGGATGCTGGTGAGGAGTGAGCTTTTTAGATCAGGTGGACACATGGGACTATGTTGGTATCTCCTGCATGGAGGGGAGATGAGAGGGTAGGGGGGTTAGAAGCTGGTGAAATGGATACGAAAAGAGAGAGTGGAGGGAGGGAGCGGGCTGTATCATTAGGGGGAGAGTAATTGGGAGTGTGTAGCAAGGTGTATATGGGTTTTTGTGTGAGAGACTGACTTGATTTGTAAACTTTCACTTAAACCACAATAAAAATTATTTAAAAAAATGTAGTCGTATATGTGGGCAGCTCCTCTCTAGAGAGGAGATGAGAAGGCAGAGGGGGTCAGAAGCTGGCTGAATGCACACGAAAATAGAGAGTGTAGGGAAGGAGTGTGCTGTGTCATTAGAGGGAGAGCAACTAGGAGTATATAGCAAGGTGTATGTAAGTTTTTCTATAAGAGACTGACTTGAGTTGTAAACTTTCACTTTAAAGTAGAATAAAAAAATTTTTTTAATGTAGTCATAGATCTTGCATATGCAGTGGAAGTCAAGGCGATATAAAGAAATGAAAGTTAGGTTTAAACATAGAAAAACAGGGGTAAATATTAAGGTAACCGCAAAGGAGACTAACAATCCTACACATGAAAATAAAATACAAGAAAAACATACTCATCAAAAACAAAATCAACAACTAATAAGAGGAAAAGACAATACATGTAGATAAACTACTCAGCACAAAAAATTAAGTGGAAAAAAACCTGTCAACAACACACAAAAAGAGACATCAAAATGATAGCACTAAACCAATACCTATTCATAATTATGCTGAATGTAAATGGATATATGCTCCAATAAAGAGACAGAGAGTGGCAGAATGGATAAAAAGACACAATCCATCTATATGCTGCCTACAAGAGACACACCTTAGACTTAAAGACACAAACAAACTAAAATGCAAAGGATGAAAAAAATATATCAAGCAAACAACAATCAAAAAAGAGCAGGAGTGACAATATTAGTTTCTGACAAAATAGACTTTAAAGTTAAATCCACCACAAAGGATAAGGAGGGACACTATATAATGATTAAACGGGCAATATACCAGGAGGATATTACCATATTAAATATTTATGCACCCAATGACAGGGCTTTAAGATACATAAAACGAACTCTAACAGCATTGAAAAGTGATATAGACGGCTGCACAATAACAGCAGGAGACTTTAACACACCACTTTTGGTGAAGGGCAGAACATCCAGAAAGAAGCTCAATGAAGACAGGGAAGATCTAAATGCCACAATCAGCCAATGTGACCTCATAGACATATACAGAACACCCCACCCAACAGTATCCAAATATACCTTCTTTCCCAAAGCACATGGAACATTCTCTAGAATAGACCACATATTAGGTCATAAAGGAAGCCTTAACAGAATCCAAAACACTGAAATATTACAAAGCATCTTCTCTGACCATAAACCCATAAAAGTAGAAATAAAGTAGAAAAAGTAGGGGAAAGAAATCAAACACTTGGAAATTGAACAACACCCTGCTCAAAAACGACTGGGTTATAGAAGAAATAAAGAAATTCATAGAATCCGATGAGAATGAAAACACTTCCTATCAGAACTTTGGGACACAGCTAAAGCAGTGCTCAGAGGTCAATTTATAACAATAAAAACACAGATCCAAAAAGAAGAAACGGCCAAAATCAAAGGATTTTCCCTATGATTTGAACAAATAGAAAGAGAACAACAAAAGAAACCCTCAGGCACCAGGAGAAAGCAAATAATAAAAAATAAGAAAAACAACTGAAAGAGTTAATAAGACCAAATCCTGGCTCTTTGAAAAAATCAACAAAATTGATAAACCACTGGCCAAACTGACAAAAGAAAAACAGGAGAGGAAGCAAATAACTGGAATAAGAATGAGATGGGCGATATCACAACAGACTCAATTGAAATTAAAAGAATCTATCAGATGGCTATGAAAGATTGTACTCTAACAAATTTGAAAACCTAGAAAAAAATGAGTGAATTTCTAGAAACACACTACCTATCTAAACTAACACAAACAGAGGTAGAACAAGTAAATAAACCCATAACAAAAGAAGAGATTGAAGAGGTTATTAAAAAACTGCCAACAACAAAAAAAAGCCCTGGCCCTGACAGCTTCATGGGAGATTCTACCAAACTTTCAGAGAAGAGTTAACACCACTGCTACTAAGGGTTTCAGAACATAGAAAAAGATGGAATACTCCCAAACTCATTCTATGAAGCCAGCATATCCCTGATACCAAAACCAGGTAAAGACACCACGAAAAAGAAAATTACAGACCTATATCTCTCATGAACTTGGATGTAAAAACCCTTAACAAAATTCTAGCCAATAGAATTCAACAACATATCAAAAAAATAATTCACCATGACCAAGTGGGATTCATATTAGGTATGCAGGGATGGTTTAATATTAGAAAAACAATCAGTGTAATCCATTATACAAATAAAACAAAAGACAAGAATCCCATGAGCTTATCAATTGATGCATAAAAGGCATTTGACAAAGTCCAGCACACATTTCTGAGAAAAACTCTCAGCAAGATAGGAATAGAAGTCAAATTCCTCAACATAATAAAGGGCATTTATACAAAGCCAACAGCCAACATCTTCCCAAATGGAGAGAGTCTGAAAGCATTTCCCTTGAGAACGGGAACCAGACAAGTATGCCGTTTATTACCACTCTTATTCGACACTTTGCTGGAGGTCCTAGCCAGAGCAATTAGGCTAGAAAAAGAAATAAAGGGCATCCAGATCAGTAGGGAGAAGTAAAAGTATCTCGATTTGCAGATGACATGATCTTATACACAGAAAACCCTAAAGCATCCTCAAGAAAATTACTAAAACTAATAGAGGAGTTCAGCAGACAAGGAGGATACAAGATAAACATGCAAAAATCAGTTGGATTCTTCTACACCAACAAAGAGAACATCAAAGAGGAAATCACCAAATCGATACCACTTACAGTAGCCTCCAAGAAGATAAAATTCTTATGAATAAAACTAACCAGAGGCATAAAAGACCTGTACAAAGAAAACTACAAGACACTACTGCAAGAAACCAAGAGACCTACTATAAGTGGAAAAACATGCTTTGCTCATGGATAGGAAGACTCAACGTTGTAAAAATATCTATCCTACCCAAAGCGTTCTATAGATACAATGCAGTTCCGATGCAAATTCCAATGACATTTTTTAATGAGATGGAGAAACAACTCACCAACTTCATATGGAAGAGTAAGAGGCCCCAGAGAAGTAAAGCATTACTGAAAAAGAGGAACAAAGTGGGTGGCCTCACACTACCTGATTTTAGAACATATTATACCGCCACAGTAGTCAAAACAGCCTGGTACTGCTACAACGACAGATACATAGACCAATGAAACAGAATTGAGAATCCAGATATAAATCCATCCACATATGAGCACCTGATATTTGACAAAGGCCCAAAGTCTGTTCAATGGGGAAAACACAGTCTCTTTAGCAAATGGTGCTGGCATAACTGGATACCCATCTGCAAAAATATGAAAGAAGACCCATACCTCACACCATGCACAAGAACGAACTCAAAATGGATCAAAGACCCAAATATAAAATCTAAA
This sequence comes from Loxodonta africana, assembly GCF_030014295.1. Lineage (NCBI taxonomy): Eukaryota > Metazoa > Chordata > Mammalia > Proboscidea > Elephantidae > Loxodonta > Loxodonta africana. The sequence goes on along the minus strand of NC_087369.1, from coordinate 79,653,531 downwards.
ACGATCAAGATCACGGAAGAAAAAATAGGGACAACGTTAGGAGCCCTAATACCTGGCATAAACAGTATACAAAACATTACTAACAACGCAGAAACACCAGAAGAGAAACTAGTAACTGCGAGCTCCTTAAAATCAAACACCTATGCTCATCCAAAGACTTCACCAAAAGAGTAAAAAGATTACCTAGAGACTGGGAAAAAGTTTTTAGCTATGACAAGTCCGATCAGTGTCTGATCTTTAAAATCTACATGATACTGCAAAAACTCAACAATAAAAAGAGAAAGAACCCTATTAAAAAATGGGCAAAAATATGAACAGGCACTTCACTAAAGAAGACATTCAGGCAGCTAATGGATACATGAAGAAATGCTCACGATCATTAGCCATTAGAGAAATGCAAATCAAAACTACAAAGAGATTCCATCTCACTCCAACAAGGCTGGCATTAATCCAAAAAACACAAAATAATAAATGTTGGAGAGGTTGCGGAGAGACTGGAACACTTACACACTGCTGGTGGGAATGTAAAATGGTACAACCACTTTGGAAATCAATTTGGTGCTTCCTTAAAAAGCTAGAAATAGAACTTGCATATGATCCAGCAATCTCACTCCTTGGAATATATCCTAGAGAAATAAGAGTCTTTACATGAACAGATATATGCACGCCCGTGTTCATTGCAGCACTGTTTACAATAGCAAAAAGATGGAATCAACCAAGGTGCCCATCAACAGATGAATGGATAAATATAGTATATTCACACTATGGAATGCTACGCATTGATAAAGAACAATGATGAATCCGTGAAACATGTCATGACATCGAGGAATCTGGAAGGCATTATGCTGAGTGAAACTAGTCAATTGCAAAAGGACAAATATTGTATGAGACCTCTATTATAAGAACTCAAGAAATAATTTAAACAGAGAAGACAATATTCTTTGATGGCTGCGAGGGTGGAGAGGGAGAGAGGTAGAGGGGTGTTCACTAATTAGACAGTAGACAAGAGCTATTTTAGGTGCAGGGCAAGACAACACACAATACAAGAGAGGTCAGCACAACTGGACTAAACCAAAAGCAAAGAAGTTTCCTGACTAAACTGAATGCTTCGAAAGCCAGCGTAGCAGGGGCGGGGGCCTGGGGACCATGGTTTCAGGGGACATCTAGGTCAATTGGCATAATAAAATCTGCTAAGAAAACATTCTGCATCCCACTTTGGAGAGCAGTGTCTGGGGTCTGAAACGCGGGCAAGTGGCCACCTAAGATGCATCAATTGGCCTCAACCCACCTAGAGCAAAGGAGAATGAAGAAGACCAAAGACACAAGGTATTTATGAGCCCAAGAGACAGAAAGGGCCACATAAATCAGAGACTACATTAGCTTGAGACCAGAAGAACTAGATGGTGCCCAGCTATAACGAATTACTGCCCTGACACGGAAAACAACAGAGAATCCCTGAAGGAGCACGGGAGCAGTGGGATGCGGACCTCAAATTCTAGTAAAAAGACCAGACTTAATGGTCTGACTGAGACTAGAAGGACTCCGGAGGTCATGGGACTCCAGAGGTCATGGTCCCCAGACCTTCTGTTAGCCCAAGACTGGAACCATCCCCAAAGCCAACTCTTCAGACAGGGATTTTTTTTTTTTTTATAAGATAGAAAATGATACTGGTGAGGAGTGAGCTTCTTGGCTCAAGTAGACACATGAGACTATGTGGGCAGCTCCTGTCTAGAGGCGAGATGAGAAGGTACAGGGGAACAGAAGCTGGCTGAATGGACACTGGAATACAGGGTGGCGAGAAGTGTGCCGTCTGATAAGGGGAAGAGCAACTAGGAATACATAGCAAGGTGTATATAAATTTTTGTATGAGAGACTGACTTGACTTGTAAACTTTCACTTAAAGCACAATAAAAAAAGAAAAAGTGACCACAGTGCTGAGAGAACTTCAAAGTTCACAAATGAAAATACTTAAGGCGAAACTGTCGCTGCTTGCCCTAAATGGCAAAGGGAACTGGTGTTGAAAGTTGACGAAACGAAGAGTCATGGATTAGAGAAATTTTTTACTTTAAATGTCCCTGGTAGCCTGGTATAAAACCAAAAAATCCCAAATGCACTGCCATCAAGTCGATTCCAACTCAGCTAGCCAATAGGACAGAGTAGAATTGCCCCCATAGGATTTCCAAGGCTATATAAATCTTTAAAGAAGCAGATTTCCACATCTTCTCCTGCAGAGCAGCTGGTGGGTTAGGAGTCGAACTTTTGGTTAGTAGCCGAGAGCTTTATCCACTGTGTCACTAGGACTTCTCTGAATAATCATTAATCGTTAGGAGATGGCCAAATAAAGATGTCTATATGGTAAACAAGTTCCGTCTCCTGTTAGAAATCTGGATTTTGAGCTTTGCTTACATCCTAGTACAGTAACGAATGGAGAGAAATACACATTGTTGAATGTGTGTGTAAAAGTTTAGATAGATAGATAGATGATAGATGGATGACAGATATATCAATATTTGCTCATAATCCTATGGAATCAACAATTATCTTTTCATATTACATGTTTATTTTTCAGCAAGTGTGAGGGAAATGTTGCAGTTATTTTTTATTTAGGTAACATATTTTCTAAAGGTATAATTTAATGTAGTGGAAGATGAAGTGACTGGTCTCATCGACAATTAAAATTCACTGTTTTGGGGAAAAAAATTCATAGTAAGCTTCTCTTCACTCTGCAGGCCCTCTGAGACTCAGACTGGGCTGGGCTGGCAAGCCTGGGAGGAAGTCTGTAACACTGAGGTGCTTTGACGCTGATATCAGAACCCCCATTCTGGGTTTTTTCCCTACTGCTTAAGGCCCCAGCCTGAGGCCCCAGGGAGACAGGCACCCCCTACAGGCCCAGAGCAGCCTCACACCCCTGCAGGCGGCTGTGGTTGCTAGGCAACTAGCGGACCTGTGCTGAGACTGAGATGGGGGAGTTCTGAAGGGATTTTCGAGGAGGAGAGAGACCATTTCTCTCTCCATCCACCCTCTCTCCCGCGCCTTCAGCAAATAGACCGGGTGGGGGTGGCGCAGGCTGCTGCCGTTTGATGATCTAGGCTCATTCTTGAAAGTAGTGCTTTCATCAGGTGACTTCCTGTGAAATTGTTCACTACAGATTAGTAAGTAAGCACAAGTAAGCTTGTACTTACCTTGCTTACTGGGTCATCCGCCCCTGTCAGAGGCTGTAAATTTGAAAAGAGGCTTTGATTTTGTAGGAAGGTGCCGTGGGGTTGGGAGAGCAACAGATGCCAGGGAGAGAGCAGCAGAATCTTTGATGTGGTGAGAAAGTGTGAAATTGTTCACTACAGATGATCTGGGAAGCAAGGTAAGCACTGTGCTTATCTATCCATTAAGCATCATGCTTACCTTGCTTATTGGATAATCTTCCCCTGGCTATTGCTGTGGGTGTACATCCTTTGTTAATGGGAATTCTAGCAAATTGGGCATGGGTGGGAATTATTTGGGTGATTATTCTAGAAAGGTATCAAGTTTTCCCCACTATTTCCCATGTACGGGTTAGGGTACTACTTTAGCCCATTAAAATAAAAAGGCTCTTGGGAATGACAATATATAAATGATCATTCATATTTCGATGGGGACAAGTTTCTCAGTGAGTTTCCTGAATTAGGTTTCTCTACAGAGAAGAAAGGAGAGACTGTGAGGTCTGTGGACCCCTGTGAGTACGGACGGAGCCCAGCAAGAGAGAAACAAATAAAAAGAATGGGAGAATGATAAACAGAATTTGGCAGCTTCCTAGTGCAGTGTCTGGTTTGGGAATCCCGAGCTCTGTGCCCTTTTGTTAGGGCTGTGCTGAAGCACCTTGTCCTTACGTGGGCCTTTGGGAACCAGAAATCCACAGCTTTTTTCCCCTGGTAACCTAGAATTGTGGCTCAGAAGTAGACTCAGGCAGGCCAAGGCTGTGGCCACAATAACCCCTCCACTTGGGACTTGTCTCTTCCCTCTCAGCTAGTACAACAGAAACTTCATTGTGGCAAAGCCCCCCCAAGCCATGGTAAGCTAGGGGAGAGCTGTGCCCATTGTAGACTTTCCCTGAAGAGTTCCAAGGCAGATGTACCAGGCTGAGGTAACTGGCAGAGCCTCTGGCCCAGCCACTGCTTCAATCCACATCATCTCCACAGGGCATGATGGCAGGGGAGGCTCCTTGTTCTGTGTGCTTCCAAACTGAACTGGGTCGGGACTGTGCCTCGGCTCTATTAATAGCCCCCCTAGCCCTGCCTGTTAGCCCCAAACTCGCATGCCAGGAGCTGTGAGTCAGCAGCTAAAAATAAATGGAGAGCAACTGCACCCGAACTCCATTGAGCAGCTCCCCCTGGCCTCCGCCCCCAAGTTTTTGTCAGCCTCAAGTCTCCAGTCCAGGGCCTCATAGAGGATAAGTACGCCACAGCTGTCCGGTTCCCCTGGGAAGAGAGTAGGGATTTACGGTGACAGGCCCAGGACTGAAGTACCGAAGTTTCAGGGTTAGGGCTGGATCCCGGCGGTCTCGGGCATTTTCGCTCGGTGTCTGGACGCTGAGGTTAGAGGACTGCAGCTGAGGACCTGGGAGCTGGGAGGTTGGGACTGCGGGATGGAGACGTTGGAGGTTGTCATGGTGAGGTCGAGAGGTGAGGGAAGAGGCTGAAGGGCTGTGAGGCTGGGAGACTGGAAGGGGACAGAAAAGTAGGGCTGGAGGAGGAGGTACGTGCTGAGAGGTGAGAGCCCGGTAGTGCCCGACAGACTGCGCGCTCCAGAGCTGAGGTCGGTGGTTGGCTCGACTGAAGGGCAGGATCGAGAGTGAGGAAAACTAAGGAAATGCAGGTTGAAAAGGCAGTGTGTGGAGACCTGCCCAGTACAAAGCGGCATCGACCCCCAAGAAGGCTGGGAGCAAGGCCGTGGCAGCAACGTTTGCTCCCGCAGCACCTCCTGCGTTCTCGCCAGTTGCGCACCAGTGCCCCCGCCGACCGCCGCCAGCTGCAGACCAGGTGTGTTGGTGCGGATGCCTCCGTGTGTCTGTATGTACATGTGTGTTCATGGCGGGGGCGGGGCGGCGAGAGAAAGGAAGGGGTGGGGTCCGGGAGGAGGAGGAGGGAACACAAATTCAAACTCGCCCACGTCAATCCCGAGACCGGAAGTAGCCGGAGGCGTTCTGGGAATTGTAGTTTCCATGACTGACCTGCAACGGAGGGGTAAGGTCTTGCCCCAAGATACTAGTGCTGCCCCAGGTCTCAATCTGGAAGGAGAGGAGGAATCGGTAACCGAACCTCCTGACCATGCCAGCGCCTTAATTCGATTTCTCTTCGTTTGGGGACACAAACCAGGGGTGCAGTGGGGAACTGTAGGATCAACCACAGAGCCCCCTGCTGTCCCCGTTTTTGCCTTAGCCCATCCCTCCCCTCCAACCCCTTCCACTAGATTCTTCATCCTAGGCCAGCTCCGCATTGGCCACCTCAACTGCTTAAAGGCCCAGGAACCCAAGAGCAGCCGACACATTGAAGAACTTACTCCTCGCGGGGGTGGCTAGGCCGGAAACCAGAACCTGCGCGCAGTCCAGAGAAACGAAAACATGTGGAAATCGGACCGTGCCCCCAGGGTTCGGAGCCAAGGACATAAGTACCCACCCGGCATGGGGAACAGGTGGCATCCAGCAAATATGTCACGGCGATGACAGACACGGCCCTCATCTTGGGGCAGGTGTCCACAAGGTGGAGCTACAACGCAACGCTGCACAGCGTGCCTCGGCCTCCGGGAACGCCCCCTGAGGCGGCTTCTCTCCGGCCACCTCCTTGCAGCCCTTCGTTGCCTTAGGTAGTTCTTTCTCCCACCCTCAGCCCATGAATCTCCCCACAATGATACCCCCCTTCGCCTCCAATGTCATGTCACATCCAACCCTGGAAGGAAGGTGCATCCTCCTCCCAGTCTCAGCACTGAAAAGATTAGACTGTGACCAAATAGGAATTAAATTCATTGAATAACAGATTAACAGAGAAGATACAGGAACCAACCTGTCTTGAAGAAAAGCCTGTGCACAGCAAAAAAAAAAAAAAAAAAAAGCCACCTGTAGCCACAGAATCACATGGCTAGATGGGCTCTTTAGCCCCCAGCCTCTAAGCCAGGGGTCAGAGGAGACAGTGCATGGGGTGGGGAAGGTGTCTTAATCATCTTTCAGTTCTCCGGGAAAGGTCATTTTGTCACATCCTTCCATCACTCTTTCAAGCTGTTCCACCCCTAACATACCATGTGCCTTCTACACAAAAGCATGTGTACACAGGTCTGAAACATCTTGGCAGTTGGCCTTTCACTTCCTGTGTTCTAGTTTCATTTTGGGAGAAACTTTTCATGACTCACTGTCTTCCCAACCACCTCAGGCCAAAACCTCAAAGGGAGTAGCTATCATGGCAGCTTGGGGTTTGCCCACCGTCTGGGCACAGGGCCCCCTCATGGTTTAAAACCTCCTGTTGCCAAAGTTCCCACCAACTGCCTACCCCTGAGACATTCCACCTCAGCCATTCTCCCTTCCTTGTTGTGGGGCAATGCAGACAGGCCTCAGGTTCCAGTTGGTGAGGGGCTAGGGCAGGGCATTCACTCCATTATGAAATTGTTGATCCTGGTCAGCAGCACTGCTGTTTCCAAGCCTGGGAAGGGAGAGGAGAGGGTGGGGCATACTGGGAGTCAGCAAGGGGAAGGCTAGAGGAGGAGAAAAATGAGGTGTGTAGTGGGGAGTTCTTACCAGTTCTCTCTGTCTCCTTAGCACATCTCCTGTAGGAAGAAAAGCTTCCCACTGTAGGTTCAGCCATCTTCAAGCAGGACCTTCTGACCCCGGGTTCCCCCAAACTGCCTTTCCCAGGTTCAAACCAATTTGGTAGTATAAGGGTCTAAGGATCTCAAAGGAACCGACAGGATGAAACCCCAAGCCACAGGCAGCATATCTGATTCCAAATCAGCCTTATCAGTAGGGGCCTGGGGAGACTGAGTACCCGGAAAGCTGAGGCACAAGGCGCTCACCCTTGGAGGAGGAAGGTCCACAAAAGCAGCAGGGCGGAGACGCAGTTGGTGATGACCCACATCATTAGGTAGATTTGAGGGGGCTATGGGAACAGGAAAGGGCCCCTCTTGGTGGCCACAGCCCCAAGGGTAGTGTATGGGAGTGGGAAATAAGTGAGGAAGAACGGGATAGGGTTAAGGAGAACCAGGGATGGGAGAAGGAGAGAAGGGATGACAGCCTCAAAGCCCTTACAATAAGCCAGATGGGGTACTGCATCTGCTGCAGCAGCTGGCAGTCGTTGGTGGTGACTGAATCCACCCCTGCACACCAGAGTAGGGAGAAGAGCCATGGTTTGTTCACTACAAATAGGTTCACTGAGACATTATCCTGGTGCAATGCCCTGTGGAGGTGAAAAAACAAAAACATGGAACATCCAGAATCATGGGGCACAAGGAATGGAAGGCAGCCTTCTGTTTGTGTTTGAATCTACAGTGGCATCGCCAAGAAGGTATCAGCTCTATCCTTGCATAGCAGCCCCTGACCAAAAGTTACTTTCTTTGTGTAACTGTACTCTGTCTCCTGCTGAATTCCACCCATGGGTGTTAGCTTTGCCATCTGGGGCCACACAAATGTGTCTCTTCACTTTGTCCCATGATAGCCCTTCAGAGGTCTGAGGAACAGAGACCATGTTGCCCTGAGTCTTCTCTCCTCCAGGCTCAACAGCTCCAGTTCCTTCAACCATTACTCTTGGGACTCTGGTTATTGTTCCCTTCACCATACAAATCTCTCTAATCTTATCATACTCCAATTTATCAGTGTTCCTTTTAAAATATGGGGCCTCCATCTGAACATGATATCCCAGGTGGGCCTCGAACAGCTTTGAGTGGACCAAAACTATCCCTTCCTGTTTTCTGGGCACTATACCTGTATGAATGTAGTCCAGAGTCAGGTTAGCTTTTGGCAATGCCACATCCCACTGATGACCCCACAGTGCACACTGTTCAATCAAAGCTCTGGCCTTTTTTATACATCTTCCTGCTGATGTCAGTGTCTCTACTCTTGTCTGTGCACTTGAGCTTCTTTTGAGCCCCCAGTATAGGTCTTTACATTTATTTCTGCTGCATTTCATCTGGTAGAATTGGCCCATCACTTTAGAGTATTTAGAGCTTTTTGGGCTTCAATTTTTTCATTAGTGTGTTCATTACCGATTCATGTCTTTTGGAATCATGATCAGCAATCGATGTTGACCAGGACAAGATTGGGATGAGGGCCAAACCCTGTGTCATGTCTCCCTCTGTGGTGACAACTTGGGGAGAGGTTCTTGAAATACTTATGATAACTGGTCTATCATTCAGTCCACATTTTTCTATCTGACCACAAGGGACTTATAAGAGACCTTGGCAACCACTGATGCTTTGAAGTCCATAATATTTACTGGCTGGGCCAGGTTCTGGAACCCAGTGCACGTCTGGTACTCTCTTGCCTCACTTTTCCCTGGATCTATCCTGTCTTGCACTGAACTCTTTGGTGTAAAATAAAAGATAAAATCCTTCTCATAGCCTACCAAGTCCTACCCAATTTCGCCCCTGCCCACCTCTCCAACCTCGCCGTCCCCTTGCTCATTAGGCTTCTGTCCCTGCTCTTCTGTGAATCTGCTCACAGTTCACTCCTTATGACCATTAAGGTCTCAGCTCACACAGCACCTCTTTAGCCACTCTTCCTAATGTAGCCCACTCTAGCCCCCACTCCAAACCCCAATCACTCTATTAATCTTTCTTTTATTGCCTTCATAACACTTGTCACTGTTTTGTTAGTGTTTCATTGTCTCTCTCTTTCACTAGTACATAAATTCCATAAAAGCAGGGACCTTGTTTGTCTTATTCACACTGTGTCCCCAAAGCCTATAAAAAATAGTGCCTGACACATATCAAGTATTCAAAAATGTTTGTTGTATGAGTGAATGAATGCATAGCCTTTACCCTCCTGCGTTGGTCCCTCCCCACCATTAAGCCTCATGTGATCCCAGCAGTTCTTATCCTCACTTGATATCCAACAGTGGCAGGTTTTGATAGGGGAGGTTGAGAAACTGCGGCCTCTCAGTTTTGTTGCCTCCCAGCTGTCCGTATATCTGGCGCATTCCAGGAGCCCGTTGTTGGACATTAGCCCGATCTTCATCTGGTAGCCAAAGGACCTGTGGATTAGGGAGGATGGGCATGAAGCTGGAGAAGACACAGGGGTTCCATGGGATGGGGCAAGGGCAGAGAGATTTCACCACAGAATGAAGTATATGAGCTGAGGCAGGGGGCAGCCCAGGGAAGGTAGGGTGAGGGGAGGGGTGAAGGGGGTCCTAGGGCTCCTGGCAACATCACCATAGCCTGGGGCACCCTTGCCCTCAGCACAGTCTCCAATGTCTGGTTCACAAAAGTATCATGGTACGTGTGGTTTCGTGGGGGGCGGCGCAAGTCAAACATGATGGAGAGGTTGAGGATTGCAGCTTCCTTCAATAACTCTTCTAATGCTGGTACTGTCTGATTCTCAGCCTCTTCCCAATCAGGGTCTGAGAGTCTCTTGGCCCCCCAGAAGGGTTGCCTCTATAAGAATAGTAAAATTGTTTTAAAAAGAAAAAAAAATAGGACAATTATTTCAAGACCAGAAGAGGCCTCCAGGCCAACCCTCCATCCTCACCATCTTCACTCATTTTCCCTACTTGGTGTTCAGCTTCTGTCTGCCTCTGAGCCAGGTTTCTTTCTCAAAATTGTGATATCTTACTCTAAAATCTTAACTCTGTGACCTCAAGCTCCTACCCTGCCAGTTTTCTAAATTCGTCTTTCCCACTACACCTTCTCTTTGGTCTCATGGAGGCGTCTGAGATCTTGTCTCTTTGGTCTCCTCACAATCCATTAGCCCCTTTGTGGCCATACCTACATCGCCAAGACATGGTCCATCCATAGCTTGAACTACTTTTCCATAGCACCCTCAACTCCCTTACTGCCCCATCTGCCCTATAAATCCAAAGCTCTGATTCAGTTCTACAATCTACCTTCTGCACCCCTATAATTGGGGGGACTGGGAAGTAACACGGGCAGAGCACACCTTGTGGACTGTTGCCACTACAGTCTTATTTTTTGCTCATTCCTGCTTAGCAGTCCTTTCACTTGTTCTTGATTTGTTCCCTCTCTCATTTCCCCTGGAGCCCTGGTGGCATAGGAGCCCTAGTGGTTAAGTGCTACAGCTGCTAACCAAAAGGTCAACAGTTTAAATCTACCAGCCACTCCTTGGAAAGCCTATGGGGTAGTTCTACTCTGACCTATAAGGTCACTATGAGTCAGAATCTACTCGACCAGCAACAGGTTTTTTTTTTTTTCTTATTCCCCCTAGTGGCTATTCTAAGGCTTTGCCATTCTCCTCTACACCCCTTATTATCATTGAAAGACCTTACCTCCCAATTACTGATGTGGGAAACCTAGCTATCTAACATTTACTAAGTAATTGAGTATTGCCAGGAAGTGTAGTGAGTAACCCAGACCAAAACCAAACCCAGTGCTTTTGAGTCGATTCCGACTCATAGGGACCCTATAGCACTTTGTTTATTAACTTATTTAATCCTCCCAATAACCCCAAAAGGTAGATATTTTATTATTCCTATTTTCTAGGTGAGGGAATTGAGGCAGAGAGAAATTAAGGAATGTTGCTCAGGGTCACACAGCTAGTAAGTAGTAGAGCCAGGATTCAAACCCAGGTAGCCCTTGTTCTTAATCACTCTGATATATCATAATATATAGCATTAAATGAAAAAAAAAGCAAGTTGCAAAAGAGTATGTATAGTAATGTATAGTATAGTGATCCTATTTGTAGAAAATAAAAAAGTATACATACTTTATTTTGTACAAATAGGATCACTATACTACACATATATACATGTACATATATATATATATATATATATATATATATGGAGCCCTGGTGGTGTAGTGGTTAAGAGTTCTGCTGCTAACCAAAAGGTCGGCACTTCAAATCCACCAACCGCTCCTTGGAAACCCTATGGGGCAGTTCTACTCTGTCCTATAGGGTGGCTGTGAGTCAGAATCGGCCCTATGACAATGGGTTTATATATACACATACACATACGTAAAGGAATATATACCCAACTGTCAACAGTGAATACCTCAGAGGGGCTGGATTATGGGGAACATCCCAATCTCTACATTACTTCTCTAGTGTTTTACTTTTTTACAATGAACATGCATTACTTTTGTAATCAGAAAAGGAGAAACTGAAAAAATATCCTTTTAAATATTTTTCATCACCTACAGTATTAGTGTCCACACTTCTGAGCATGTCATTCAAAGCCCTTTAAGACCAGGCCTCTGCTCACCTTGCCCCGAGAGCTTGCCAGCTTCATCTCCCACCACCACTCCAGTGAATTTTATCTTCCACTTATACTGAGCCACTTTCTGTTCCCTGAAAACATGCTGTTCATACTTCTGGGCTTTACACATACTCTTCCCTCTGACTAGAATTCTCTTTCCCAGCCTTGCCCATCTTAAAACAACAACAACAACTATCATTTGATAATGCTGCTGAGGCATCCTCTCCTCTGTGAAGCTACTCCTGATCCCTTCTCACACCCACCCTGATGAATAGAGACTTCTCTCCTTTTCCTCTCTACCTGGTAAACACCTTTATTGCTCTAGGTTTCATATTCTAATAGCCTGTTGCTTAGGCTCTTTTCTTTACTAGATGGGAGTGACTTGAGGGCAGAGACTATATTCTTATTGACCAGCACAGGGCTCAGCAAATGCTTATCAGTGGAATGAACTCTGCCCCTCCAGGTGGCTGTCTCTCCCCAGAGGCTGTCCTCACCTCTAGGAACCAGGCCCCAGCATTGAGTCTCTTCAGTTCAGCCCAGGAGAAGTCACTGCTGTGAGCTTTGATTCGGGCTGGGAACACAGAGGCCACATCTGTGGTCCTGCCCAGGTGCTCATCGTGCATGAGGAAGGGGACCCCGTCGGAGCTGAGGGTACAAGGGGTGTCAGAGGGGCAAGCTTTGGGGATGATAGTCATTTCCTGAGCTCTCCCGCTGTCTCCCTCAGCACCTCAAAGCCCCCAAACCCCAGCCTCCCTCACCTGACCATCACATCTGTCTCAAACACAGCAGCTCCACATCCAGCTGTCTTCCGCAGGGACATCAGGGTGTTCTCGGGGGCCAGCTGGGAAAGGGAATCAGTGAGGAGGTAGCAGGGAAGGGCGGGAGCCTGGGAACCCACAGACCTGGCTGCTGCAGCCTGAAAGAGTATACCCTCACCATCCTCCCAGCATTCTGCCCAACACTCACCATTGGGGCCCCTCGGTGTCCCATCAACCCAGGCTTGGGGGGTAAGTCTCTGGGTTCCATGATGCAGGGTGAGGAGATGCATAGGGGGACCAGGTAGATGGCCAGGACAACTCCAGAAAATAGGAGCAGTAGCAGAATCTTGGGACCTGTGGGGAGTAGGGGACAGACTATGGAGAAAGGGCATGGGTGAGCTCTGGGGACAGAAAGCAAAGTTCAGGGGTGGGAAACGTGGCTGACAGGAGACAGAAGCACAGGCAGCCAGTGAAGACTTGTGGGGTTGGCACCTCTTCCATGGATACGGTAGAAGGTATCAGCCACAGACCAGGCCAGGAGGGTGATTCCAGCCACTGCTCCGATATGAAGGAATGGGGCTGTGGCCTGTGGACAAGAGTTGGTGAGAAAGGGTCTTCTTCCTGGTGCCCCCTCCTTCTTCTGTTTGAAGTTCAGAGCTTCCTGCAGTCTTGGGGCATCAGGGAGCAAGATACGTTCTGAGGTTGACCATAGGCAGGGGCTCCCACCTGAGTATTAGAGATCGGCCACTCACCTGCAGTGACAGACGTAAGCTATGCCACTCCTGCTTCCACTGGATGTCTAGTCCCACAAGGCCAGCGGCCACAAGAAGCATAATGAGGAGCAGTAGCACCTGGGGGACCAGGGATGACTGGAGCCTTCTCTGTCAAACGGGGCTTATAGCTACCTGGGCTGCCCCCTCACTCTATGGAGACAGGACCCTTCCCTTCCGCTGACTCACCCACTGTCCTTCTTTCACTCAACAAATATTTACTGGGCTTCAGGTCTTGGGCTAGACCCTGGAGATGTTATGGTGAAGTCCTTGTCAAATAGCTGGCCAAGCCCTGGGCCCCAGTGGCTCCCTCTCTCCCTGGCCCCCATCCTCACTATACCTTGTGGAGACTGTGCAAATGCAGGGGCTGTCCACAGAGCTGCAGGAGCAGGGCCAGGAGCTGGGGGTCCAGGGTGGTTGGAATAATCAGGCACCAAGGAAGGGTAAGTTCACTGAGGCGGACTTCCCAGGCTGATCCTTCCCTCCCATCCCAAAATTAGCCCCCTCCCCTCATTGGCTAGGGTTAGAACAAGAGGGTGGAGCTGAGCAGAAAGGAAGGCTGAGCTGGGGGTTTAGGTCAGCTGCCCCTGGACCCACCAATAGCAGGGATGCATATGTGACCAGTAGAGAGATGACCAGCAGGAATACCAGGGACCAGTCCATCCAGTGTCCCCAGTGGTGGAATATGAATCTGTGGGAGGGGAGAGGGAAGTGTCCAAGTGGGGGAAGGGCTATCAATAGCGGCCTGAGGGAAGTTGGTGGGTGGATCTAGAAGGAGGACTAGATATAAGGGATTGATGATGGGAAAGCCCTTCATGGGGCCAGGGGCTCCAAGGATGGGGGAGACTTTGTGGAGGGATTTTCTGGGGAGGTTGGGTAGCAGGAGAGCTGGGCTTGAGGGGCTGGGCAGGGCTGAGGGATAACTTATGATAGGGGCTGTCCCAGGTTGGACAGTAGGGTAACATGTATGCTGAGGAAGAGGGGAAGTCCATGACACACTCATTGAAGTTATGCAGGTCATTGAGAAGGATGAGCCCGATGTACAGCCAGCCCAGGGAGAGGAGGAAGGTGAGGAAGAGCAGGCCAAACCAGACACAGTCACACTGCAAAGGGGCGGGAGAGAAGCTTACAGCCAAGTCCTCTTCTCAAGCCCAGAATCCCCTATACATGGCAGCTTAAGGGGGCTTCCTGCCATGCATTGGGCCATTCTGTTCTGGGGGCAGCTTTTTCCATATTTGAGGGCGATTTTCTTCCTGGGGACAGAAAGCCCCTCTTCCCCCCCGCCCCAGCTGCCTATAAGCGCAACTGTCCTCCTCATCCCCTCTGATTGGCCTCCGCCTTCGGATTCCCAGCCAGAGGCCTAACTTGGGGGAGAGGGGAAAGGTAGGGAGAGTACTTGCCCTGGGCACCACTTGAAGTGGGGCAGTAATTAGCACTTTCTATTTTTTTTTTTTATGGGCCATCACAGTTTCCATCACCAGCTGTGAGAGATCATTCAGCAATTTAACACTAATTGCCCTAGGCACTATTTTCCACAGTTAGGCCCCTGCTTCCATCCTCCCCCCTCCATCCCTACTCCACCTTGCTGGTTTGCATCCTCTCTTTGGGGGATTTTCTCCAGTGGCAGCTATACAGGCAGTGGAGGCACTGGGCCCAGATGGAGCAGCAGCCGGGGGACTCTGCCATGGTGAGGGCCTGGGGGAAGGGACACTCGGCCATCAGGGATCCTGGCAGAGGGCAGATTCCTGCCTCCCTCCTGGTGTATCTAAGGAGCCCAAGGAAGGAGCAGAAACATGGGTTGCTGCTCAGCAGCAGAGGTCAAAGGGCAGAGCCAGAGTGCCGGATTGGATGAGGAGATAAGCAGCCCTGGCTCCAAGCCTAGCACATGGTATAATCTTCAAGGTCTTTCTTTCCCTTTAATCTTGATACTTGGAAAGTCAGTGGGACACCAGGAGGCCCTGCCTCATTGCAGACACCCCTTCTCTCCAATTCCTCCCCATTTAACAGCATCAAGCTCTGGGGTGGGGGGGGGGCTTGGGAGAAACTGCCCTGGGTAGGGTAAACTCAGCTCAGCAAGTTGAGGCAGCTCTATGATGGGGAGCATTCCACCCTGGGAACCAGAAATAACCTGAAGTTGAGGCTCCAGTTCTGACCTGGGGCTATGGGAGGCCCAGCTAGTTGGCCAGTTGCTATGGCTACAAAGATTGCACTCATCACAAAGCCCAGACTGAAAGATTTTCTGTCTCCACCTCCCAGGGGGCAAGGGGCACTGCCAGTGAGATGAAGACTTGAGGGGAACAGGTTTCCTGGGTCACCCCCAGCCTTTTCCTACCCATGCACTCCTGGAAAATCTAAGCCCTCAGCCCCAGTCCTGTCCAGTCATCCCCCCACCCCAACCAGGAACCTAGTCCCCGCCTTCCCCCTTTCTGGGGCCCCACCCTCTGAGTTAGCTTCCGTGAAAGTACAACAAATACAGGGCAAGGTGTGTGTTCTGGGGAAGGTGTGGTTGTCTTCGGGCAGGGGATCCCTATACCTTGTGCTTCTGGGTCTGACTGAGACGGAGCTGATTTACTGATCCCCAGACTGGCCTGTGTGTTTGTGATTCTCCAGGAGACGGTGTGCAATTTGTGTCAGTATATGTATGTGTGTGTGCACAAGTGGCTGTCAGTACAACAGGGTTTCTAGGTGACTTTGAGTATGCAAAGGAACCCCTGGATATGTCCAAAGAGAGAGAGTGTGTGTGTGTGTGGGGGGGGGTAGGGTGTCCAAAAGGATACAACCCCTTGTCCTCTGGGCTACCCTGTGGAGCTGGGCCCCTGCAAGGAGAAAGGGTGTGGCAGGCAAAAAATTGCTCCTGAACCTTCTCTCCTGACCCTATGCTCACCTTGGGAAAGGAGAATTAGGGTAGGGGGTGGAGGGGTGGGGGGTGGGGATGGAGAGAGGGGCAAGGGAAGGAAACCTCTCCCCTCCCAGAGACCCCGCCCAAGAAAAAGCCATCCCAAAGAGAGGACCCTGACTCTTCCCATCCCAAGACTGGGTTGCCCTGGGCTCCAGTCTGTACCTCCTGCCTCCCCTCCAGTCCTGCCCCTGTACTCCAGCCAGTGTTCCACCTACCTCCAGGAGCTAACTGTAGGATGGGATCAGGAAGCTGAGAAAGGATGCTGCTATCCTGGGCCCAATCCTTGCTGACTGGAGCCAGTCTCCACCCTGCCCCTCCCGACGGTAACCCCCAGCCTGCCCAGACCCTCACACCTTTTTTCAGCTGCAGCTCTGCTCTGCTCTGCTTCCCAGCTCCTCTCCGAGTTGTCTGCCTCCTCCCTCCTCCAGTTCTTGGCTCAACCCCACTGGTCAAACAGGTGGCACTGTTGCCACCTATAGGAGGCTGTGCTGGTCCCCTCCGAAGGCCTGCAGTTGCTCTATGGCCTGTGCCCAGTTTGGTAAGAAGATGGGAGAGAGGAAGAAAGAGGGAGAGCAGATCGGCTTCTTTACTCGCTGGCGATCAGCGGGCTTGGGGTGAGGAATTCCTTTGTGCAGCCTTCCCCATCCCTCTGTCCCTCCTCCTGTTCCCCTCCCAGTCACTGCAGGGCTTTGTCCTGGCTCAGAGAGGAGAGGGCTGAGGGCGGGAAGCTGGGAGGAGGGGGTGACCACGCAACTTTGCAACTTGGCAGTGAGAAGGATCCCAGCAGCCCCCCTGGAAAGCGGTGTGTGTAAGGAAGACTAGCATCTAGTCTCAAGCTCCCTGGGAGTAGACAGCCTTGATTCATCAGCCTCCCTTCCCTCTTGGGATCCTACTTCCACCTCTGCAAGGTGCATTTATAAGAGATGTAGTTGCAAGCTACTTCCTGAACTCTGGGCAGGAAGTCACCTTGTTTCTGGACCAGGGGTTCCCATGGGCCTTGTGGATCCTGTATGACATTAGCAGCCCTCCCCTTCCCCCATCACCCCAAACAGGAGATGCTCATTGAGGGCACATTGAGACTGTCATTACTCCTGCTGCCTTGTCTCCAAGGTATCTAAAATCTCTTTCCAAGAATCATTTGAGGAGTTTATACGTTAGGGTCACAGAGTTTTGGAAGCTGATATAAATGGATCTGAACACATACAAAAGCTGCTGTTACTACACCATCAGCAGGAGAGGGCTGGCTGACAAGTTGTAGAAACAGCTTAGCTGTAAAGCACAGGGTTCTGGGTGGGATGGGCTAGGGGCTGGCTTGATTGATATTCCCTCTCTACCTTTTGGCGGATGCAGTGGCTCAAAGTCTCGGGGCTAGCAGTGTTGGTGGGAAAGGATGTCTTCTTTGGGGATAAGCCAGTTTACCCCTCCCCCACACATACTGGCTTTCTAACAGTGAGAAGGAAGACAGGCTCTCTTATGCCAGGAGCCAGCCCCCCTCCCTCTCTGCCCTCCCATTGTATCCAGAGGCTCTATTTGGCAATAGCAGAGGCTCCTTTGCTCCCTTCTGCATTAAAATGCAAGGGGAAGCAGAGCTGCTTGCTGGCAGGAGGCCAGAGAGGGCTACCAGGTCACCTAGTCCTCCTGCAAGTTTCATTCTAGGCATGTTGTCAATTTCCTTTGCTGGGGCTCTGGTGGATTCTAGAGGAGTCTTGGCTTTAGTGTGCCAAGTTCATGGGGGTGGTTCGGGAGCTTTTTTTTGTGGAGGTGGAGGGTGAGGGGGCTGGGATTCAGAGTGCATGGATATGAGCTCCAGGGCTTGAGAACTCCTCGGAAGGCCACAAGGCCAGTCAGCAGCTAAGTACGGCATTCCAGGGCTAGCCCCTTTTAGCCTAAAGCAGAGATGGAGAACCCTGATGCATAGTAAGCAGTAAGCCACACCCTTCCTCTCCCCTTTTTCTGTCCTTGGATCTGACAGCAGTGTGATCCCATGCCCCTTCTATACCGAGGAGTCAGGCTTCAGGGCTGCTGTTTTAGTCACAAAGGTTTAGTGTTAGACCTGGTTCAAGTTCTAGCGTTATTACTCAGTAACTTTAGTGACTTCAGATGTTACTTAACTTCTTAGGTGCTTAATAAATGTTATTTCCTTCCAGATCTGGAGGCCACACAGATTCTACAATGGATGGAAGTCAGGCTGCTGGCCTTGCTAGCTTTATTCCAATTTCCTGGGGTAGCAAAGCAACATAAAAATACATCATGCTCCACACTACCCTCTGGGAAAGAAGGCAGCTACAAGAAGGCAGGGAGGCTCATGTGCTTGCAATGAATCTCCTTAACAGCTTTTCTAGGGGCTGAGGAACACAGGTTGTAATTTTATTTCTCATTCTGGCAGAGAAGGATCTTGCTGAACATTTCACAGACTAAGATTTATTTATTTACTTAATATTAACATTTAAAAATATTTCATTTACCTCAGCAACATGGAAGACAATTGAAGGTACTGTTAAAACACATAAAATCCAGAGACGGTCAGGGCAGGAAAGATCCTAATCCCATTCCTAAGGTGGGGTGGAGTACCCGAGCCAGGATGCTAGGCCAGGTCCCTCCATTAAGCTGAGACAACCTAGAGATAAGAAAGCCTCAGCCTCATCCCCGTCAGGCGACAGCTTTAACTGCTCATAGAAGAAAGAGCTAGATTGTATTGGGAACTGGTTCCCAAGAAGTCATTAGGAAGGTCAGTTGGTTCTCTCTTCAACAGGTGGCTTAGCACCCTTCTGGAGAAGACAGAGGAGTAGTCTGGTGTTGGGAAGATGGAGACTTGAGGGCCAATATCCAACAAAGGTTCCCTTCCCTTTCAAGAGCACTCTGTTCCTTTTTTCAACAGCAAGAAACTGGAAATCCAGAGGAGTCTTTATAAAACCCCTCCTGGCCACAACCTGAAAGCAGACTGGGGAGAGAGATGTTGACTCAAACTTCAGTGAGTCTCTTCTTCAATAGGGGAGCAGCCAGAGAAGAAGCTGGTATTGCTGGCTAGAGCTCGTTTCTTTTTCTTTCCTGGGGCCTTATTTTCTTGGAATTCTGTAGCTACATGTTTCGACTCTGGGAGGTCAAAGGAGGAGGGAGCCAGAGTCATCTTCTTTAACGGTACCTGCTGCACGTCACACATCTCTTTCAGGATCTAGGAAGGACAGACAGGGTATGAATAAACCTCTGCTAGAGGCAGAAGCTCAACCCAGCCTAGCCTATAAAATTGTACCTCATACACTACCAGCAGCATGAGGTATCCCCTAAGGTTGCTGTATGGAAAAAAAAGACTCTAGCCTACACCCAAGTCCCAGCAAGCTGACCGTAACTTTTTTTCCAACCAGAGATGATGAGATGCAGAGATGGACACTAATGCAGTTGGAAACACCCACCTACCTTGCTGTTGGGAGTGGCACAAACAGGGTTGAAGAAGCTCAATCCTGGGGTCACCTCTGTGGGATCCTCCAGTTTGAAGGAGCCTTCGGAGTCCTGGGTCCGCTCAACAGTGCCCAAGCTATCCTGAGAATCAGACAGACAGGCATGTTATAATTTCAGCAACCAGGGTTATAAAAGCAGTCTGCTCTCCTTCAACTAGTGTAGTACCGGCTCTGAGGACCCAGATTAGTCAGTCTAAACAACCCTAAAGGAGACTCTGCTTGGGGAGCTTGTAGTGCTTAATATATTTTTTCCCTGAAGGGATGGAGCAATGCTTGGAGGCAGCCTCTGAAGGTAAAGGAGTAGGGAGGATAGCACAGGACATACCACAAAGCAAGGTTTAAAACAAGACCAAGCCTTGGTTATTTCCCCTTCCAATCTGCAATATCCTTTCCAGTATCCCTCCAGGATGTTATCTGTGTTAATCTTCCTTTCAGATAAGGAAACTGAAGCCAAGAGAGAGACATTACTTAGGTAAAAAGGCAATTTGGTAATAGAGCTTGAATTATACACAGAATTATAGACTGTTGTCATGGAAATAGCGCTAGACTAAGAATCGGGAAGCCTAAGGTTTAATCTTAGCTGTCGTGACCAGCTGTGCAATATTAGGCAAGTCACTTAAGCTTATCTCTGGGCCTTGGTTTTCTTCTCTGTAAAATGGAAGCATTGGACCAGGTCAGTGGTTTTTACAAACGAAATCTTAAGAGAAAGCCCAATAAGTAAACATGTAAAAAGCAAATTGCTTTGGCTGAAACAGGGTCAAATCTGACTCAGGCCACTTCCCTCTGCCCAAGGAACTTCCATGGAACCACTAGATGACTCTAGAACCCAATCTGAAAAACCACTGAAATAGAGAATCTTTAAGGTCCCTGCTACTTGTACAATTCTTAGCTTGTTACTTTAGTCCTCTGCTGCTTACCTGTCTTAGAAGTCTTTCTAATGGAAGACCCAGGGCAAAACTGTTCACACGTAGATGTTAAAGAAATGAATCAGGAATGATTACTAGACGATGCTTGCTAGAATTACTGTCAGTCACAGAGAGCTGCTGTAATGAGCTTTTGCCCTGGGCACAAGTACAGGCAAGTACAGGGATCTGACCAGCTTGGTGCTGCTCTTCTCAAGGCACATTTTGTTTCCCTGAGTTTGCTGTTCCTGGGAGCAATATAAGGAGAACAGCTGCAGTTAGCTTGGCTCACAATAGTGACTGTTCCCATGTAGTGGGTCTAATAACTAATGTCTCAAAATGTCAGAAGGATTAACTTTCTTTCTGGAAGCTGCCACCTTAGCATGTGGCTCTTGCAGTTCCAGCTAAGCCTTTGGCCTAGTTTGATCCTGCATGTCTATATGCCTATAAACACCTGTTTTTCTGTTTCTTTTGCTGCCTCAGAAACTCTGCAGAAACTGTACATCCAAGGCTAGGGGCATCATTTAGGCAAGGTAATCAGCTGCATTCCCGGGAATCTCCTGAGAAGGCTGTGGGTTCTGAAGGTAGTATGCAGAAAGGCTAGCACGGGGGAAGAAGGATTGAGAAGTGAAATGTTTCTGTTTCTGGGTACAGAGGGAAGGAGAAGTGTAGGAAGAGCTGTGCAGGAGACTCCATATTTCAAGATGGAAGGTAGCAGAAAAGGGCGGAAGCCAGTAGGAGGCCTGAAGGGATGGTGAGGAGCAAGAGCGTTGATCCTACCTTGCCTTGCTTTCGGTTCCTACACTTCGTGGGGTCACAGCTGCAGTCCACGCCACAGTCTGACTTTTGTTTCCTGCACCCACACTGCTTGTTCCCACACCAGCCCTTGCAGGAACACTGCAAGATAAGTTTGTAGAAAGACACATTATGAAAGGATTAGAAGGGGAATTAAAAGTACCCTCCCTTCATTGTCAAGCCTTTCTAGACAGAAAATTGAAACTACCATCATCTTTACCAAGCTTCTGTCCCCTCAATCCTCTCTTCTTCAGTGGAACAATGATCATCATGAAGCACCATAGGTTTACTGAACACAAGTCATGCCAGATAATCCATTTTCTTTTTTAGATAGTATACTTAAACAGCCACTTCAGAGGGATGACATAATAATATAAGGCAGCTGACGAAGACTGTCCTGATAGTATTACGGACAAAGTGAAGAACTGTGAGCTAGACAGTAGTGTATTTAAAGACTGGTTATAGTTTCTTTTTTTTTTTTTTTTTATAGTTGTTCAGTATCTTTAAAATCTACCTAACTGTACTTTCATCCAACTCACATTTCTACATTTTGTCCGGTGTCAGCTTAGGCTTTGTCCTTAGCACTTTAATCATTCAACATTTTAATAAATCATTGATATGAAATATAATCACATACATTTGTATAGCACTTTACAGCTTTCACAGTACTTTCATATATAAATATAAAGTCTCATTTGAATCTCACAGCCAGTTTACAAGGTAGGCATATTTATCAGCCGTAACAATGGCACAAAGCTGGAAGGATGATTAATATGTGAGGTCACAGAATCACAATTCAAAATATTTTGACAGGTTGGAATTATGGGCTGAATATAAAAAGAAAAAATTTAACAGGGATAAATGTAAGTTTGGTATTTAGGTTCCCCCAAATCAACCATATAAATACAGGATGGAAGGAGATTTAGCTTAAAAGTAGTTTGTGCAAAAAGGGTCTAGGGATGAGTTGTCAGCAAGCTTCATGAGTCAACAGTGTGAAATGGCTATCTAAAAGCAAATACAGTCAGGCAGAAATGTGGAGTTCAGAAAACATGGGCAGCAACTGTTTCACTGTTGCCTGGGTCAGTTAGACCACATTTGAAATAACGAATCCTCTATTTAGGGCACCATAATTTTTTTTATGTGTACAAAAGATCATGAAAAGCCCACTCATGTTCCTGCTACCCCCGCTTAATAAGTAAAATACAGCTGTAACTGAAGCCTCCTGTGTACCCTGATCCTATTCACCTCCCTCCCTTTCAGAGCTAAACAGTCTCTTGAATTAGGCGTTTACCATTTCCATGCATATCTTTTTTCTTTTAATCACATGAGTTTCCATTAAAAAATATGGAATTGTTCTGTTTGTTTTTAAACTTTATAAATGGCATCTTATTATTCACTGACACATGTAGCTCCAGTTCACTTAT
The DNA here is from genome assembly GCF_030014295.1 of Loxodonta africana. Lineage (NCBI taxonomy): Eukaryota > Metazoa > Chordata > Mammalia > Proboscidea > Elephantidae > Loxodonta > Loxodonta africana. Next base: position 79,631,147 of record NC_087369.1, on the reverse strand, counting down.
TTTCACTCTGTGAACATACCACAGTTTATCCATTCTCCTGATAGTGCCATTTTTTCACTTTCACGAACAATGCCACAATAATAATAGCTAACATTAATGTGTGCCAGGTACTGTTCTAAGTGCTTTCTCTGTATTAAAACCATTTAATACATAAGCATGCTTCCTCGTACACACATTGTGGAGTTCACTGTGTATGTGTTTAATAAAAAGGACGTTAGACAAAAAAAGAGGTAGGTGACCAGAATTAGAGGAAGCAATGTTATAAGAAAGAGAGATAGTGTGTCTTGGAAGATAGGTGGCAGAGCTCACAGAAATGATAAATTAGAACAAGAGAATTTACAGACACCCTAAAGCCTGATTTGATGTACAAAGCCCCTCTAATATTCAAAGCTCTAGTTATTCTGAGGATATTAGTTTCACTGGTACTTCGGACATGTTATCAGGAGGGATCAGTCCCTGGAGAAGGACATCATGCTTGGAAAAGTAGAGGGTCAGCCAAAAAGAGGAAGACCCTTGATGAGATGGATTGACAAGAGTGTCTGTGACAACGGGCTCAAACATAGCAATGATTGTGAGGATGGCGCAGGACCAGGCAGTGTTTCATTATGTTGTACACAGGGTTGCTGTAAGTTGGAACCAACTCGACGGCACCTAACAACAACAAAATATAACTTCTAACCACAGGGCCTAGCCTAATTCTGCCATCTGGAATGACATAGGATAAGTTTAACCTCACTTTCACAGCCTATCATTTAAACCCTGAGCATAATTTCCACTCCCCTGTCCCCCTCTGTCTAAATCCTCTCAAAGATAAATATTAAATATACCCATCTTCTTCAACAATTCTCCACATGACATGGTTTCCAGGTATCCTCACCACCTTGATTATACACCAGTTTGTCAAAGTTCACCTTTACTTGTAACATCCAGAAATGAGAAAAACTTTCCAGATGTGGTTGTGACAATTATGTAGACTGAGACAAATGCCTCCCTTTATGGACCCAACAGTTCTGTTAATGAGACCTAAAAATCACAGTAGCTTTTTTTTTCTTGCAATATCTTTGTGGATTCATACTGAGTTTGCATTCAAACTCAGACCCTTAAGTCTTTTTCATATAAGAACTATCACTTTTGTTCTGTAGTTGTGAAGGTAAAAGAAACCATTATATCTTTTTCTTTCTGATTATGAAAGCAACATATTTTATTGTATAAAATTTGAAAACATAGAAAAATATAAAGATTTCATAATTTTTCTATCCAAAAGTAAACACTACCACCATTTTGGTATATTCCTTTCCAGTCTTTTATCTATGCTATAAATTTATATACAATTTTGTTGTTTAAATTGGGATAATATAATATTTTGCTTTTTCACTTAACATTATATATACTTAAAATATACTTAAGGACATGGGAAATATATTCTTCAAAAACATGATTTTCTTATAGTTGTATATAATATTTAATCACATTGTTATGTCATTTTATTTAACTTGTTCCCTAATATTGGATACTTAGGTTGTTTTGAAAAAAAATTTTGCTATTATAAAAAATGTTGCAGTGAACCTTGTATATAAATATAATCGAAATCTTACCATGATTAACAAGGCCCTCTACCATCTAGTCCCTGACTACCTCTCTGACCTTATCTTGTATTACCTTCCCCCATTTATCAACACACTGCAGACACACTGGCCTTTTTATCTGTTCCTTGACACACCAGGAGCCCTGGTGGAGCAGTGGTTAAGAGTTTCACTGCTAACCCAAAAGGTCGGCAGTTTGAATTCACCAGCTGCTCCTTGGAAACCCTATGGGGCAGGTCTACTCTGTCCTATAGGGTCGCTATGAGTCAGAATCGACTAGACAGCAACAGGTTTGGTTTGGTTTTTGGTTGACACACCAAACTCATTCTTACCCTGAGGTCTCTGCATTTGCTGTTCCCCTTTCCTGAAATGTTCTTCCTGATTGTTTTCCTGATTTGTTCCTTCACTTTGTTCAGACCTCAGCTTAAAAATCTCCTCCTCAGAGGCCTCTCTCAAGTACTCTTCCAAAGTACTCTTCTCATCTGGTCATTCTCTATGATTTTACTATATTTTATTTTCTTTTAATTTCTTATCACTGTCTAAAATTATTTTGTTTTCTTGGGTGTTTCGTGAGAATGTCAGTTTCATGAGGGCAAGGATCTTACCTGTTTTGCTTATTTTACCCTCAGCACCTAGAAACGTGCCTGGCACATAGTTAGATGATAAAAAAAAAAAAGATTTGTTGAATGAATAAATCTTTTTGCATACCAATGACCATTTCCTTAGTATAAATTTCTATGTGTATAAGGAGCCCTGGTTACACAGTGGTTAAAGCGCTTGGCTGCTAACCGAAAGGTTGGTGGTTTTAACCCACCAGCCGCTCCGCAGGAGAAAGATGTGGCAGTCTGCTTCCATAAGGATTACAGCCTTGGAATTCATATGAGGGCAGTTCTACTCCATCCTATAGGGTTGCTATGAGTCAGAATCTACTCGATGCAATATTTAAAAAAATTTTTTTAAATGTATAATTACTGGGTCAAACAATTGAAACATTTTTAAGACTTTTGATACATATTTTCAAGCTGCCTTCCAGAAAGGTATACTAATTTACATTCCCAATAGCAACAGACATTATAATAAAAATGTCTTATTCATACTTGCCAACATTGGACATTATAATAAAAAAAATCTTTGCTGCTTTGAATAAGACAGGGGAAAAGATAGAGCTCTATGACATGTCATAGAGACACCCACTAGGATGACACTGATCCATTGATTGCTACAGCCTGGGTATGGTTCTCCGACCATTTACAAATTTATCTAAATGCCTCAAAAATTCACTATCACCTTGTCTGTGTTTCTGTATTTTGTCCAAAGGCATAATGAGAACAGTATCTGAAGGACTATCATAAGGAAGAAGAACAATTAGACTTTTAACTAGCTAAGACCTATGGGATAATTTATAAGATAGCACATTTCAACTCAACAAGGAACAACCTTCTAACAATTAGTGGAATACTTGGGCTGCCCTGTGAGACTGTGAGCTCCCTCCTACTAGAAGTTGTCAAGCAACCAGTGACTAGATAAACACCTGGTGGGGTACTATAGAACTGTCATGACACACATGACAGGTGTATTCACATGAATGCCACGTGCACTAGCTGTATAACTATCTTGTTCTCTCTCACACCAGGAAGCAGATCAGGATATGAAAGGGAAAGTGACCTTACCATAGACATAATCTCAAATAATATATATGCAGGGGTGTGTAAGTGCATGTGTGCACAACTGCTGACAATCCACCAGCATGTCCCAAACCATAGTTGAGAACAACTATAACAGATTGTTTACAGAGTGGGAAGTAGAACTGAAAGACCTCAAGGGTTTCTTTGAGCCAGTGGTTCTCAACCCTGGCTACACACAAGGAATCTCTGGGGAGCTTTGCAAAAAGGCCAGGTCCCACCTCAGACCAATTAAATCAGAATATCTGGGGGTGGGGTCCCAGGCTCCTTGTGTTTAAGAGCTGCCTTGGTGATTCTAATGTGCAGCCAGGGTTAGAACTACTGCTTTAGAGTCTATAATTCTTCTGGCACTAATTTCAGTGTTACACTGTATTTTAGAATCATAAAATCTAGTGACAATTTTAACGTAAAGAATACCAGGCTAGGAACAAGGAGACTCAGGCTGTAGTCCTAGGCATGACCCCGGACAAGTCACTTCAACCAAGTATATCTCCATTCTTTTATCAGTAAGGTAGGAGACAAGAATACCTGTTCTCTTGTTTCTACCAAAGGGGACAATGAGAATATTTATAAAATGCTTACAGCATTTTAATAACAATACCTGCATGGTATTTTATTCTTCACAAGGTACTTTTGCATATATTCCTTCATTTAACTTCTCAGATACTGTATAACACCATATAGAGTTCTATTATCAAAACCCATTTATATAACCTTGACTATCACTTTGACTCAGGATATTAGCACTGGACGGATCTTATAGATTCTAGTCTAATCCCTTCATTGCATAGATAAGGAATCTGAGGCTCAGGGAAGTGACTTGCTCAAGGTTACCCAACTAACCAGTGGCAAACTCAAGACTAGAACTCATGCCTTCTGGCTTCTAAGCTATTACTTTTTCTAGTATAGCACATAACTTACTACTTAGTATCTTCCTTATAGGAAACATGGCTGAGTGAGGCTGCCTACCAGAACTAACTCTGGGAAAGTCATCATTTTGGTGCCTACTGGAGTCTCTTTTTCAGAAACCTAGTGATAATAGCAGCCAGCTTCAGCTAGGTTGATGCCATAATAATTAGGATGGCCTTCATGCAAAGCATCAGGGTCTACAGCTAATGTGTCTACAAGCAGTCTGATCAAAGAGTAGTCATAGCATCCATGTACTTTGAAGTTGCCAAAAGGAAGAAACTAGATTTTATGCCAACTTGATCCCCTTAAAACCCCACTTGCAATATTTGCTATAGTTTTATATTCCCCTTTCAAGCTTAAGGCAACAGGGCTATAATAAATATAACAAGCTTTCCTTTGAGGACAAGTATATCCATCTTTGCATCAAATTAGGAAAATTTCTTTCCAGGAGTTTTTGGTCCTCTACCATGTTTCTATATGTGCTTCCCAACTCTCCTATTACTTAACTGGCCTTTAGTCTACATTCAGCTTGAGCCTTCTACTTCAACCACAGTAAAAACCAAAACCAAACCCATTGCCATCAAGTTGATTCTGACTTATAGCAACCCTATTATAGGTCAGAGGAGAACTGCCCCATGGGGTTTCCAAGGAGCGGCTGGTGGATTTGAACCGCCAACCTTTTGGTTAGCAGCCATAGTTCTTAACCACTACACCACCAGGGCTAGTAAATGAATGAAAAGACAGACATGTTCTATCTCATTTTCTCTCAGTGCCCTGCCCCTCTGCCTCTCTACTACCGTCACTTAAGTCTTTGAAATATGCTATTCATCTTATTGGAAATGTTCTCTCAATTGTTTCCAAGATTTTATCTCTTTTCCATCTTATAATGCAGTAACAGTCCACCTCTTTCATGGCATTTTCCTAAACTATTTATACCTACCTACTTGGTTTGGCTTTATAATCACTCTTAAAACCCCTTCAAGTCCATCTCCCTGAGATGAATATAGTTAGGTTCTATGGTATGCTTCTATTTCTTTGCTTTCTTTACCCATTAAATTATAAGATCTCTGAGGCTAAGGAGGGGCTCTTAGTCCCACAGCATGTGGTATGACTACTGATTGACCAAATGACTTAATACCAACATTACTATTTCATATGACTTGCTTCTCTCTGGTGGTGTGGCTTTACAAGGTTCAGTTCCCCATGTATGAGCTATCAGCTAATGAAATCAAGTAACCTCCCAGGAAGGTAATTTGTGACCTGTTCTCTTTAAGCAGAATGTGGCTGCAGGGCACAATTGGGATAGTGGTGGTAAACTGCAATGCCTGGGAAATTAATGTTTCTTCGACATAAAACATCTAGGATTGATAATTATGTAGGATTATTACTGTATAAGTAAATAAAGCAAGCCTCAGAGTCAGATTGTTCCTAGCTAGCCTTAACTGGGAGTGTTTGATTTTATTACCTTTTTCTGTAATTTCCTTTGCCCCTTAGCCTAGTGAGGAAAACCATTCTATTAGTCAAGGAAGATAAAGTTCCCACTCAGCTTCTAACCTGCAGTTTTTACTGACATGACCATGATGTGGTAGAAGGAAAATGGACTTGGGGCCAGGAGATTTGGTTTCAAGTCCTGACTGTCACTTGGTTTTATGACCTTGGGCAAGGTCATTTCCCTTCAGTGAGTCTCAGGTCCATCTGTAAAATGCGAATAGTAATAAATACCTCACTGGGCTTTTGTGAAGATTGAGATAACATATATGAGAATGGTCTATAAACTGTAAAGTGCTATAACAATGTGATGGATTTTTATAATCACTTTGGAACCAGCGTCAATGAAATGGTATAGAACACTGCCTGTCCAGACTGGTAGAACCTACAAACATGAAGACAGCCAGATTGTGCATTCAGGCAATCCCCTACACTAGTCCCAAGTTCTACAGAGCTGACCAAACACCCCCCTCTCCCACCTGTTAAGTCAATGCCTCTGAATGGGGTTCAGGGGGCTCAGGTGCAGGGTAGAGGGCCTGCACATTCCTAGATTCAGAGAGTTACTGCCTTGCTATAGTAAAAGCTAATGATTAGAACCCCTGACAGAGTTGAGGAGCTGGCTCTTACCCCTTGGATATTCTTCCTGGACACCTTAACTAATTTTTCTGGCTTCCATTCCTCATCATTCTCATCATCATCGTCACCATCATCATCCTCGTGCTCATTCGCAGAATGCTCTGAACAATATTTTAGATCCTCAATGTCCATGCTTTGCTCCAAGAACTTTTCTTTAATACGGGAAGGTTTTGGCTAAGAAAAAAGGTTTGGAATGATTATTTAATTAAAAATAAAAAGAAATACATATGGCATGATATCTTCCTTGTAGCTGTTGCCAGCAATATTCTTAGAGCAGAGACTTCAAAATCCCTCAAATATACCCTACTTGGCTTTACCAACCAGAAGAAATTCTGCTTTAGCCTTTGGCCTCACAGAGTCTTTGAAGGGACAGAAATGGGAGGCTGAGCCAACTGAGGGAGGAAGGGAGGGGGTCATGATATGATAAGTATCTCTGGATGGACAGCTGAACACTGTTCTTTTCTTCTGCTTCTCCTCTTCAATTGTGTTACATAACGCCTGTGCATGCCCAAAAGTCAGCCTTCTGAGGAGGGAAAATGCCTTTTTTTCCCCCTCAGAATTATATCCTGTATTTTTATGTATAAATTCAAGGAAAATTGAGATGCTAGAATCTGGAAATTTAAGCTCTCAACCTTTTATAAAAGGCTATTTTAGCACACTTATCACCCCAAACCTTGGCTATGAAAAGGTATCAGAGGCACTGAGCATTTTACCTTAGGTGGGATATATTCAAAAGAAGAGTCTGGAGATAGAAAGGTATCCTTAGGAAGATGAGGTTTCTGCCTGCTGGCTACTTTGAGAAGAGTCAGTTTCTATTTGAAAAGAAGAGAAAAAGTATATAATGCAGGGCAGCTTCTTAGAGTATCCATGGCTAAAACACAAAGATTCCAGATATAGGCTGCATTGGCTAGCTTACTTTTAAACCACAGTGAAGTGAGGCAGGACTATAATGGAGCTGGCTGAAGGACTCCTACTTTCCAAGATCAGTATCAGATTCAGAAAAGGGCAAATTAAAAATTCGTGTTTATACCATTTTAAAATACACATGACTATATCATATGGAAACTCAATGTAGACTTCATATATTAGAGCCAAGTCCTCATACTGGGGGTTGCTCCCAAGAGCTAGCCTCAGTAGTAACAGGGTGTTTTAGTTATCTAGTGCTGCTATAACAGAAATACAAGTGGGTGGCTTTAACCAACAGAAATTTATTTTCTCATAATTTAGGAGGCTAGAAGTCCGAATTCAGGGTGCCGGCTCTAGGGGAAAGCTTTCTCTCTCTGTCAGCTCTGGAGGGAGGTCCTTGTCTCTTCTGAGCTTCTGCTCCTGGGCAGTCTTCTTGTGGCTTGGCGTCTCTCTTCCCCCATTTCTGCTTCCTAGCTTGCTTGTTTAATTTCTTTTATGTCTCCAAAGAGATTGGTGCAAAATACACCCTATACTAATCCTGCTTCATTAACATAACAAAGACAACCCATTCCCAAATGGGACTGTAACCACTGGCATAGAGGTTGGGATTTACAACAAAGGGTTTCCCAGGGTTTATCAAGTGGGTGGGAAACAGTATTACCTGTTTGATGATTTCATTCTCTCTGAGAAGCTGCTGGTTTTGCTCACACACCTCTCGCATCTTTTCAAGCTCTTCATCCTATTTTCAATAGTGCAGTGATAGGTGGGGTTATTTTGGGCACTACATTTGGGTTATCAAACAACTCACATAGATGAAAACCTACTGCTGCCAAGTTGCTGGCAGGAGATGGTCTTTGCACAGCAGGTACTGGTACCCAGAAAAATGTCTGATTCCCAGTTCTTAGGTGCACTGAATGTTGGGTTTTTCCAATGCACCCAGCAGCCCTGATCGCACTCATAGGAACCACAGTGTGATGGTTAAGATTGTG